>NW_020884875.1:816423-1299430 GCF_003945725.1 Corapipo altera
CTTCCAGGTCCTGTTGCTCTTCTCTCTGCTCACTTGGTTCCTGGATCGCAGTTACAGCCTTGTGTACGACCTCACCCGTGATGTACTGGGTTGTGTCCAGCGGAGCCGGTGTGCAATCTCTTGTGTGCTGCTTCTCCTTCTCTTCTGGACAGAGGCTGCTCCTGCTGCTTCTCCTGCTCTCTGTGGCAGTGGAGGCCCTGTGCAGAGCCCTTGGTGACCTCTGGAAGGACGTCCGCCTCTCGTGAGCCAGGGCATCAATGACTGTGAGGGAAGGAGATCTGTAGGTATGTCCTGCAGGTGTTTCTGCTACTGTTGCTTCACTCATGCTTAGTTTCAGGTCCAGTTGTCTGCTGATTGTATCTTCCCACCTGTCCTCCTGGGACAGCTTTTTGTCAACACCCTCTTCCCGTTCTTCCTCCTCGGCCAAAGCCACTGGCTCACTGGTGGCAGTATGGGCTTCCAGACACTCCAACGCCTCCTGCTTGCTCATGGTGCCCTTCGTGAACGTCACATATACAACTTGTGGCTGCTGTCGTGTGGTCCATGGAAAGCTCATGGACCTGTCACGTCCTATCTTAGGCTGTCTCATTCCATCCTTGGCACCCACCTGCCCAGGTCTTCCATAGAGAACCTCTGACTGCCTCCGGGAGAAACACTGTCCCTCGTTCTCTGGCTGCTGGAGCTCCCTGTCCTCCAGGTCATCCTGCTGCTGTGGCAGGCTGGCTCTCCGAAGTGGAGCCTGTCTGCACGTGGTGTGGGTCAGGCAGTTCCTGCACAGTTCCTCTGGAGGCTTCCTCTTGAAGGACACAATGACCTGCTTTACAACAGTCTCCTTCTTCTTGTGACCCCCTGACATACTGCCAAGGCTGTATTCAATGCACACTGACGGCCTTGCTGCGTCCTGCTGTGCTGTTTGCTCCCAGTGGCCTCTCAGCGCATCTGCATCCCTTCCCAGGGAAGCTGATGAAGCCCTGCCATGTGCCTGTTTCATGTGTGCTGCCAGCTGCTCCTTGTCCATGTTTACCTTTGGCATCCTCTGCCTCAGACCTGCCAGGGTTGCCCTGGCGAGCTGCTGAGTCCTGAGGGAGGTATTTCCTTAGGACTGGGCACCTCCAAGGCTCTCTGTTCCTTAAACATTCCCACACTCAGGGCAGGGACCCGTGTCACAATGGCCTCTGAGCAGTGTGATGCACCTGCATCACAAAGGACCATGGCATGGCACCCCCCTGTGATGCTGGCTGGGTCCTGTGGACTGGCATTGCCTGCTCCATATCACAAGGAAAGGGAAAAGCGTGAAGCCAGTCGGTTGCTTTACCTACCTGAGAGCCCAGGCTCAGGGTTGTAGCCACCACAGACTCGGGGAAAGTTGAGCCCCAGATCTTTCCCATTTGCTACTGTTTGTAGGTCTGGGCAGTGCAGGACATCTGAGTTCGAGAAGTTAGTTCATAGACTGTAGTTTTTAGGGTCTTGTTGGCCTTTAGGGTAAGAGGTCTTTTCCAACCTAATTGATTCTGTGATTCTTTGGTTATTAACAAGTGTCTTACAGCAGCCAGTGCAAATTATTATGTGAGAGCATACAAACCCACCAGCTAGATGACAACCATACTACCAAGTGCAGTTACTGTCTCATACATGATAATATGATTGGATGACCCTAAAATGCTATGCAGTTGGTGAAATTTGCAAGCAAACAGTATCCATTGTGGAAAAAATACATAAATGAGCACAACTATATGGCTTTCTGAGTAATGTGTTTTGTCCATGCTTTTTCTTTGTCTTGGGTTGAGAGCTACAAAGACTCTCAGATGCTGCCTTTTCATCCTGAGAAAGCTGATTCCACTACCTGATGCAGCCTTTCTGAGTCATGTCTTGTGTGTCAAAATGTTTTATGGCTTCATTTCACCCAAAGAGCCAAAATGTGTTATCAGTCCACCATTGCCAGCTCTGTCATAGCCTGGGTTTTTCATGGAGACTCCTCATGACGTTTTGATAGTACAGGAGACAGAACTGGCAGCTGTGGTGTCATTCCTCTTGCATTCCCTTCACTCATCGTCTTGTAAATTCAAGACATTATCCTGTACTTTGCATCAAGCTGTTCTGACCAGGACAGGGTTAATTTTTGCACTAGCCAGGAGGGGAATGGTCAGGACCCAGAGGATATTTATAACACCTCACATCATTCCTTGGCTGGAGGAAAGGAGTCTCTTCCAAGAAGAAGCTATTCTGTCTGGCCTGGGTTCTGAGCTGAAGGGAGCACTTGGGCATTTTCTATTGTCTGGGATTTCTGCAGTGAGTAGTGATGTTTTCATTTCTTGTACTCTCTGTCATTTGCATTGTTGCTGCTACTATTTGTTTTCTTATCTCATTGCTGTTTCCAGTAAACTGTTCTCATCTCAACCCATGATCTTCACCTTTTGTGCCTCCAATTCTACTCTTCAGCCCCCCACGGAAAGCACGGAGAGGGACAGGGGGAGCGAGCGAGTGGCAGCATGGTTTGGAGTTTCAGTGGGGACACTAAACTGGGGAGTACCATTCCTAAACCATAACAACAGCTCTCATGAGAGTAGTACACAAGATTTCCTTTTTATCTCATGGATTCATCTCATAACTCCATCAGTGCCACAGACCTCGCAAAAGAGACATATAAATAAATATTCAATTATGTATCATTATGCACAGAAAAAGGGGCTTGTGTGAGGATTGGATGCAAACTAGGCCTTGCATCTTGGGGCTTCCTCTCTAGATCTTAGTGAAAAAACACTAATTTGCCTTTTGAACCATAGGCTGAAAGGAAGACTTTTTGTTGCAGAGAAGATGAGGAGGTCAAGAAGAATGCCAGCTTTTTCTTGGGTCTACTAGTATTTCCAGTCACCTGAGAAACTGAGCAGATACATTTGTGCTGGCTCATGTGGGAGCATTGTAAGGGAAACGGCTCCCTCCATGCTCCAGCACATTTATCACCTCAGTTTCATCTATTCATAACACTTTTTTATCCTTATAGAGAGAGAGAGAAGGTAAAGGTAAGGTAGTGATGAATTTTGCATTATGGTGGATGAATTTATGGATGAAAGCTTTCTGTCAGTTCAAACACACTTCAAATGTGAATGCCAGGTTTCTTCACTTGCTTGAAATACTGTTCTGGAGATGGAAGTCAAGAAGAGTTTTATGAAATTCTCTATTGTGCGTTTAACTGATAGGAAAAGATAATAATTTTGAAAAGTTTATACATGTTCTATTTTTTCTCTTGTGTTACATTTGACTACTATATCTTTACTAGAAACCAGAACGTATGCTGTAAACAAAATCAGATAATACAAAGAGTAAATGCATTATTTGGTCAGAAATGAGACCAAACTGGGCTAGCACCAGCTTACCTTGCTTTGAGGATCCCTTTCTGCCTCCATGCATCTCAATAGAAAGACTCCCACACATTTCAGTCATGTAGGACCAACCCCAGAGGCAAGAGAGCAGCAAAAGTCTTTTACGAAACAATGGAAATATGATGAAGAGAAATATCAGGACACTCAGCTGGTCTCTAAGTGAATGGAACAAAAACAACAAACGAAAGCTTGATCTTTCAGGAAAAAGAGTCTGTTTGGAAAGGGATGCATTCAGCCAAAGATATCGCACTTAAGAGGACAAAGCTGTGCACTTACGGAAGAAAAACTGTCTGTTGAGAGTCAGCAGGACACAAATATCCAGGAAGTTGAACTTTGGAAATGAGTGTGCAATTCTCTGAACACTTCCTAAGAGATACGGTGGAGTGGGCAGGGGCTTGAATGCACACATCTTTTCAGATGGAGTCCTCTGTGGCTTTGGGAACATGTCAGGTAGTGCCTGGGAAAAAAAACATAGAAAGCTTGAGGAATGCTGTGACATTTGTTTCTTTCATATCCTGTAAGAGAAGGTTGTGTTTTTTGTGTGTGGTTTTTTTTTTTTTTTGACTCTTGTTGTTTCTAAAGTCTGTTAAGGCTTGTTTGTTGCCAAAGAGTTTCCTTTGTTCTGCATCTTAAACAACCTAAAACAAAGATTTCTTGTTCCTTTCATGAACCTATTCTCCTCTCAATGCAAAGCAGTTGTGGGAGTACAGTTTCTGCAGACTTCCTAAGTGGTTTAAAACAACCCCAAACATTATGATCCTAGTTATGCCTTGATTTCTATATTTTGGAAGGGGGGAAGGTGTTATTATTGCAGACAATTCAAGACCATAACAAAATGTGAGCTCCGGTTTAATTTGAGAACGGAAAGCGAATGGTATTGTAAAGCTTAAAGTTTATAGGAAGGAATGCTTTTCCTTTTCAGTCTTTTTCTTATGCCTGAAATGTGTAAGAGGAAGTTCAAAGAGGATATACACACTGGTTCCTACTTGGTTATTTTCCATATGTGAGGTCAGTAGATTTCATTGGGTTAGTCTGGGTTCCTGAACAGCTGAAACGTTTTGAAATCACCTTCCTGAGGTTTTGAAGTATGGTATAATAGTTTGCAAAGAAAAAGATCAGTTTGAGCAGGCTTCCTGCATTGCCTGTTTACTAGGAAAGTGAGAGTAGAGTGGTCTGAAATAGGAGATGAATGCAACCAAAATAATTTACAGCAATGATTTAAAACTTGATGGGCTTTTTAAGAACCAGTATACTTTTCAGCAGCCTTGAGCCACTACCTTGTTCTACACTGCTGATTATAATTGAAACCTTTTGGGAGAAAATGATTTATTGTTTCAGGATGATTTTCAATATATCTGAAAAAAAGACCCACTTGGGTGGAACCTGACTTTGTAAAAAAAAATCAGACCGAAATATATATATATATATATAAACCCCTAGACCGATACTGCTATTTCAAACTGTTTTGTAGATCGACATGTAAGTTTTGCAATTCCACATAGTATTTTCTCTCAAAAGCAGCAGTAATTAATCTACTGCTATGAGATCACAAAGCAATTTCCTCACGAAGATTGGATCAGGTTAATAGAACTCACCGTTTGCATTCAAACATGCATTTCTCACCTTCAGTTCAGGAGTGAACTGAAGTTTAAGTAAAGGATCCTGAAAGCAAGGGATTGGCAGTGAAACTAATTTCAACAGCAATTTCTTGCAGAAATACACCTGATATACCTGGATTCGATAGAGGTGATCTCAAGGGAAGCTTTGAGTTACTGCATGAAATAGTTGATGTCAAAATAATTAATCTGAAAGTATCTGAAGATGCTGAGGCTGGCAAAAGTTCTGGAGATGTGTGCTGTAAATCAGGCTCATCACACTATTTTTGAAGTGACCTACAGAAGAAAAGATGAGGTTTGAAAGGTGCAATTTGGATTCAAACTAGTTTTGAGTGCTGAGCAGTGTTTGGTTCTCCTCCAGGAAAAACAGCTGCTGAGTAGCCTCAGTTATGAGTAGCTGGTAAGGAGCATTTCATTTATTACCTTGCTTTCTTTTAAGGCCTGCAAATCCCAGTCTCTTTTGCAGTTTTCTCTTGTATGTTATTCTGTTTCCTCTGAGTAATTTTTTGAGATACCTAACTGCCATTGTACCGGTATACAGGGCTTTATGTTGAATGTTTGTAGGAAGAAATCTACTTTGAAAATAATACAGTGTGATTTTATAATTATTATTTGCTAGTGTATAAACAAAGGAAATACGATTTTAAAATTCTCTTAACTTTTCATTTCAGCCCAGCAACACTCCTGAGGATATACCTAATTCAAGACCAGTGAGTTTACTCAAGATTGTTAAACCTGTAATTGAGCACCTTGCTGGATCAGGGTTTAGCTTTGACAGCAGGAAATGTCTTTACCTCTGTGAAGCCAACTTTCTTTTTGACCAGCTGTGCAAATTTTCCACCTGGATGGAAGCTCCACCTTATGTTCCCTACCACCACAGCACAAATCCTTGAAACCTACATATATGACTAAAACAGGGTTTGCCTTTTAAATGTCATTAATATACGGGTTTACATGTCCATGAGATGTTACATAAAAGACACACTTGAGCGTCATAAGGAATCTTACAAATAATTCATAAGTCATACTCAGATCAGAGATTATATAATTTGTGACATATGTGCATGGGGACCTCAGTTCCATATGATGTCTGGGCTGTTCTGTGGTGATAGATTATAATTTATTAGTTGCACAATACAAAGCAGAAGTGCCACTTAGAAGAGTTCTTGAGCTTTTTAAATTTCTCGATAGCAAAAGTTGAAATGTACAGTCTATAGAAAGTAAGGAGCACAAATGTAGGTGTACTTCATTCAGCAGGGAAAAATATATCTTATTTCTTGTCTACACAGTATAAAATATATCCCCTAAATTTCTGTCTTGTCTTGTGATTATGCAGTTTGTTTAACTGTAGACAAAAGTGTCAAGAATTTTCACAAGCTTATGCCTTTTGGAGAAGGCTTAATTCTTACTAAAATCTCAGAGGTTTTACACAGGAATTCAAATGCTACTGCTCAGAGCAGATTAGACAGTCCTTTCTTCTGCTGAGTTTGTTCCTATTGTTGCCAGTGACACTCATAAAACTCTGAAAAAGAAATCAAGAAATGCCAGTGACACTGAGTTTAGCCTTCCTTGTTTTTCTCCTTTTTCCTACTGACTACTGCTGAAATGTTGTCAACTCACATGTGAAAAAGAGTCTCCTTGAAACATTCCTCCCAGTGTTAAAAAGCATTGCAAAGGCAAATATGGGTAGTCATGGGCAGCATTTACCTTCCATACTAATGCTAGAAGCTGCTTTCTCAGAGTCAGCATGCCTTCAGGAGAGGAGCTCTTTCAGCCAGCAATTCACAACACCTATGCTAAAACCTTGCTTTGTGAAGCTTTCCTTAAACCATTGCTCTTCCTGAAGGAGGAACCTCCTTTTCTCCGGAAAAATGGTGGTGATTGTCCCACTATCCAAACTTCTGTCCACTTTCTTCCAGCAAGGGAAGTGTTGGATGACAAGGTGATCAGGAGCATTGAGCAGATTGAAAAATGGAGCAACACAGCAGTGCTGCTTCCAGTGGCTATGATTAGCTTTGGATCAGGCCGTGAATCCAAACACAGACTAAACCTCCAGGGTTTTGTCTTTGCTCGAGCAACATTTGACTTGGCTTCACTCACGGAGGGATTAGCCAGTTGGTTTTGCAATATATATGTATTTGGAAACTTTTATTTCAGGTTGGAAGACTAATGCAGAATATCGAAACCGAAAGAAATCCATTTCCAGGTCAGTGTAAAATATATAAAAGTGATTAAGAGATTTTCTTCCCCCTTCCCAACTTCATCTCGACAAATGTCACACCATTAGCCCAGACAACAATTTGACCAGGCCCAGCACAAAGCTGTTTTTCCAAAAGTGCATTGTATCTCCAAGTTTTTGTTTTCTTCCTAAAGAGAACAGGGTCATTTTATGTTACTGTCATGATCCGAGGAAATGGCACTGAGCTACAAAACCATATAAACTTGTTTCACTTATTTGGTTTTGCCAGTTCAACAGCTGTCTCCCAGCCACACCCTCCTTACCAGCATGAGTGCTCTCATCAATCCAGTGTTCAAAGAAAGATAAAGACACCTTTTTTTCTTAAAAAAGTATTTCATTCCAGAGGATGAGTGTGTACATATGATTCTGTCTAATTCAAATCAAGATTTGACCTTCAATGGGATTGGCTTATCTGTATAAACTCAGGTATCACTGAGAGAGACTAAAAAGTACCCTAAGAATTATGTCTTTTGAGAAAAGGATATTTCCCAGCATAAAGGAGTTTTTAAAAAAATGATTATAATTTTTCTCTAAGACTTCTTCAACAAAGAAAGGCAAGTTTAGCAGTAATATTCATTAAATTTATAGCTCTTTGTGTCCTTAATGGTATATTGAAAAGAATAAAGCTACTAGACTAAGTTATTCGGATGAAAACGTTCCTGAATAGGTGAAGCTAAAAAGATTGATAACTAAAGTTATGCCACTCAGCTGTGTACTACTCTAAAATGATGTCCTGTTTGCATTGGAGCATGGTCTGCAACACCAGAGGTCTGTGACTCTTAGAACATTTGACATTTCTCTTTTCACACAGTTCAGTTGAGTTCCAACATCAGGTCCTAGTCTGGGCACATTTTAAACATTTTTCATGAAAAGAAAAGCTAGAATTGTGTTGTTATCCCATCTCATACAAGTGTACTAGGCCAGCTTCTCAGTTAGTTTTAATAAATGTTTCATGCCTTTATATGTAAATGGAGGACTGGATGGAAGAGACATAGGAGGACTAGGTCTTCATTAAGTTAAAATGTTTTCTCCTTATGATGGAAATGTTGAATATCTATGCAAAACCAAAACAAATTTCTCCTAAGAGTGTGAATCTTTGGGTGTCCATCTCCCCCCATTTGAACTCAGGCCACGATAATGCAGAGCTGTACTATGATCACCTGCTGTTTTGAAGGCTGAAGTTCAATCTAACTGAATTTTTCCTATAGTTTTTGAAATGAACCGAACCGAACTAAATTTGTGTGGAATCCAAGTTACAAACATTTAAATCATGTTGACATGATCTACCCACTCCACATACAAACCACTTTCATCTGAAAATTCTTAACTTCTTCTCACTGGATAGAAATATTCTATATTGTTTCCTAGTAAGGTTTATTTTTTAAAAAAATTTAACTACTATGTAAGGTAACAATATAAACCATCAATCACTTATTACAAATATTCATAGAAAATCCGATTCTTTGCTGAGCTATATTTTGTCAGTGGCTTTGGTAAATTTTGTAGCCAGGAAAATTAATGGCCACTTCAGAAGTTCATTTGGAAGATTTTTTCTTATTATTTTTATTTTTTTTCAAATTTCAGGCATTGTAATTAGTTACTGATTAAACACTGCTGTGCTACCCATAAGGGCATTTGCTATTTCAAACAGGCTAGGAGAACAAAATAGATTATTGAAAAGGTAGCTTGACCATTCCCTGTACCTGAGTCCAGAACACACAAAAATACAGACAATCTCCCAGTAATGATTTGAATAATGATTGGGGGAGATAAGAACCAGGTGCAAACACTCTTCACATTCATAGTATTTAATGATCGTGCCTGGCTAATAATTTTACAACTTTTGGTAAGACCTTAGGAAGTTGTTCTCTTATATGACATCTCATGGTCACTGCAGCCAAGGCTGCCTTGAAGCACTACATTTCCCACCAGCTCCTCCCTGTTGGTGAGCACAAGGTCCAGCATTGCTCCTCAAGGTCCTTGTTGGCTCTTCAATCACTTATGTAAGGAAGGTGGCATTCACACATTCAAGGAACCCCATGGATTGTCTGTGCCCTGCCGTGTTGTCCCTCCAACAGATAATGGGATGGTCGAAATCCCCCATGAGGAACAGGCCTTGCGAGGGTGAGGCCGCTCCCGTCTGCCTACAGAGGGCTTCATCGACACCATCCTCCTGGTCAGATGGCCTGTGGCAGGCCCCCACTCTAACATTCCCAGTCCCTGCCCTCCCCTCAATCTTCACTTCCCAACTTCTGGGCTAGGTCTTCATCTTTCCCCAGGCAGAGTTCCACACTCTCCAGATGGTCACTGACATAGATGCCTACACTGTCTCCTCATCTACCTTTCCAAAAAAAACCTAAAATCTTCCATTCCAATGCTCCAGTCACAGGAGCCATCCCACCATGTTCCTGAGGTGCCAATGATATTATACCCACGTGGGTGTGTGCATGTTTCTAGTACCTCTTGTTTGTTCCCTGTACTGTATGCATTTGTGTATAGGCATCTGAGCTGGGCCTGTATAAAGCCAATGCAATGGCTGGAGTATCTGGAATGCCTTTGCACTGTTCTGGGCATCCATTACAGGTATTGGCATCTGACTGGCAGGATTGGAATGGATAGGTGCCCTAGGAGCCCTCACCCAACAAACCTTGATCTATATTACATGTAGTTGTGGCTGTGCAAACAACATGCCACAGTTTAATAGATCTGCCTTGAGGAGTGTTTTGGAAAGCCCTTGTGAAGTGCCTTATTACTGTAAGACGATTATTTGTTTTAATGGATTCAGTGATGTTTATTTTGCTGTACAGGGTCTGTGTGACATACTGAATGTCACAGGCTCCTTTTACAGTCTTGTGAATCTGTAGTGCTAGCCACGTCCTTGGGACCTGAATGACATAAACAGGGAGTAAAATAAACAGCTCATTTTGGCTGGAGTTTAATTTAATTAACAATGTTAAACATATGAGTAGTTTCCTTGAAGTCTGTGGAAACACTCTTTGCTTTTAAACTTAGAAACATGCTTAATTACCTCTTAAAGTAGTTACTTTACAAAATCATTTACTTTAAAAATTCTGTGTATCAGGAATACAAACAACAGTGATGGTGCCCTTTAAATGGATCATGTAGCACCACTATGTGGAAAAGACAGGGGGAACAGCCAGGCTGAAAATGTAGCCAAAGACAAAACATTCCTCCAGTGAAGTGTGGTGCTAGCTGAAGGTATTCAGCACCACACAAGATCAGGCCTTGTACGATTAAATTGCTGTACAAACCCATGGTAATAGATCCTTAAATAATAAAGGAAAGTTGTGTGGGAATAAAACTAACTCAGAGCATTAGAAAGGTTATTGTTTGAGTTCCCAGTATTTAACATTTGGGTACGCAGTGCAGCAACTGAATTCAGCAGCCGTGTTGCTCTGGCCAGTGATTCAGTGGGAATGTCGACCTGAGCAACAACACTGTGGTATGTACAACTCAGGTCAGACACGTCTCTGATTTCTGACCACTTTTTCTCTTGGGTGGTGTTTATTTTCTTCCCAGAAAATATGGTAATATTTGAATTCATTCAATCTTGTGGTAGTCTTGTACTGCATATTCTAATGCCTCTTGTTGAACCTGACCCACACGTTTTCCCTTTGTGTAAATAAGTCATCTAGACCTAACACCTAAACCCTCTGCTTAAGGCTGAATGAGCTGAACTGAAGAAATACGGTATGTTCTTACATGGAGTGGAGCACAGCACAGATGTTCTTTGACCTTGAAGCAGTTCTTGCCATACTACATAGTCTCAGTTTGGAGGTTGCACACAAAATTTTTCTCCAGTTTTATTCTCTCTGGGGTCCCATGAGGAGAAGCAGCTGATCTGCCTGTGAGCAGAGGGCTTATGGGGCATGTGGAGCTTGCTTTTTTCTCCTGTTCTGCAACACCATGTCCCACATGTCAGCAGTGGTGCCATTCACCTGTTTGCAATGTGTTTCTAAAACGTGGGCTCATAAGATAGCAGAAGTGACTGTGGCTCCTCATTTCATTCCTGTAGATTGTTGCTGACACCTTGGATAGGTCTAGATATTCAGACTTAGTATAGGCCTTACACATGGATAGCCATGGGCAAACCATTCCATCTGGAAGTTTGGTGAAAAATTAGAAAACAAGGGATTGATTGGAACAATATTCAGGAAATTTATTTGTCAGAAATGCAATCTTTTTAGAGGGGATGGATAATAGTTATTGCAGTTTGGGTTCTTAAAGCCAGAGAGACTTTTTCTTTACACATAAATATAGGAACAACCTCCCTCACATGTAGGACTTTCTTATAGTAGATAAAGAAAAACCACACTGCAAACATTTTGCAAGTAAACTTTCTTCCCTGTTACGCTATAAGTATAGCAGACACAGAGCCAAAGTTGTGATATTATTTGTGTTTCTGTGGTGATGCCTGGAATCCCCAGACACAATTTAAAGCTTTTTGGTCTAAGCACAATAAATGTACACAACAGAAAGATGATTTCTCTCTCTAAATGATTACCTCTTTATCAACTTTCTAGCAACAGCATTCCATCAGATGACAACCAAATTTATGTGTTTGTTCTGCCTGTATCTGCATGTTAGATGAGCAATTGCCAGGTGGTGACTTGCTGAGAAACCATGGTGATTACAATTCAACTAACACACATTTATCACATTCATACCATTCAAATGTTATTAACTCCTAGTTTCTTGTGAGTCATCTAATTCCTGTGTATTTTATCCTAAAGATGAAGCTGTTCCTGCAATTCTTCATGAAAAGTTGACACATGGATATTTTTATGGTTTCTAATAATCCATTTGCAAGCTTGCTTAAACTATTTAAAATAATCATAACAATCTGAATGATTTAATGGAAAAGGATGAGGTAAATAAAAATGCTCAGTGTTATACTAGCTGCTGAATGAGAATTTAGTCTAAAGATTTTGGACAAATAGCATGAGAATTGATAGCATTGACATGAAGTGTGCAGCACATTAAAATATATGCATAAGCAAATTGTGGTCGGATTGTTAGCAGAGGAGCAAAGCTGATGCATGAATTTCTTTCACTGCTCACAATAAATAAGAAATAGGGAAAACCAGACCTAAAATAGGTTTCACTATTTTGACTTTTATGCTCAAATCAAGATTGCAGAGCCTGGTGTAATCTGTCATCAGCCTAGTGACTTCAGATGAATTCTGACAACTCATAATGACTGGAACTGGCCTTGTTGGTTTGCTTTAATGTTGTCTATAGGTTAATCAGCTTTGGAATATTACATGTTCCATAAGAAAACCAATTTCATCATTACCAATGTCAGCCATTAAATGTCCTTAAATACATATAAAGATTCATCTTGTAAATATTAGTTCATCTGGGTGGAAAAAGGTGTCTGCTGAAAAAAAGAAACCTGAAAAACACACAAAAAGAAATTTTGTATATTGTATTAGATTTCTTAAAAATCTAAACCACATCAGTTTTACATCAATGTTCTCACTATTTGGAGTCTCTCTTTTTTTTTTTTTTTAAGATCACAACAGCCTTATAATTCTGTTTGATAAGATAATACATACTGAAATAATATATGCTGATCTATTTGTAGTCATACAACCTTTAAATATAGCGAAAACTTCAATTAACAGTCAGGTTCTTTATCCTTGCAACCTGAATTTGGCCATGCTATTAGGAAGTGCTGGGATTTACCTCTAGTATAAATGTATGAAAAGCCTGATTGATCCCTGACATTCACTGTTTCGTGCTTCTAAGACACATGGTCAGGTGGCAAATCGGAGGGTGTGTGTGGGAGAAACGAAGACTTGTTTGCTATTTTTTCTTTTTTTTTTTTTCTTTCTGTTAAATTTTCTTCATTGAGGAAGCAGTATCCCTTCACAAACAATGAAACCAGACCCTCTATCTTCTTTTTGAAATTGGTCATGGATCTGCTGCAGCAATTTGACTCAAAAATTAAAAATTAAAAATCAGCATCAGCCTTCAGATACGGCGAAACAGGACTAAAAACTGTTGCCCCCAAACTTGAGAAGTGTGTTTTTTCCAGTTCTCCAGTGGATGAAGAAGATACCACCTCCTAGTTTTACTAGTGTCCCTTTAAAAAAGCAATAAGCAATGATAAGATTAGGAGAGCGAAAGTCTGGAACTATTAAAATGTATGATTTGTATACCTGAATCAGTGTCTTTAAAAGCTGGCCTGGGTATCTCTATGCTGTGCTGGAGTCCGGAGTACCACCCTGAATACGCAGCTGGGCAAGGTGTAGAGAAGTCTCACTATGGTTCACAGCTTAAATCTCTGTTATTTTTACAGGCTGATGTTATGTGTGCAATGTTAAAAGCCCTTAGTGACACCTGCCTGAGCCCCCGAGGCTAAAGTTTGATTAGGTAACTTGAAGGTTTTCTTCACAGAGAAATATATTTTCCATTTGCATAACTGTGGGCTTAGAAGTTGTTTTAAAGTTAACTTGTGCAGATGCATCTTTTAATATGTTTTCTTTTCCAGTAGGACAGTTCAGTGGAGGTGGAAGGTTATAAGACATGACAAATGCCTACTATTTGCAAATTCCAGAAGTAGCAAAAGGCACTATTTGACTGTTTAATAGACCTGTAAAGTACCTGGAGGCAAATATCAGGAATGTGCTCACCAATATATATGTTCAACATCTGCACAAATATTTTATCTTCTCTTTTTAATAAAAGGTGCATTTTAACCTCGCAGAAACAAGATCACAGTAGAACTTGCAGAAGGGGAGTTCTGGATAGGACAACTAAAACAGAACAAAGTCCACAAAATTTATCAGCTAACATAACTGTTTAAAAATAATTTCCTGCAGGATCTTATTTAAACAATTTATGCCATTTGACTAATCAACCACTACCTTTTTTTCTGCAAAATTTTTCAGAAAATAGCATCTTAGCAAAATAATTCATCTAAATGTTTAAAAATACAAGACATATATTTTAGCTCTGGTGTGATGTTCATGGAGTCTGTACTCCCCTGGCCCTATTCATGCAATAAATTAATTTCTTTTGGGGGAAAAATTACAAGTATGTACAGAAGCAATTTATTTCCCCAGGAGCAGTTCTATCTTGAAATTGCAAATCTTTTTGAGAAATCTGATGACTTTGAAACAGTGAAAAAGATCCTTTCCTTGAAGAGGGGTCTAAAGAAATTTCTATAAAAATATTTTAGTAGATTTGATAGGAAAGTATTTCTGTCATTCAGAGGAGGATAGGAAAAGCTCTGCAGCTTTTCTATCTTCATTGAAACCAGAAGAAAGCGAAAAGGGTTCCTACTTAGGTAAAAGATTGCAGGGGTTTTTTTTTTAGGCACCTAAACACAGTGGTTTTATTTTCAAAATTCAGCTGAGTGCTGAAGTTCTTTTAATCTCTGCAAAAAACCAGTTTTGTGTGAACTCTAATGAACACTTTTCCAAATATATGCCCTGGAAATAGTTATTTAATTATATTAATCAAGTCAGTTCTCGGAGGCTGGGAAACTTGGGTCAAAGCTAAGAAGAGGGTCAGCCATAATATTCATCATCTATTTGGATCTCTACCTATATTAAATTTATATACTTCTTTTGATTGCTCAGATACTGGTGAACAGTAAGCAGGTGGAGGACTCTTCTAAAAAAGAACATAAGAAACTTAGAACCAATATATTTGGTTGTTGTTATATGAAGATGCTTGTCTGTTTCTCCTCTGCTTCATTTAACTAAAAATTAATTTAGGGAGAATATATGGCTAAGTTTTGAGAACTTTCCAGCTGGCTTACTTTATGCAAAAAATAATTCAACCTGTTTGTTCCTTCTGTTTGTTTTATGAGTGCTTTGCCCTCTGGACTTCCTTTGTTTTTAGTTGTTTCTGAGAGTTATTTAGAGATTAATCTTTTGTGTTCCTGACTCATACAAAATCAAAGAAACAACAAACTAGTTTTAACAGAGGTTGTAAGAATTTTGCTAACCTGAAGAATAAAGACTATTCTGTTAAGTTGATTGCGAAACCAATTGGAGGAGTTCTCCATTCTGTTTTAGTTGGCCTGAGATGATAACAAACTATGCACTACAGATGATCTAAAGATTGTGATTAATCTCTATTTACCTGATTGGAAAATACATTTATTTCTCTTTACATCTTGTTTTGGGTAAAAAAAGTATCTTTGCTTTGCAATAATTCTCTTCCCTGTTATTACTAACAAAGGACATTGCTCTGTTTCCCAGCAATAGATGCTATTGGAAAAAGGCCTAGGTCCCCAAAAGGCCTTAGATGCTGATGTGGGAGGCTGGCAGTATTAGAGGGTCTGAAATAGAGATGGATACGTGACTTCAAAACCCTGCACTTACAGTGATACCGGTGAGGCAAAGGCACCTTGGACCCTGATGACTCACAAAAGCAGGGCTCCAATGCAACCTCCACCTTCCAACATCCAGACCAAAACCAGATATGATGCTTTAAAGGCCTTAGATTCCATAAGCAAGGCCAACAAGGATAATAAGCTGCACCAGCAGCTATTGGTGGTTACCATAAAAAAGAGTATTGAGTGATCATGTTTCTGGAGACATTCAAAACCCACCTGGCCATGTTAGTGTGTCACCTCCTTTAGATGATCCTGTCTTGGTAGAGGGGTTAGACTAGATGCTCTCCAGAGGTGCCTTCCAACCTTAACAATTCTGGGATTCTTGGGCATGCACCATTAACTTGTTTCTTTTCAGAATGCTGTAGGACAGGATGGTGCTTGTACTCCACAGATGGAATGTCCCAACACTGTTCTACACAGAAATATATTTACAGCCTCTTTCAGAACATATCCCTCCTCATTCGCTGTTCATTTATAGCTGTCCTAGCAACTCCACCTGCTTTAAACATCAAAGAGCAGTAATGTGTATTGACAAAACACAGGGCGCCCCTGTCCCATTCCCCACTGTGCACACATTCTGCATGAAGTCATTGGCAAAACCATTATAAAGGCACAGGATTTCAGGAAGGTGAATGCTGGTAAGTTAAGAAAGGCAAGGCCTAATTATGATTTTGGAGATATTGATACTAATGACAAGTCAATGTACTGAGACAGTCAGCTGTTAAAGATCGTTCTTGTCTTACAACATCCCGGGATTCTGGTAGTAGAAGCTGCTTACAGTATCCATGTAATAAAATTTATAAGATCATAGTAATATGAAACAGGATCAGATTACAAGGAAGTTACACTTCAGGTAATGAACATTAAAATCCCATTAGAGTACAAAATGTAGGAAGACTCTATCGTAGATCTGCTGGAAACTTCTCTTACATTTACAGTCTTTCCATTTGCGTGCATGTTTTGGGTTTATGCTGATAGATTTGTCGATATGCCTTCTTTGTGAAAGGTGAGAAAGAAGATTCTTAAGACATGATAAGAATGTTACATTTCTTTTACTGACTGTTTTCAAATTCTGAGTCCAAAGTAAAAAATTTGGAAAATGTGACATCTGACAATGCTAGCTGGCATACCTACCTTAATTGTAGGCATTAATTAGGAAATACTGTTCCTCTGACAAAGGGAACTGAAATGCTCTGTGGCTGTTTTAGCCTAAGAGCACCCACCTTTCTGGGGTTAATTCAAAGATTTTGGTTGAGATAACTGAAGATTGGTAGGCACCAGCCTTCCTGTAAATTGGACACAAATAACAAGAGAAGCTTGAATCTCTGTTACCACAACAGCTTGGGTGCTTCGGGAAAAAAAAGGCCCTTACTTGGCAGTTCTGTTGAGGTAACTAGTAAATAAATCTCCCTGTTTGGTTTGGTGTTAGGATTGTTTTGAACACTTGATTTTGATTATCCAAGTTTTTTATTAGATGCTCTGAACTCTTGGCCTGAGACATTTGCGGTGCCAATAAAACTCACGGTAAAGCAAGTTCATGCAAAGTTGCAGTGTTTAAACTACAAAATAGTATTGATGACAATAATGCTGTGTGGTCTTTCTTCTACTAGTGTCTGGCTTTTATACCTCGTGCTATCTTGATCTTTGATTTTGAGAAACAGTCCTAATAGCTTGGGAGGTTACTTTAATTAGTGTCTTGTGTGCCTGCATTAGCAAACCTGGTGTTTCTAGCAGATACTCACAGCCAAAGGGAAAAGATACACATTAACCATAATGTCTTTACACATTTTACCTCCTGCTTAATTGTAAGTATCTGTCTACCCCAGATATAGACAAATTTCAGATTTTAGTTTCTGACCTGTGCCTTCTTCTGTGTTGAGACTAAATATTAAACCAGATATGTGACTTTGTTTAATTGCATATCTGAAGGTGTCTTAAAGTGAGAATGTGTTTGTGATGTGCTTTATGTTAGTCTAGGTGCTGAATGCTATTTTAGTTATGTATTTTTCCCCTTTTTTCCCCTGGATTTGACCCTTAACCCAGTGTATTTCATATTGCTAAGTATTTCCACTGTATTATTTAAGCTGTGGTCTCTTTTGTATCTATTTTTCCCAAATCAATTTAATGTTATCTTATTAAAAGATTTCCCCTCCAAGGCCAACTGTGAGTTAAACTCTGTTACCCATATTTATGTACAACTAAAAATAGTTTAACTCTGTTTAGTTTTAACTCCTTTAACTGTAAGCTAAGTTATCTTTTCAATATCCCTTTTTCCCCTCTCTCTTCTCTGTTGTCAGCCATCTCCCGACTCTGGCCTTGCAGAAAAAGACTTCAAAACTACAACAAAAATGTTCCTTAAAGTTTAGAAACTATTTGTGGAAGTCTAACAGGTTGACAACTTCCAGCTACTTTTAGTTAGGGTGAACTCTTCCGCTTCCATGAAATAAAACAAAAGTCTTGCTGTGGCAAAACTAAGTACTGAGGTTGTTGGTGTATAGGTGTGGTGCTGTAGTAGTCTCCTCTATCCCGGTGAGATAATGTCAGAGGACATTGGCTCCTCCTGCTTTATAAAAACTTCTGCCAAAGTACTAAAAAATCAGGAAAAAGAAGCTGTGATGACTTTTATATGCCTTTAGAGTGTTGTAGTCATAGATTCTTTTCCTTTTAAAAGTATCAGCTAGCTATATTAAATCTGATCTCTCCTGTTTTCCCTAGAAGGTTCTTTGAAAGTCCCATAGGTGTTTTGTAAGCTTTCTCAGTTCTCCACTGAAAAGCAAGTGGATTCAATATTTCTTCCAGGTGTCTCTTAGTGTTTGAGTTAAATACGTGTTAATAAAAATAACTCAAAGCATTAAACAGTCCAAATAATAAACCACTTCCCCTCCCTATTACTTAGGTTTCACTTATACTCTACTGGGGTGATAATCCCACCTGTTCTCCAGCCATCCATAGTCTTCCAGGAAAAATGCAGTAGATTTCCTCACATAAATAATATACAGAAATCCCTCTTCCTTTTTCTCTTATTTTATAAAATAGCATTTATTTTTATAAAGTTTCTACTTTGTAGATTGTCTTTAGAACTGAGCTTGAGTGGTGATCCCAGATGGAATTGTACCAGTAACTGTAATTTTGAGCTCCAACATGGGCAACTTTACCTTCCATGTCTTTGCCATCAATGAAATGCCAGTAGATGACTTTTCACAGTCCCCAGTAATGGCTAGCACTACTTTGTTGTCACAAAGTGTCTTCGAGCCTTCCTTGATGTGTTGTTAATTCTGTTCTGCAAGGCCTGCTTCACTCCCCATGAGAGTAGTGCTGTTTCTGAGAAGATGATGCAGAGAGCTTTTCATGGAAAACCCTTTTCTCTGCAGTTTGCTTTATCTAGAATTAGACTGAAGCCAAGATTTTCATTCTTTGGATCATATTGCAGAATATCTTTGTCTCATCCTCTACTGTGGATTCATAATCATGGGAATTGAATCCACTGGCTATCTCTATAACCCATCTTTGTCCTTTGAGCCACTGTTGCCAGCATCACAGAATATTCCTTCAGTGTTCACGTTTCCCAAGTGAAGCCCTGTAGAGCTCCCAGATATTACAGTTTGTAGAGCTCATCGTAAAACAATAATATGGACACCAAGGCAAAGTGTAACATTCACTTGTTATGGAAAAGCGTCCTTTTAATGCAGAAATAATAAAATTAAATTATGTAGCATTGCCATTATTTAAAATGAAATAAATCTTCCACTTTCATCCTCCCTCTTGTGATTGCAAAAATGCCCAAGAGGTCAGTTTGTATCATATAAGCTGACTGTGATGGAAAAGACTGCTTTATGTAGTATGTGCTTATATTATTCTGAAGAGTTTGTTAAACTGGCTTGTGTGTCCGTATTTCACAGGATCACTTCAACTACTCGCTCTTGTTATGAGTCTACACTTGCAAATTTTCCCAGTTAGTAGACTCTATATCTTTATTCAACAGTGACTATGTTAGTTCTCCCTCACTCCTCAGAGTTAACAAGTTTTTGTCACATATTTTCACTGAGTATTATATTCCTGGCAACCAAAGGACCGAATACACTGCTCACAGTTTTGCTCCTCTGAGCAGCACTTCCTTCACTTGATTAAACCAGCTCAGCTTAGTCACAGGTAAAAGCAGTAGTAAGTCTCCTCATTTTTTGATGCAGTCTGGGAAAAGGTGTGGAAAAGGTTTGTCTTTATGGCTTTGTCAGTATAAGTCTTGCATCTTAACTTCTTGTACCTGTCATAGGAGATTGTCTGTTGGGGACATAAATGTGACTTCTGTGATCAACAGTAAAATGCCAGCACACCTGAAGTTCCCTTGTACTGCCCAGTATCACAAAAGAAAGCCTACTAGTTTCTATTTCTGAGTAAGTAAATACAGAAAATAGTGGCTAATGGTATCCATTCTCTAGATCAAACTGTGCATTTTTTTTAACAGAGTAAGAGTCCTGGCAGGAGCAGCAGCAAATAAGGCACCAGGGAATTTGTGGCATCTTTTTTAGAGTTGCCTGTCCTATACATGACTCCTACGTCAGTAATCTGTATAAAAACCTTCAAAGTGCTTTGGATTCATTCACATTAGCATGAGAGCTGAGGTTTGAGGGAGTGGTGTTGATGAGGCATGTTGGTGTTTCTGTGCGTTTCCCACATGCTTTTCTTGGATCTCCAGGGAAAGTGTCTGGAGGGGAAGGCTTTTTTTTTCTCCTCCTCAAAGCTGAGAACTGTTAGTGTATTTACTGGTAGCTAAGTTAATTTTTCTCATGTGCAAAAAGCAGCAGGTTGCAAATGTTCCCATTGGGAACTCTTTTTCTGGACTGATGCCCACTTTTGAATCATGTTTCTGCAAATTACTTCTACTTCGCTTGTCATCCCCAACATAAGTGCCCTCGATTTGGTAAAATGAAGCCTGTATTTTCTGCTGCAGAGAACTAATAGATTCCACAGAGGTCACAGCTTTTTTAGCTACTATGAAAAAAAAAATATCCAGTTACCCACACGACATAAGGGAGACTTTCAGGGAAAGGGGATAAGAGTCACGTTTTCTTGATTTTCATGGCTAAAGTCTAGTTACTATAGTCCACGGATCTGCGAGATTCCAGAATGCTATTATAGAAGTTCCCAAGAGCAGTGCCTTTTGAGCTTCCCAGGAGGGATGTTTCTGTCTAACATCACAGCTTGTCCTGTGAACATTTTTGCACATATTTACCCGGCCCTTCCACCATTTTGTTTTTTTCTTGGAGGTCAGGTTTCTATATATTAAACATTTTATTTTCTCACAATTGCACATGTCCATTTTATTCTCAATGTGATGCTTAATGCTGGGAGAAAAATATCACACAAGGCTATCTTTTGAGATACAGATGTGCAGTGGTGTTTGAGTGTCTTTTCCAGTTAACTTCCCAGTAGCTGTGAATCTCTGATTGCTCATTGTTCCACTTCACTGGTTATTCACCTTATTTCATGCAGAAGCCATACTAATTAACCATATTTCATCTCCTCCAACCCCAAGAATTTTTCAGAAATAGCCAAAGACTTCGAGATACAGTGATATACCCAGTTACTCACCAAATGAGCGAAGCTTCAATAAGTGAAGTTTTGTATTTTGTGCTACAGAAGTGTCTGAGTATTTGGTCATAACATCTTTCCTAAAATTTAAAATCTGCTACTAGAACACTATTCTAAGTAATCAAGGGACATGCTTTTGAAAACTGTATCTAGTGAAGGAAGGCATTAAAGTTGAATGAATTTTCAGAGTTATATTTTTACCTCGATTCCATTGTGCAGTTCCCATCACGATGGGAAGCTCTCCATTACACAGCAACAGCACTAAGTAGTTTGTGAAATACCTGTGTCTATCAGTCTATAGTCATTGCCAAAATATGTTCTCTGGGGAGAACTTTGTTGTACAAGCATTGTACTACTGGGCACTGACAGCATATGAAAATAAAGCATAAAAACAATAGAGAGGCAGGTACAAGTTTCTGCTAAGATCTCTGTTTTCAGTGATGGCTGGGTGTGAGGTCTTTGTTTTAAAAACAAGATGAAGGATTTTAATCGATCATTTGACTTGGAATTTTAATGGAGACACTACAGTGGAATAGATAACAAATCTGAGTAGAAGAGTTGTGTGTAAACATTTGGAATTGTACTATCTACCTTGCCAGATGGGAATGGCCTTTAGAGAAGATTTGTCATATTGCTGGACTTGTTTCAACAGTCTCCTGATCTCTTCCTGTACTCTTTACTTGGCTCTGTATGAAGACAGAGAATCTTGTATGTTATTAATACACAGGGAAAAGTGAGAACACTCATTGCAAATTCATAAGAAAGAATTTCTTCTGATGCTTAAAATAACAGAGAGATAATGTGAATTAAAATATTGGGAGAAATCTTTCTGAAGTTACAACTTGTAAAATCAAATCAAATCAATACCTGAAACCATCTGAAAATGTTAAATCTATTGCAAGATTTTAAATGGGTGAATCATGACTGTGTTGTGTAGGAAGACACTGCAGGAAGAAACCATAAGGTCTAGTTTCCTAGCTATGATAGAGAAAGAGAGAAAAAGCATGTAATCAAACCTTGCCTGGAAACTTCTTAAATTTTTTTTTGTCTGATTCTTTCTTCAGGCTTCTCCAAAAGCTCTTTTAAAGAAGAATATTTAGGTTTAATCATTCACTACTGGTTCTTACTAGCTGGTTCTTTTGATATATCATGGTAGAAACACTGCAGAAGTTATCTTTCTATTTAAATACCTTTTCTCCATCACTGACGTCGATCTTCGTGTTTCGAGAGAGCAATGCCCTCTGCTTTCAGGCTTAGCAAAACAAAACTCCTTTTATTTACCATGTGTCCTGTTGGATATGGCATGGGGTATTTCAGGCAAATTCTCTTTTGTGTCTTGACATGAAACGTGTCTTGACATGAAACATGTCTAGTCTTTCTTAGCTCATTTGGTTAGAACATGGTGCTAATAACGCCAAGGCTGTGGATTCAATCCCAGTATGGGCCATTCACATCAAGGTGGACTTGATGATTCTTACGGGTCTCTTCCAACTCAGAATATTCTGTGATTCAAAGGCTCTCGTGTGAAATTGCCTGGAATACTCCCTTGTATCAAGGAGCCATTTTTAGCCAGTTTTAGCTGTTTCTCTGTGTGATAATAAAAAAGACCCCGATAATGTACAAGGTGTTATAAAGGGTAGTTCTGTACTGCCAGACATTTAAAATGTAGTGACACCAAAACTCAGCTCACTTTAACAAATAGAATTAAAAGCTGAAATTTTTAGGATCACAGTAATTTCCTCTTTATCACATTCAGACCAATTTAAATTAATTTAACTGCACAGAGGCATGGCACAGGACAGAATGTAGCTACCATCAGCAAAGAACAAGAAAAAGATAAAATAGGACTAACCAGTGAGATACTTAAAGCTGCTTCCTCTAATAATATATAAGAAGCTTAAAGTTCCTCTTCTTCCTGTAGTAATATATATAAATAAGCTAATACCATTCAGCTGAACATTTTTCAGTCTTCAAGGCACAGATAAAGCTTGCAGAGAGAGTTGTTTCTCTCAAGTGCATTCCAGGCTACATGGAAGAAATCACAGAGAGAGGTCAGTGGGTAAATTGCTGCAAAATTAGAAAGTGGCACTTGTGAAAGCTTATCATGACCACCCTCCCACCACCACCTACTGGGATTCCTGGAGTATTTTTTTAAACTTCAGAATTTGAAACATTTTGTGCGCATTTAAGTAAAATATGATCCAGTGATACAATACAATAGTGAATTGCTGTGTTTTTCAGCCTTCTTTTCATGTTTTCTTTACCTTTGCACATAACTGACTACTGAGATTTAGAACCACACATTACCACCCACCTTCCAGGCTGGTATTGACTAAAATTTAAGAAAGGAATTATTGAATGAGTGACTAAATTGTTTTCTTTACTGGCTTATACCCAATGCCTGCAAAACATTCAAATTAAATTTTAGGCACACAGTCCATGCTCTGATATGGATGTTACAATCTCTCATTCCTAAGGATGGCATGAATGCATATTACTGGATGAAAGGAACATTTTTCGTGGTCATTCAGAATGCCACTGAATATCAGAAATTAGTCTTGCAGGCATATGAATATGCCTGCATATCAATATCTTTGCATATTTCAAGTTCCAATGAAAAAAAATGACGTTTTGTCTTGGTTTTCTGGCTTACTCCTGAAATCCTAGTGAGCTCAGTTCTGAATCTCACCATCCCACTGACAACAATAATCTCAGTAAATTCAATAAGCAACTGGGCTTTATTTATTTTTGTCTCCATTATGCTGGAATGTTGCCAACTCTCATAACTGGATTGTGGACTTGATATTTGATTTCTTTCAATAGCCAGCTGCAAAAGACAATGGATAACACAATCAATTGAGAGATTCATCAGTCATTCCAAAGAGTTATTTATTTTCTGCACTAGATCAGCTTCCTGGTGCTAAAGCAAACTGGGGATGAAACCTGTTCTAGAATAAGCAGCCTTCCCTTTCTCTTCACTGTGAGGGCACAAATGTGGAAGGCTGCCACGTAATTATGAAAATCCTAGTTGCCAACCATAAAGTCCAGAGGTGAGGTTCAATGTCTATTTCCCTCTCCTTCCATCTTTGATTCATTGCCAAAACCAATAGAGGAGATAACAAGCATATGAGTCCAGCCACATCCTAAATGCCAGTTCTGCCATAACACAAGAGCCTCTGTACCAGAATGAGTGTTTGCTGGATGCAAACCCTTCTGAAGATGTGGTTGTTTCAGAACTGTTCCACAGGTGGTATTTTCAGTTTGGGCTGAGCTCTATGAATCTCAGAATTGCTGATTGTGAAATGTTACACAAAAACTTCCATGTAGGAACAAGACAGAGCTTCCTCATGAAGCTTTCTTTCTAAATTGGGGAGATACGGGTGGTGAGTTTCTGGCACAGGTTGCCCAGAGAAGCTGTGTATGTCCCACCCATGAGAGTGTTCAAGGCCAGGTTGGGTGGGGTCCAGAGCAACCTGATCTAGCTGAAGATGTCCCTGTTGATTGGTGGGAGGTTGGGCTGGATGACCTTTAAAAGTGCCTTCCAACCCAAACCATCCTAAGATTCTCTGAAAACCTTGAAGACTTTGTGGACCTTCTATTGCTTGTGAGTCTCTACAGAAAGACGCATGACTTAGCAGGTAAGAGTCATCAAAGTCAGCTGTTTCCTGTAATGTCTACTGTTTTTTTAAAGAACTCTACTTTTGTCTAAGTCCTGAGAAAACTTCTATCTGCACAAGTCTGTGTTGGATGCGTGATCACAAGGGATTTTCCGGAAGTGTGACTCAGTAAGGGCTTTGGTGAATTTTCCATGATGTGAGCTCTGAGGAGCTCTGATGATTTTGAGACGTCTCTTCCAGCCTCAAGGGTTCTGTGATTGAGTGAAATACTTTCTTGCAAGTTGTAGCTGCATCAAGAGACGTCAGTCATAGCTCTCTGCCTTCTCAGTTTCTACAGTTTTCCTGGACAGCCTTATTTGTTAACTTTGTCAGGTTCTTTCCATTTGGGAACAAAGAGACACCTAGAGATCTGATTAAAGGATTTATACGATAGAGTGTTTTAGAAATTAGGTCTGTCCAATTTCTGCTCTTATAATTAATGGAAAAGCTCATAACATGAATAATATCATCGTTTGTCTTTTCCACTATGACCTACTTCAGAGAGTCTGGAAAAAGAGAAGCAGGAGCATTCTCTCTAAAAGCTAAATAAACTCATAAGGAAGTCTTCCCTTTAAAGTATTCCCATTTCTGCAAACTTTAGGGCAGCTGGATAGCATCTGTATTTTATTTTGTTTGCTTGTTTTCTCCCCAGTTGAAAAAAAAAACCCCAACATATTTGATGATACATATGCCCCTTGGATCTCCATCTCCAACATCACTGTAGTAAAAATACTGGCTTTAGAAGGGGCAGAAATTTATGTCTTCATTTCTGGTTGATTCTTGCTTGCTTGTTTTTTTTTTTTTGTTCGTTTGTTTGCTTCTTTAATTTTCAGTTGTTTTGATTTTGTTGGGTTTGTATGTACATAAGGAAGTCCACAGAGAAGGCATGGGGAGGTACAGTGCCTTCAGTGTTTTGGATTTATGACAAACACAGATGCATGAGAACAAGTTCTGTCAGGCGTAAAGACCACTTCATGGGATTATTAGCTGGAAATTAAAACTGTGCAATAGGAAACCAGTGGTGTCATGGTAAATCCTTGGTTTCCTTGGGGGAACTCTTGGGAGTTTTAGTCTCATATCCATCCGTGTTTAAGCAATAGTTTGGTGAGCAGGTTGTTCAAAGTCTAATGATCCACTCCTGCTGTTTCTCCCATAGTGACACAGAACGATTGATAGACAGAGACAGCTTTTATACCTGACTAATTCCCTTGTCACTGGAATTTTGTATTTTACTGATCAAAAGGGAATGCAAACTTTTGAAAAAGACAACTGAGGAATATGCTCATGACTCTCCTTCTCAGTGAGCCATCTCCTACACAAACTTCAATGAAAGTACCACTTGAGCTGATAGGGAACTAGTTTGCAGTTCATTTGAAATGTCTTTCAGCATTTTTTTACATATTCTCTATTATTATGAAGCTGGGGATAATATAGATAGGGACATGTGTTGTGTTTTCCACACAGAATCTTGCTGAAAGCTCTGAATGAATTTACCTTTGTGGCAGAGCATAGCTCCTGGTTCTGTCAGGAGAATGGTTGCCACAGTGGCAGGATAGCCCAGTTTTGTCAACAAAGGTAAGTTTCAAAATAATCTTAACATATGTACTTTTACTTTTGCCTTCTGACTTTCACAGGGTTAGTGAATTAGTGGATTCAGGTCAGGTACCAGTACTGAACCTGGTGAAGTATGACAGATCTTGCAGAAGTAAAGTTGTTCAAAATATGCTTTCAGCCTCAAGTCTCGGGAGATTTTGAATGGTCTGGATGAGCTTCAGCTGCACATCTGCACAATGCTGTGCAATTCATACTGCCTTCCTCATTTATCCTGTCATTAGGAAACAGCATTTGATGCCTCACAATGTTTCCACACTTTTACTTCTTCCTGGGTACCTTATTTTGCAATGTAGATGTAATCTAGACCCTAGCTAACACACATGCAAATATACAAGAATTTGTGGTATTAAAAAACTTTTGTTAAACAAAACAAATTGCTTCTTGGTTCATTTAAAAATAATCATGGTGCTTGATTTACATCTATTTTGGAACATTCTCTGAATAAACGGTTCCAAATCTGTAATTTCAGCTACTGCATCTGGCACGGTCAGATTTAATTGGGTTAAAAAATGTAATCCTAGAAGTATAAATTCTAAATCTTTGCACATTCCTGGGATTCCAAAAACATGCATGATTTTATAACTTAGCTTTTGCAAGATCAAGCTGTTAGTGCCTTCCTTGGCTGTTGATTTTGAAGAGAGTTGAATGCCCTTACCATACTGGCAGAACAGAGAACTGATGGAATTCAGAGCAACCCTGGAGAACCATTACAAATTAATTCATTCCTTTACTTCACCTCTGGAGATAAGACTTCTTTGTTGGTTTTGGTTTTTTTTTTTGACTCCTTTATCCCACAGCCACCATTTCAAAATTGCAGGATTACAAGACGTGGCCTCCTCTTACTTCTACTGTCTTTAAGTCTGTATAGAAAAGGGGTATGTAGTTGCTAATATTTTAAAACAGATATTTTAGTGCAAAACCAGGCCCCTGGCCTGTCTGTACACTAAAGCAGAAAGCTTAAAGAGTTGATTGTGCCCTGCAAAGCCCCATGACCACTGTATTCCCCAGGGTCCACTCAGGTTTGCCAAGCTTCAGGGTACTGTAATGTGACTAGAGAAGGGATGTTTGATGATGTGTGAAGTTTGAGGATTTCAGTCAAATATCAAAACTGATAGTTTTGTTGCATTTCTAAATTCTTCCTCTTACTTAAGTGCGCTGCATGTACTAATTTATTTATAGACTATTTATTAATGGTGTGTATGTCTGATGAATTAATTTGGAACTTGATGAAATGGATCAAGTAGAACTGAAGTCAGGGCACTCAGTACTGACACTATCAAACAAAGCAGTTTCACTGAAAACAGTGTGGTCAAATACTGGAAGAGGCTTCCTAGAGGGATGATTGATGCTCCCAGTCTATCAGTGTTCAAAGGCACTTGGACAATGCCCTGAGTTAAAGGCTTTAACTTTTATTGGCCCTGAAGTGGTTCAGGCAGTTGGACTAGACCATCGTTTTAGGTCCTTTCCAGCTGAGTCTATTCTTAGATTTTTGCAACAGTTCTCAACTTGATGTATACTTGATAACTTTCATATACACCTTTCATACTTCTCTCTGACCCTTTCTTATATGACTTTTTGTAATTACTTTTCTTCCTGCCGCATGAAATTTTTGCCAGACTCCATGACTTTTGCTGTCTGCAATGTCATTGATTATATCACCTTTGTGTAGATCATTTTGCATAATGGTTTGTAGAACTGCTCCCAGTTCAAATAAAGGAACTAAACATCCCAGAAGTGACAGAGCAGGAGCCCCCCTAGAAAAAATGAAATCTTTTTTTCTCAGAACAGGGACCTTTCTTATTTTAATGTGATACCTGACAGCATTGTGACTCTTGTTGAAAAATCACTATCTTAATAATAAGTAATTTTAATGGAAAGAATTCAGTTCACTATTATTTCTCTACTGGTCCAAAGGAACTTGATCTTTCCTGTTACTATTAAAAGAATATGAATTAAAGGTGAATGAGATAAAAAAAAATTTCTTCTCATCAATCCTTCCTTACACACTATCTTGAAATAGAAGAGCTGCTTGACTAACTCAGTAAGATTTAGAATATTTTGTTGAAGAAATTCAGATAGATCTGATTTTAATGCAATTTAAGCAGATGCATATTAGAAAAAGTGCCCGAATTGAGAGTTAAATTAACTAAAAACCAATAGTGAAATTAAATTTTCTTAATAATAGAAAACTACTTACATGTTAACATTTTGAAAGGAAACAGAAAGGTGGTCCTAGACATGGAAGTTGGCCTATGATAATGTCTCAGCTTCTACCACTGAACAGACTTAAAGACTATACAGACTTAAAGACAGTAGAAGTAAGAGGAGGCCACGTCTTGTAATCCTGCAATTTTGAAATGGTGGCTGTGGGATAAAGGAGTCAAAAAAAAAAACCAAAACCAACAAAGAAGTCTTATCTCCAGAGGTGAAGTAAAGGAATGAATTAATCCTTCATTTTTTAGGCCTTTTCAGTTCTCTCTCAGCAAAGACATCTGAATGCCCCTGACTGCCAGTCCCAAAGGTGGCTGGATTGCAGTCTTAAAATGTCTCAAAAGACCTCACTTTTCATTAACTCAAAAGACAAAAAAAAGGAATTTTTGTACTTGAATTCAATATTTTGTATGAAAATGTAGGCACTTTCTCTATTTTAACCACAATATAAATCAGCACAGAAAACAATGTAGGTTTTGGCATCTGTGTCATGTTAGTTTTGAATGAAGAATACATACCAGGTTTGGGAATTACAAAAGCTGCTTGTGTGGTATGCTACAATTTTTCCAGTGTATCTACAAGTACTTGATCTTTCCATGTCTTAAATTCTCAGTTGTCCTCCTTGGCGTAGCCTGTTGGGATTTCCCACTAAGCACAAGGAATCTTCCCTTGAGATGCGTCTGGCTAGGAGTGCATCACAAAATTATAAAAATGGAGGGCTATAGGGAACAATGAGATATAGTTTTATTTAATAGAGGATAGATTTAGAATAGATATTAGGAAGAAATTCTTTTCTGTGAGGGTGGTGAGGCACTGGCACAGGTTGCCCAGAGAAGCTGTGGATGCCCCAGCCCTGGAAGTGTTCAAGAATGGGTTGGATGGAGCATTGAGCAGCCTGAGCTAGCGGAAGGTGTCCCTGCCTATGGCAGGGAGGTTGAAGCTGGATGATATTTAAGGTCACTTCCAACCCAAATCATTCTGTGATTCCATGATACAGTGATTCTATTTACAGCCTTCTATGTAACAGAGGTCTACAGTTATGTCCTTCTTGGTCTTTCTTCTAAAGAAAATTAAGTCCTCAAGCATCTTTATGGCTTTTTTTTTTTTTTTTTTTTTTTTTAAATACTCTATATTCTATTCTGCCAGGTAATCCACATCTTTCAAAAACTTATTTTTTAAAATTGGGTGCAGAATGCAATCTCAGGGCTCTCGATCCACTTAAAGAAGGTGGATTAGTCATCATTCAGCTTCATGTTGTTTCAAATTTACTGCTTCTTGCACTTAGTTTATGTCTTGTTCCCTTCGATGTCTTACTTCCTGTCCTTGGTTTAGACCTATTCTAGTTTAATATCAAGTAAAATTGTAAAATTCTGTCTTGTCTTACTGGTTATTTAAGTTTGAAATCTTCTCTTGCATAGAAATATTTCCTAAAGTCAAATTAATCCTACTAACAACATAGTCTAGTTAGACGATTTCTAATACAGGTAGGAATGATATACAAAAGGAAGCAGAAAAGTTCTCTGTTCATTCTTTGACACTTTTCACATAGGTCATCCTATTTACTTCAGCAGCATTTTTTTCTCCTTTGGATTAAATTCAAGTATGTTTGGAAGACTGCCATGACATTTTTAACAGTCTTCACAGGTATTAAATGGAGTTCATAGTTGATAAGAACCTGAACAATTTCTTAAGGATTTTTCACACACTCCTATTAGAACACATAAAAAATTCACGTAATCCAGTATCTTGCCTCCAGCAGTGTCTGTGAGCAATATCTTGAGGAGAATCTACAAGAAAATTATGAAACAGAAAATTATGGTAAAATTCACTCAAAAGGAAATTACTTCATAACCCCTATTTCTTATTGACTGACAGAGGAAGGAGGTCCCAAAATTTAATCATGTTTTATTTGTACAATTCACATAATGCCTAACCCTTCTTCTGTGAGTCCTTCAGGTTTTCCTGTAGTGGGTTGGTAATACATTAGGGGTTGTTATTCAAAAAATGCTTGTTTTTATGTGTTTCTTCTTTCAACAGCTATAAATGTCTTGCCTTTCAATTTTGTCAGTTGTGCCCTTGATCTTATATTTCAGGAGTGAGTAAACAAACAAACAAATCAACCTTTCTTGGTCTTTTTAAATGTGGTCCTCTTTGCACAAAAAGCATACCCAGACAAGACCTGTTGCCATTTTTTTTTTTTTGCCCCTTTCTATTTCTGATGCATATGGTTACATTTGGAGGTATATCAAGTCACTTGAGGGAACTTGATGTCAGTGGTATAACAGGCATGGTACTGTGTTGTTGCGGAAAACAGTGTGAAGTGAGAGGGAGGATATCTTCCTAGTCCGAACTGGTGGAACCCCTCATACTCACAGCTACCTAAAGTCTTTGTGAGGATATTTGAGATGAATTCTCAGTCCAAAGAGGAAAAGTGAAACATCCCACAAGGCCCAGAAATACAGCTCACAATTGTTGCACCATCCCACAACTTCTACTGAAAACTAACCCAAACAATCATGTAACAGGGTCATTACAGTCTGAAAACTTTGATTCAGAATTTTTACGTTTAAAGCTTTGTTTTTCTCCTATTTTTTCTGTCTGAGCCCTGTGATATTACCTCTCTCCTTTACAGGATGTAAAGCTAAAACCCAGATGCTTAGAGTCCAAAGACACCAAAAAGTTGGTTTGGCTCAGGGTGGAGGTGACCACATAAAAGCTGTAAGTTTTTACTTGTTTCATGTGGCTTTTTAGTAGGTTGGACAACAAAAATAGTAGAATGAGGCTGTATAGTGCATCTGAGCTTAATGTAGTTCATTTAAAAAAAAAAAAAGAATGGATGATAGAGAGAAAAAGACAGTGTAAAGAAATGTTCAGCTCAGTCAGACCAATGTCATCTAACTCTTACATTCCCACTTCAACAGTGGCCTAAAGCAGATGTGTAGGAGAACATATATGAATTCAGCAAAGCATTCTCAGTAATAATATTCAGATAATAAATTCTCAGAGTAATATCTCATCCTGTCACAACATGTAGCTTCCTGACAATATGTGCTGTATATGTAAGCTTTGTGGATTTCTCTACCTTGAACTTCTTCAGTCTCCCGTTGGGCTCATGTAAACTTTGAGCATTCAAAACATGTTGTGGTAGAAATTCTGTAACCTGCCATGTTCTACTTCCTTTTGGCTGGTCTGCTAGCTGTTTGTCTCTTGAATAATTTCTAACAGTAAAGGTGATTTCTATTGTAAATATAGCGGATGTAGGTGTTCACCTCATTTACAGGCTTTTTAAAGTTACTCATAATGGACAGTTTAAAACATGGTAAAGTGTTTCTATGCCTCTCAACTAACTGTAGACAGAATTAGGCTAGTAGTTAGAACCAGTTTTGCAAGCTTCCCCTACAGAACAAAAGAAGCTTCTGAATGGTGATTCATCCCATTTATTTTAGGCATCCATTTTTGGCTGTATTGAGTTACCTTTTGGAGGCCTTTGCCACTCCCTGGAGGAGGAATATGGATGGCCAGCTTTGAAAAGCTGCTCCACTTTTAGAGCAAAAAGTAAGTGCCACGAATCCCAGTCTAAGAGCTCATAAACAATATTTACTTTGAAATTTCAGAATTTGGAAAGACGTAATCTGAACGCAAAGGGGTAATAAACTATTGGAGTAACAATGCATGATCTTATTAGCACACTCTTCCAAGGGGCTTCCAAGGGCTGAATGAATAAGGCAGCCTGGTAGCAGAAGCATAGGCCTAGAGTACAGAAAAATCCTGCAGGTGTATGGACTCAGGTCAGACTCAAATAGTCCCTCCAGAGCATGATTTGGGTCAGATGTGCTGCTGAGAGGAGTAACATTAAAATAGCCACTAAGCTTAATAGATGAAAGATAAAGATTCGTGTTACAATCATGCAGATTGTATCTGTTATCCATAGCATACATCCAGACAGATGGTGTAACTCTTGGGAATGGTCTTGTGCAAGGCTAAAGGTTGGACTTGATAATCCTTGTGGGTCCTTTTTAGCTGTGATTCTGAGAACATGGAGGTCTGAAAGGCACTGTTTGCTATAACCTTCACTGTGTAGTCTGTATGACTTGGGCAAATTCTGAACAATCTCTTGGGTCAATGATTTCTACTGACACAGAGTTAGGGAGGATGCACTGAGAGTTTAGCAATGCAGACTCATTTTGTTCTCATCCCATACAAACAATTTATGTGCTAGGGAATGGGTTATATTATCATGTTGATGTTCTTAATTATGTTGTATTGACACAAAACTGTTGGCAGGAGTTTTCCAGAGGGACTAATGGGGATTGCACTCTTCCATTAGCAGGATCCACACATGCTCACTTTTCACACGCAGAGCTATCTTGCTCTGGATTCCCTATTTGGACTGGTTGTTTACACACATTCTCAGAGATTCCCATGCTGTTGTTCATGGATGAACCAACGATGGCTTACTTGCTTGTGGTCTGTGTAGAAAAACTTTGGCTCTCCTTTTCTCCAGCTGATACATAAGTATTTGGCTGCTTACAGAAAAAGTCTAGGTGCCTGCAGAAGCAGTTGGAAACAAAGGAGCACAACAGTCCAGTCTCTTCACTCAGGGAATGTTGCCGCTCTGGAGCTCAGGCTCACTAACAGAAGCAGCTACGAAGGTGATGGAACCTCATGGCAGATTCTTGACAATTAATCATCCCTGCTCAACAGTCATTAATGCTTTTACAGGGAAGTACTTTCTTGTCATGTTTTTAGCCTACATTCCAAAAATCAGTCAGATTTATCTTCTGTTTCTCACCAAATATGATAATATCATATCTTTTTCCAGTTGATGTTTTAATCTGAATGCAGCTGATACATAATATCCTTGAAATGAACAAAAGATAGGAGTAAGTGGCTTCACTTCCACTGAGATGAGCTTGGTTAAGTGAAGGAGTTGGTTAAATATTTTTTTAGCACTGAGTATAAAAAAATGTATCCATCCATATGTGGGCAGAGAACACCCAGTCTGAAATTCTCAGGCAAAATCTTTTTAAACACCATGCTTTTCAACAATCCAGACATGACTGATGCTTCAAAGTGATGAATTGTGGCGCAAACTGTGAGCCATATAAGACCTCATTTCCCGAGGAGCAGTGGAAAACCAATCAGAAAAAAATATTTCTAAAAATTAATAATTTCAAAGGACTGGCTAGTGTATGAACCTGAAGGTTTTAGCATAAATGTTGTGACATGTTTTCTTGTCTGTCTGTGTATGTATTTTATCCTCATCCAACAAGTGTTTCGATGCTATTAAGAATTTTAAAGGAATAAAACTGTTTAATCACTAAACCACGTGTCCTCTCTACAAAAACATGAAGTCTTGTGACTTGAAGTTTGAAAATTTACCTAGCCATGTTAATATCTAAATCAGTGTTGGATATCTCTTCCTTTTCTCAACTAGCTCTCCCTCAAACCCACAGAAAGTTTCCTATTCAATTAGGCAGGCACTGGATCAAGCCATTTGGTGATTCCTGTTGTATGATAGTACTGTCGGCAAGAGTTGAGCACTGTTGATATTGGATCTGAATCAATTCCCTAATTTCTAGTGGTTTGCAACGTGGTGGTAAAATTTTCATATGGCAGGAATGTGACCCTCTACATAGAAATTGGGGATGAATTTTTAGAAACTTTTATTACAAGGAGAGCTCTCTGAAACAGTTCTCATGGCCCTCCAAATCTCTTTCTTTTTTGTTGTACTAAGGCAGGGTGCAGAAATGGTGTTTATAGAGGGTCACCAATAGCTGAGTTGATGTGGGATGGATGTACTTCTAGCGGCTGTAACTATTAGATGAATCAAGCAAAGGTATTATGACTGTTCCATGCATGTAATTATAACCATAAATTAGTTTTATGTGCCAGCATGACTCGCTTCTAGACAACAATATAATTGAGCTGATGTATTTCCAAATTCCACTCGTTCACTTTTGCCTCTTTCTTAAAATAATGGGAAGGCAGACATTCTGAATAGGGCAGAAATCTTCAAAACAGAACTCAGAAAAACTAGGCTTTATTTCAAAGTTAATATCCTGGCGAGACTTAAGGGAAGACTTGACAGGGCTTGTGCATCCAGCTCAGCCAATTCATGCTTCCAGATGGAAATTTTGTGAGATGTTTTTTGGTTTTGTTTGATGACCTTGAACAGTTCAGAAATAGATAGTTTATCCATGTTTCGCACTGTGTTCTGGTTTCATTCAAGCACGGGGCTGTCAGACGCAGCAGATCTATGTAAAAAGAAAACAGAAGTACAGATATCAACAAACTGGAACCAGCAATTCAGCCACCTTTATTGGCAAAGTTTTTGTATAAAGCTTGAAAAAAATCATCCCAAATTGTGGTGACGGCTGAACAGACACAGCTCTATTTATTGCTCACCTTTCTACTGTTCTCGTCACTTCTGCAGCTGGGTGTTATTAAGTACAAACTAGTGGAACTCATGAGTGTCAGTATAATATTGGGAATTTAATTGCTTGCTCTGAGGTATTTGTGACATTATGGAGACCATTTCCCCAGGAAGGTCACAAAATCTCAAACACAAATCTCAATATATATTCCATGTCCTGGAGGGGGTGATCCAGCTGGGGTATGTTGTGAACTAAGGAAACTAGGCCTTGGTAAAAATGCAGGTTCCAGCTAAAATCATTCAGACCCTTTTCCTTTAGCATCTGCCTTCTGTTCCTAGTTCTTTCTACATTACAATGTTTTCTCAGTGGCAACTTGATTATATTTTTTGTTTAATTTATAAATAATATCTTGTTCTTCATCTGAGACTTTAGGAAGAGGATGGTGTAAGATCCCAAATCTTGAGCTATGAGCTCACCAAAGGAGTTTTATTTTAAAAATATACAAGGCTCCAAAAATTTCCCCACCAAATTTTCTAGAAGAGTATTTGATTCTTCTTACACCTTAAGAGAGAGCACGTAGGAGAAAAACTGCACACATTTTCTCAGGGGGCACTTTTACTGGCAAATTTTAGGAAATGAGAGTACTTGGCAAAAGTTTAAAGGGTGATAATGAATATAATAATCCAGTGTCTCACAGGTGGTATTTGACAAATTCTGAAATTAATAGCAACTCTGGCTCATGCATGTGTCCCATAGAGGACAATGACATTAGCAGCAGCTACAGAAAATAGAAAGGGAGAAAATCTCTTGCTTTAGCCCAGAGTTCAGGGTGAAGCCCAAAATTGTTGAATATCATTGTGATATGTCATAGAATCCTACAGTGGTTTGAGCTGAAAGATATCTTGTCCTAACCCCCCTGCCATGGGCAGGGACAGCTTCCGTAAGACGATGTTGCTCAGAGCCCCAGCCAACATGGTCTTGAACATTTCCAGAGATGGAACATCCACAACTTCTCTGGGCAACCTATTTCAGTGTCTTGCCACCCTCACAGCAAATAATTCCTTCCCAATATCTAATGTAAATGAGCCCTCTCTCAGTTTAAATCCCCCTCGTCCTATCACTAAAACAAAGGGTAAAAAGTCCTTCTCCAACTCTCTTGTAGCCCTCTTCAGGTACTGGAAGGATGCTTTAAGTTCCCCCTGGAGCCTTCTCTTCTCCAGGCTGAACAACCCCAACTCTGTCATATAGTTAGTTTTGATGGGAAATTATGTATATTCTCCTTAGAAAAGAGTATAAGAATGACTAGTGTACCCTTGATTCTTTGACCACAAAAGAAATCCAGCACATAAAATGTTCAAATGAAGTAATAAACTCCTATAAACCCCCATGAAAGGGAAGTAAGGGCATATTTGGATCCAGTATAGGAAAATTAGATCATATGTAAAGAACCACTGTTCAAATTGAAGAGATAGTAGCTAAGATATGAGGATGTTTCAGGTTTCCTAAGACTTGTTCTGCTGACAGTCCCATGTTTTCTCTCATGTGAGCAAGCTCTGCCTTCCTATTACACACTTTTTATAGATTCTCAGATTATTTTTTTTAATTTATTTTTTTAAAAATTTTATTTTAAATTTAAATTTTATTATATTTTTATTTTCATTTTCATTTTTTGTCATGTCAGCAAACATTTTTCCTCCTGAAAAGGCTGGGATAACCAGAAACATGGCTTGTCTATTTAGTTAACCTTATTTCCTCTCACCTTTATGCAACATTAAATTTCAAGCCTAATAGCAGCATTTCATATCATCTGTCTCTCTCTGAATAAAAAAGTTAGGCCCTTCTGGTAATGTCCCACCTCTCCTCTCTTTCTCAAAAAGAATCTCCCTCAGGTTTTGCTCTTCTATTTCTCTTTCATACAAACTCTGCAATTAGCTCTGTACTGTCTTTGTCAGTCCAGACACCGGGGTTGTAAATTGTGTGATAACCTGTACTTCCCCCTTGCATTGATTCTTGGACTGGCCAGATGGCCTGTTTCTATATGATTACATATGATTTCCAGTGCCTGAGAACAAAAGACATGAAAACGCACAGCATTGCAGAATGGTAGAGAAAAGCTGCTAACAGCTTCTTCTCATCAGCAGAAGGGTGGTCCCTAGAAAACACCTTTTGCAATGTGTCTTCAAAAAGAGTTGATTCAGTTGTCTGTCAGGCAGCTGAACCAGACATTAAGGGAGCATTACACTGAGAGAGAAAAGTAGATTAAAAGCAACAGGTTTGCCTGTGATGCATGGATTAGACTCATTCAGATTATCTTCAGGTACAGAAAGAGGTCCTTTTTTGTAATTGTAATCCTTCCTCAGGATTTGCAATCCTTCCTCAGGTAACAACTTTTCTTGAAGACATAACTTTTCTTGAATGACTCAAAAGACAACTCTTAAGGTACAGATAGATGTTCTGCTTACTATGATGTTTAATCATAACCCCCTTTACTTCTGTGCCAGAGGAATAATTGTTTTGTGGCCTCAAATAAATTTTAACTGAACCTGAAGCAAAATTGCCGATGTGTAAAGCAGCTCTTCAGGTCCTGCTCACTCTATATACTGGTCTGTTATTTGCTCATCTAGCAAGAAAGCATCAGTTTGATTTTGCTTCAGTCCTATTTTTAGGGGGTATGAGGGTGGAAGTAGAAATATTACCCGTCTTTTCAACTGGAGAGAAAAAATGATAGGAGACTCATACCAGGTCTTCAAAATTTTAGTTAAGTTATGGTTGATTTCTCTCTTTCTTTAAATTGCGTGCATTTGTCTGACCTCTGAAAGTGGTGTGATGTGATTTCACCATACTACTTCCTAAACTAACAGTTGTCTTTGGCAGGTAGCATAACTGCTCAGGCTCTTTTATATGTCTGGGGTTCTTACTGTGGTCAGTGCTTCAAGTATAGCCTAGTCCAAATGATCTGAGGAGAAAACATGGAAATGAAATTATTTTTTCCAGTCAAGAAGAAATGGCCGTAGTAGTTATTAACATTTTACAAGCATTTAAGGCTTTCATTAGAACTTTGAAGCAGAACTGCCATTGTTAACATTGTTGATGTCTGCATTGTAAAGAAAGAGCCTTTTGAGTTTACTATTTGGCTGCTTGTAACAATATTAAAATCTAAGTTCATTTCACATTTTATATCTCTGTAGAATTGTTCTATATATATTTTTACAGTGGCATTTGGGATTGATCTCAGAGTCTTTTGTTGCTGCTGAAGCTAGATTCCATAACGTTCATTTTAATTTTCGAAATGTTAGGCGATTGGTCTTAAAAAAAAAAAAAAAGAAAAACAAGTTGTTTTTTTTTCTTTTGCAAACAGTCAATTTACAACCAAAACCCAGTAAACCTTTTCATCCTGGCAGTTTGGATAGTGCCATATTAACATTAATTCCTTTTGGACTTCCTGCCATCATAAAGCCTGAAAGACAACCTCAGCATAAGTGTATGAACTGGATTTGTGAGCGCTGAGGCTACTTAAAAACATCCTCCAGGCCATAAGCAACCATTAAATACTCCTGATCAAACTACTGGACTTCCCTCTAGCCTTGACACAGCAAAGCATACTAATGCTAGCACCAGCATGTTTGTCATGCAGCAAGAATGCATAGGCATGGTCTCCTAGATTTCTTCCTAGTACTAAAGTGCAGCTTGTCTTTCTGTGAACATCTTACAGAGATCAGTGCTAAGACTGAGGGCTGTATAAATTCTTTTTAAAAATCCACAAGACTTCTGGGAGAAGGGGAAAGAGAAACACCATCGTCTTAGCTTAGAATGATAACACCCAGCTGTTTATCTTGTTCTTTACTCATGCAGCTGTCATCATGTGTAATGCATCAGCAAAGGCCAGGGAATAACCTTTCAGATGACAACCCACTGGCGCAGGCTGAAACGAGCAAGATGAGAGCAATACTTGGGAAGGTAAAAATGCATGATGCTGTTTCCACATGTCTCTGTCGGCATTCAACCCACGACAGCCCAAAACCTTTGCAATGCTCTTCCCAATGAGTCTGAGTGACTGCCTTTCTTTTACTTTCTGACTTCCAAGGAAACTTTGTTTGGAGTGCAGGCCTGGACAGAGCAGTGCATGTCTTTGCCACACTCACTGTGGGGGACTGTTCCACACAATCCAGCTGCGATGTCAGCTTGCCGGTTCAAAGGTGAGATGGCTTGTGACCTGTGACTTTGGCTGCTCTGTGAGCCCCTCATCTGCACTGTGCTCAAGCTGACAGCTGGCTCCTGCTTCACTTGCAATGTCAGTTCAAGCTTTTGGTTCTAATTTCAGTAACAACAGATGAAGCCTTAGGTCGTGAATTGTGGGGTCTCAACTGTTGCAGCAACTGCTTCTTTTAAAGGAATGCAGACCACAAAACTGAGGAGGAAGCTTGTGAGATTGGGAACAAATGTTCTGTGATATTCTGATTGCATGAACCCTCCCCCCCTCAAGCATCAGGCAGGTACAGTGTTTTATTGTGTTCATCAGGTATCTTAAAATCTCCATTTGCATAAAGTCTTTACTACAAATATACTCTTTTTTTCTTTTTTCTTTTTTTTTCTTTTTTCTTTTTTCTTTTTTTCTTTTTGCTTTTTTCTTTTTTTCTTCTTTTCTCTTTTTATGTATTTTTTTTTTAATTGAAAGGAGGGGCTTAGAGGGAAACATAAAAAGTTTTATTAGACTAGTGTTGCTTATAGGAGAGAAGTCAGAAAAGCTTATGGGTGGATCATCTTTCCTCCAGGCTCATGACCAAATTTTGCTTATTTTTCTTTTGCATTATTTTTCTTTTGCATTATTTTTCTTTTGCATTAGTTACTCATCATAAATTATATTCTCATTGTTCAACCAGATTTCTTGTTCCAAAAAATTTACCCTATTTTCACACATCCCAACCTAACCTACCCCAATTTAACCCACATTCCCAGTAGAATTGTTACTGCTGCTATTTATTTTTTGTGCTGACACTTTTACCAGCTAGTTTAATAATTTTTCTAATTGTTCGATATTTTATAAATTTTCCTTCTATATGTATTGTTTTCAAAATTATTTTCATAAATTGTGAGGGTTTTAGCCCATAAAACAAATTAAAACGTATTTCTCAGTTTTGAAGGGAAAAGTTTGACAAAAAGAAATTGTTATTTAGGACTACTCTGATTGTGATCTTTCATCTTCTGGATGCTTAGAAGTGGATATGAATTGAACCATATTATCAAAACACTTAGAAATTTGGTCAATGCAGCAGTTCCAATTTGTATGACAACAAATGCTCAATTCTAGTTTGTAACTGGACTGTAATTTTTTAATAGAAAAAATTATATGAGATGGAATTCTCTGGATATCTTAGGGAAAAAAGTATACATTTTTATTCTCTTTCAGAGAGAAAAATATGAGAAAATGTTTAACAAGATGTACGTTGAGGGGACCTTAACCTCACAGAATCTCTGCAGAACCCTGTGGAAGACAATACAGTTTCCTAAGTGATCTCTTTGGAGATCAAATTCTGCATTAATTATTTGCACAGGTGAAGGTGAGGCCATGAATTTAAGGTCAAAACTGGGCTTGCAGAAACATTATTTTTCTTTATGAGTCAGAAGAAAGAATTTAGCTTCACCTTTATATCATATTGCGTTTGAAGAGGTAATACTTGGAGAAGCCATCTTTTTGCATAAGACTTATAGGTGATTCTGAGCCAAACTAAACGTAAATGTATAAAACTGTGCTAAAGATCAAAAAGCAGTCACACTAAAGAGTTTTAGTTTGGTTTTTTTTTTTTACAAAAAGACTAAGAGGATATTATAACTACGGTAAGATTAATGAATTTCTTTGAATTTTGGTAGAAATCACCAGTCTGTACCAGATTCATGTTTAACTCACTGCCCTCATGCAAAGGCCTCAAATCTGACTTAATTCATTCTATGTCATGCTGCTCTGAAGCAGAAAAATGAAGACATAACATAATTCAGCTTAATAACACTCCTGTCTTCCCAGATGTACTCATTTCTGCAGTCAAATGTGTAATAAGAGACTTGGCTCAGCTCCCGGGCTTTCTGAGCACCACAAGAACATGATACAAATCAGTCAATGCCATAACAAAGAAATGTATAATCATGCAGTGAATACCCTACAAACCTCCCACAAAGAACTTTTGCCTTGAGTTGACTGAATTCCCAAACAAATGAAATACAGGGGTTCAGAGGGAAAGCAGAGCCAAATATCTCTGTGCAGTGTCTGCCTCTAATCAGCAGAATGACTCTGAGACAATTTTACTTTAAGTGATTTTTAAAATTTGGGTTACTTTTTTTATATCAACAGGAAAAACTTTCATTAGAAAGTTGAAAACTACCCAGTGGTACCCATTGCCCTTCTCAGAGCACAAAACCCTGATGAAGAGGCACAGAAACAAAGTCAAACTGTTTGCCATGTTACTATGCAACTATCCCAGGTAAGCTAATATAATGGTTTTAAAAAGGTATGTGGTAGCCTAACGTTCATGTTTCTTCATATCAGACATGAAAGGTGAGACAACATTTTTGAAAGTTGGGAAGGAACAAAAATTCCATCAATTTGAGGGGGAAGGTGTTGCTTTCAGTTACCTAAAAGATAAGTCTGAAAAACATGTAGGACTCTACTATGTGTCTTAGGCATCTAAACTGAATGAGCAATATAAACCTTCTAGTTCCATAATTAAACAGAAGGACCACAGACATTTATTTACCACCAGTGAAGCCGCTTAGTCATCTAGAATGTTGCTCCTTGACTTACCTAATATGTTTTTGGTTAATAGCACCTAAATGATACTCAGTAGTTCGTACTTGAATTTCCCAAAGTAGATTATCCTGCGTGCAAGTTTTATGAGTGATCTAACTGCTAGGACTAGGCTGTGACCATAGCTCCTGCCTATCTACAGCTCACCCATGGTGACTCTACCCAGCTTAACTGAAAACATGCAACTACTGAAGTTGATTCCACTGATCTTTGTACAGCAAAAATTCAACTCGTAACACTCGTTCAGGAATGGAACCCTGTGGTTTAGCAATGCTCTGTATGTACTGCATATTTCCCATGAAAACCAGAATTTGTGGTGTCACTGTTTGCCAAAATGCAAATTAATTTTCTTCTAAACACACTAACAATTCCAAGGAATGTAGTAAATTGCATTAAGTTATTTCTGGACATTTTCAGGATACACAGTGTAGCACTGAGATCAGGACTCACACTTCCTGCACAAATGCTCTCACTACTAGGCTGTTACCAAAAATGTGACACTACTAGGATCTGTCCCCATCTTTTAGAAGAATAGACTAACCAGACTCCCACACCAAATGGAGAAGTTAAGTCAAGTATGGATTTGAAACTGCCACCACCATTTTTATTCAAGCATCTAGTGTAGCCTAAGTCTAGAAGGAAAGTGGCTGTAAAGATGTTTTTCTCCACCACTGCTCCTGTTTGTCTGTGTAGATGTCCTTGTCTTCTGTGTACTGGCTCCTGTGAATGCTGTTATCAAGGGCATAACTCACGGATGTTCTGCTGTACTCTGCACTTAAAGACTTCAAAGTCTAATTCCATTTGAATTAAGACGCTTCAACCATAGAGTAATTGTTAAGTGAATAAAGTAAAGGTCCAGCAGTCACCACTAACTTTTGGCTTAAGATTTTTGGGTTTTTGTGGTGAAAGATTTCTTAAGTTGCCATTTCCAGGGAAGTGTCAAGCTACATCCAAGCTACTCTGGTTGGGGCCCATTAGCTGTTCTGAGGTGGGTCTAGAGAAACACATATAAACTTATCTAAATACCCTGGACCTCTGACCCTAAATACAGATCTTAAAGTCTCTGGAGAATAGATGAGCACTAGAGAAGTCCAGCTAATACTGCTTTGTGTCTGTCAGGAAATACTGAAAGAATGGACTTTCTGTAAGAGTTGTTACTTATGATTCAGATGAAAACAAGAAAATTATGTCAGGAAAATGAAAAAATAAAAGAAATCTGTAATATTTTTAACCAAGAAAATATGGGGACTGGTCACATTTTCAGCAGTTCAAGGCAAATATGAATTTCTTATTTATGTATCAAAGAATATATAAAATTTATGTACAGACATTAAATACTCCATTTAAAAGAACACCTTATAATATATTCCTTTTCAGGTATAACTGTTGAGAGCTTAAACATTCCTTTTTGTGGGGCTACTATGCTTAATTCTTTAAACATGTTTTAGACCAGCTATGATGCTGCTACAAATGTGAACACAGCTGTGGGTGGTAAATGGTAGAGGTTTTTTCAGTTTATTTGAAATATTTGACACTTTTTGTTAGCCTTGGGCTTCAACTCCCCATAAGTGAGTGAAATAGATGATCTTAGGGTTACTGCCTCATATTTCCTATGCTCATGATAATAAAGCAGAGTAAGAAAAAATATGGAGAAATTAAGAAGTAACTTGGGACCAATTATAAGTTGGGGTGCCTTCAAGAAAAACAATGATGTTAAAAAAAAGGGATTGTTTCATTTTGGAGTCTGACTGCCGGATGATATTGAGTGAAGTCTTTCTTCTTAAACTTAGCAGCCAATAAGAAGGCAGCAGCTGGAATATTTTTAAATAAATACTTTTAGAGGAATACAGACTCCTTCATCCTTGGGAAAAAGAAAAGTGCCTGCATGAGTGGGTAAAACACAGGAAATGGAATTGTTATAGGGATTATTAATCCTGCATTATAAGCCTTCTTTCTCTACAGAAAGACAGAGCACAGTTCAAACCATAAGACACCATTTCATTGTAGGCATTTACCAGACATCTCAGAAGGGAATGCAGCACAGTCAGATCTGTGCTAAAGTGAACTGCTTTTCTACTTCTGCTACCATCAACAGTTATCTTCCAATGTGGACTCCACGTCAAAGCTAACAAAGTGATGTGCCTGATTTACTGTGCTCTGGTATAGCAATCCTCCCTGTGACCACCTATATTGGCATCCCTGCAATAAAGTCCGAGAACAGCAGGAGGGAATTAGAGGGAAGACTGGATGGAGTATCCTTCCAAATGTTTCTTTTCTAGGGATGCTCCTGAACACCCCTTATAAGCTGTTGCTTAACTTCACTGGTGTTGAAGAAAAACAAACCCATACATACTCATAGATAACTTTTAATTCTAAAATCTTTCCTGCATAGCTGGATTGACTTGATTTTTATTCTGTTTTCCTTTCTTATTGTTTTTAGCACTTGCTAAAGCTCTTGTTCATAGTAAGATCATAGAAATGTTGGCTGGAAGAAACAGTGGAGGTCATGCAGTCCACCATCTCTTTTGGAGCAGGACTTTTGCCAATACTAGATCAATTGTGTTGTATGGTGAAGTGTTGAAAACCTCCCAGGATGGACATTCCACTTGTTGCAGCACTGTAATGCTATCTCAGTGGAGAAGTTTTTCTAATGTTCAGTCTGAACCTCTGAAACCTTAACCTGTGGCTGACATCTTTGTTTTGTAACCCGTCACATCATAGAGTTCAATTCCACTGTCTCTGTAACTTCTTCAAAAAAGACAGCATTTTAGCTTCATTTTGGATATCAGAATGCATAGATGATTTATTCTTTCTGGAACAGCAAATGAAAAATGTCCCTCTGACTCCACAATCTTACTTGCAGGTCCTTGTGACATTTTGCCATATGGCCATCTTCTCTAAGAGAGATTCCTTCACCTATGTTGTGAGCCTAGTAGCAAGGAAGATGATTTGAAGTGAAATATTCTGCCATATGATCCCAGGAACAAGGATTTGAAACTGAAAAGTTGTGATGGATTTTTACTTCCTATTGCATGTGTATATCCAAAACACATTTTCAGAGTACAGACTGCTCTCAGTGATGCAACAAAATCTGATTTTACACACCTGACTGAAGCAGTAAGATATTGTGACATACTAGGCTATCAGTAGTGCATGGCAATATTTGTAGTTGAGAACAGTTTCCGTTCTGATGCACTTTTTGGTTATTCCCTCAGGGCAATTTTGTGGTTTAATCCCAGTGAGCAACTTCGCCCCACACAGCCATTAACCTATTTCTCTGGTGGGATGGGGGAGAGATTTGAAAGGGAAAAACTGAGGAAACTTGTGGGTTGAGATAAAACTGTTTAATAAGTAAAGCAAAAGCCAAGCATGCACTGCTTCTCATGGGTAGGCAGGTATTCAGCCATTCCCAGGAAAACAGGGCTCCAGCACACGTAACAATGACTTGGGAAGCCAAACACCATTTTTTTGAACTTCCTCCCCTTTCCTTCTTCTTCCCCCAGATTTGTATGCTGAGGATGGTGCCATTTGATATGGAATGTCCCTTTGGTCAGCTGGGGTCAGCTGTTCCAACTGTGGACCTTCTTAACTTCCTGTGCACCACCAGCCCACTCACTGCTGGGGTGGGGTGAGGAGCAGAGGGGGCCTTGACTCTCTCTGTGAGTACTTGCTCAGCAATAACTAAAACATCTCTGTGTTATCAACACTGTTTTCAGCACAAATCCAAAACACAGCTCCATACCTGCTACTATGAAGAAAATTAGTACTATTCAGCCAAAAACAGCACAGCAACAGAACAGAACCATATCAGTTTCCATCCCACCAAGCATAAATACACTGACTTTCAACTCAAACTGCAGAGTATGTAATTCTTCCTAACACTTTTTGGAAAGGGGTGCTGTTATAATGCTGGGTGATGAGAGAATCCCAGCTTGAGGTGAAAGGTTCTGTGTTTTGGACATTGTTCCAGCTGTATATATGTTGTTTATGTGTGCACATTTTCAAATGAATAATCTTCGAGAAGGCCTATTAAGGGCTGTAAGACATTATTGCAGTAGAGCCCATACACTGGATAGCAGCAATGTGTACTCCAGGGAACTGTCATCTCCTCTTTACAAACCTATTACAGTCCATCTGGTAACACTGGCTCCTCTAAGATGTAAGGGAACAACTGACTCACTGAAAGGTCTCTCCAACAAACCCATAGCTGCACACACTGCATACAGCAGACGTCCTTCTGGGGCTAGCCATAAACTCTGGATCACATGGGCTGTGATATTTGAATTGCGTTTATTCTGCTGCTCCCTCAGCCAGTCTCTCGTGCTCTTCACCAAAAAATGTCAGATGACCCTCTTCTCCCCTGAAATTATGATCTCACAAAGAAAGGAAAACATAATCAGAATTCATTCTCATCAAGCTTTCTATGATGATCATGAAGGCACAGAACAAAAAGACTTCTCCTGCTTCAGCTTTAAAAGATTTTTTCCAGTTCTAGTGGGAGAGAATTCAGCAACCATCAAGAGAAGCAGACAGAATCCTTAGTGCCAAAGTGAAGTGTCTGTGTTCTCAAGATCTTAACACTCCTGAAGAGAGATGTGGAATAAGTCTTCTGGAGATGTCAGCAAGACCACAAATAGCTTGAGAAGAATTAAGTAAAATTTAAAAATAATAGACTACAGGTGGCCTGTGGGAAGACCCCCAGTACGCAAGGAATATGTCTTTGGCTTATACCAAGAAGTCTTGCAGCTGTGTTTTCAATATAAGCTGAAGTCTGGGATGTAAAAAGATTTAGTTAGATGGCATATAAAATGGAATGATAGCATTTATAGTATATAGTTAGTTATATGATTAATTCAGCAAATCTAACTGCCTTAGAAACTTTTTTCCCCACTGCACTTTTAATGCTTTGTGAGTAATATATATCTAAACTTATAATACAATATCTATATTATAGGAAAAGGGTGATCTGAAATAGAGTCAGGACCAGATACCAAAATCAAGTAAAATCACAGATAATTTCAGTCTCTGATTCCTAATTTTCAAAAGTTATGCAGACTTGAAACAACATTATAAAGGCTGAACATAATCAGTGTATTTAATACAAGCTGTCATATTCGATTCCTGTCTTCAGGAATAACTAACACAAGCAAGGATTTCAAGTTTGGCAGCTGTGTGCCCTGTATTCATCCCCACAGGTCCCAGAAGGATACTTCTTAAACTGTCTCGTGCAGCCTCCTTTTTTTATTTTTTTTTTTTTTTGCTGAAGGACTATCCAATTACTTAGTGCTGTGCTGGGAGTACCTGAGGAAATAGTAAAAGGAAATACAACTGAGAGCCACTGTGGTTTGACTCCTCTCCAGATACTTTGAAAATATTTTGGCAAAAACAAGATTTTAAGTAAAACTGTTTCCTTTGGTAATATACCCAGGACTGCAGGTTTTACATTTTTGTACTTAGCATGGAGGGCCAAAAAAAAAACCAACTGCTTGTGTAAGAAGGTCGTACACATGGTAGTAATATTGGTGGGGAAGAAAGAGAGAGGAAAGCAAGGGTGAAGGGGGTGGGGAATTTGAATAAGATGCAAAAAGAAGACAAGGAGAAAACATAATATACAAATACCTACCTTCTTCTGGGAAAATGAGCTACACAGTGCTGCTAGAAGGAAAATCTCTTTGTAGTAGACTTTTAAGTAGTGGCAGTAGCAGTATGATGCTTTGCTCATCAAAGGACGACTGTGACGAAAGAGAAGAAAACCGTGATTTCCTTTACCCTGTTTTGTCATCAAGCAGTGTCGATGAGGGAGCTCTTGAATTGACAATGATAAGTTGGATTTCTTTTTCTTAGAGGAGATTCCTTAGAATACCTATTACTTTTTCTCTTTGAGGTTTTTGTTGAGATTTCTAAATGCATTGTCCATACTGAGTTTTCTAAAGCCAACCACATCCTGGGCTGATCCAAAGCAGGATGGGCAGCAGGTCAAGGGAGGGGATTCTGCCCCTCTGCTCTGCTCTGGTGAGAACCCACCTGGAGCACTGCATCCATCTCTGGGTTACCCAGCACAAGATGGACATTGACCTGTTGGAATAAGTCCAGAGGAGGTCACCAGTGGGATGGACCTCTCCTATGAGGAAAGGTTGAGAGAATGGGGATTGTTCAGCCTGGAAAAGAGGTGGCTTTGGGGTGATCTAATTGTGGCCTTCCAGTACCTGAAAGAAGCCTACAAGAAAAATGGGAAGAGACTTTTTACAAGGGCATGTAGTGACAGAATAAGGAGAAATGGCTTCAAACTGAAAATATGGTTTAGATTAGATATTAGAAAGACATTCTTTACTGTGAGAGTGGTGAAACACAGGAACGTGTTGCCAAGCGAAGCTGTGGATGCCCCATCCCTGGAGGTGTTTGAGGCTGGGCTGGATGGGGCTTTGAGCAATCTGATCTGTGGAAAGTGTCCCCATCCATGGCAGGGTAGAGAAACAAGATGATCCTTAAGGTCACTTCCAACCCAGGCCATTCTATGATTCTATAATTAGAAGGGCTATAAACATTTAAATTAACAAAATGAAACAGTAATACATTTACCCTTCAGGACTGGTTGCTTTCTTTAGAAGGTCTTAGTGTTTGTTTTTCTACCACTGATTATGACACACACAAACTCTAAGTCTCTTACATTTGTTTGATTTCTGTCCTGCTCTGTACACTTCACTTACAAGTAACATAACAACTGGCATTCAACAGAACAGTGCTAAGTCATTATTCACCATAAGTAAATTAACCAGATAAGCATAATTTAAGCTTCTCTCCATGGCCTTCAGGCACATATATATTTATGTGTTTCTCTCAATTATATATTCATGTGTTTTTCTCAATTTTTGTTCAACTTTTGAGAGTTTTTTTCAAGGCTGAATTACTCTTTTTCCTCTGGAAGTGCTCACTTTATCACAGCGGGTCAAACTCCTTTTGCTTTGGATGGAAATGAGGCGGGTTAACGCTTTTTCACATCACAGCTTTTCCTCAGACAAATAATTTTTTTGTCCTCAAGCCACTTGTTACTGGAAAAGACTCAAGGAGGCCATTCCTTAAAAACAGCTGTGTGATGGAAGTCAACTTCAGTGAGATTACACAGGTGCTTAGTTACAGCTTTGCCAATTGGAGCGGTGTGGAAGTATTGTACTGGGAGAAGTTGCCAAGCATATGAGGTGTGAACTTAGAAGTTGTCAGAAGACGAGGCTGCAAATCCAGAAGAAAAAAGAAAGAGAGGTAGATAATGAGTGCATGGAGATGACAAGGGTTGGACAGAATTGAGCAGCTTTAGGAAATAAGTCTCTGGAAAGGTTAAGCAAGAGGAAGGAGGAGCACATTGATACAAGGTTCTAAAGGATAGTGATGGAGCTGAGTCCTGGTGTTTGAAAAGAAAGGCAAATGGACCTGTTCCTTTAATGAAAATACTTGAACTCATAGATGTGATTTCCATTTGAACAAAGAGTTTGTATTGATTCTTACTGAGCTGAACCAGTCAGACCTAATATGAAATGAAATCTGAGGTGCTTTTCAGAGGGAGAAAAATGAAACAATGTATAATGTCCAGTAAGTGGCAACTTGCCTCTTTCCTGTACCACACTAAATCATTTTTTTCAGATCCTGAGCTTCATTGTTCTTTGTACCTTGTTGAATTCCTTAGTTATTACATACTGAAATCTAGTGGGTTTAACCATGTCTGTGTAGGCACCAACTGTGTTAGAGGGAATATTAACCTCACATAAGTGACAGTACACTCACATCTACTGGAGTCACACTAGTTAAGAATCTGGACTATTCCTCTGGTAAACAATGGAAGGAAGAAGGTTTTCAATATAGCTATTCTTTGAAGGCTACCTGAAGTGAAACTGTATGAACACCTTCCTTAGGTGTTTAAAATTGAAATCCTCTTTAACATAGCTATCTTTCAGGATAAAGTTACAAAACTTTCACCAACTTTTAGCTGCTGTTCTGTTTTCTGTTTCCAAGACAATTAGAGGTGGACTGAGACAAGCTGATTTTGTCAACAAGTACCTGGAAGAAAATAATGTGCCAGTTTGGTACAGCAGTTCACGGAGTAGCCCTAGTTCAAACAGAGAAGAGTTAATGTGTGAGAAAATACTGTGTTTTCAAAAATCCAGTACATGTGGGTCAGTTGTTCCATAAACGATGAGTGCATTCCATCAAAGTGTTATGCCAGGAAGCTTTAATTTCTACACCTAATTCTTTCATGATCTGAAGCCAATTTTTAAAATGTTCATGTACTGTCTTCAAAAACAAAGCTTCAGTGAAGAAATTCCCTGGGTTATTTCTGTAGTGGTCTGTTCTAGTGGTTTGCAGCATGCTGTGGAGAACTGAGGGAATTCTTCCTGGAATTCCTTGAAGATCTGCATAACTATTCTGAAATTAAATGGGACTTGTAGCTCTTATTATTGTAGTTTAGATTAACTACCTTTTTGAAGTTGTCCTAGAGGTAATTACAGGTATCACTTCAAGCAATAATTGGTGTGTCTGTTCAGATTTTGGGTGTGGTAGGGATTGGACTCCTTCTCCGTAATGGCACTAAACTTTGAAAGTGGGGGTCGTGTCCTCACTGATGTTAGAGCACAGTGGTCACAGCACACAGTATGTTATTCTCAGCTCACCACTGTACAGAGCACGCATTAGAACTGCATTCTTCTCCAAGTTACAGCTAATTTATTGTCATGACTTTTTTTTTCTGTCCTGAATTTTTTTTCTTTTTGTCCTCTTATTTTCTTTCCCTTACCTTTTTAGATCAAAAAGAGGTATTAGGCCCATAATTCACCTCTGTATATACATACTTACATGTATGAAGCTCTAGGTTTACCTTCCATATGTTGGCAAATGATCTCAGTTACCGTAAACTTTTCAACCATGGACAATTTCGACACCTTGTCTGTGGAATCTCTTCGGCATCAGACAATACCCCAAGCCAGTGATCTTCAAATCCTGCAGTCTGACAGGTATCCTACTTCAGAAAAGAGCTGAACTCACATTCACCCTCACTTAACATTCGCCCTCAGACATCTTTCTAACCCTCTAGAATAAGGAAATAGAGCAATGTGTTTGATCCTGTGGTACCCCCCATTTCTACTTATTTTTCTACTTATCTTCCCTGCTAATTACTCTTTTGCTTGTGTTCATCATCTGCCTCCCTGTTGAGGGAGGGCTCTCCTGGTTGCTGTCCTGCAGGGAATGACAGAAACAGAAATGAAACAACTCAGAGAAAGTCATGATCCTGTCCCTTTGCAGCCCTCTTATATACACATGCATCTCTGATGGTGATGGGTGAGTGTCAGTCACACATTTTTGAAGCACAGCCAAGACTATGTTGATATTCCTGTTCTTCAATAGCACTGACAGCAGTCACAAGGTAACTCTTTGTGTACTACAGGCTTGGAGAAGAGTGGCTGGAAAGCTGCCTGGTGGAAAAGGACCTGAGTGTACTGGTCAGAAGTGACTGACCATGAGCCAGAGTGTGCCCAGGTGGACAAGAAGACCAAAGGCACTCTAGCCTGTATCAGCAAAAGCGTGGCCAGCAGGACCAGAGCAGTGACTATCCCTAGCAGTGACTGTCCTGGGCACTGGTGAGGCTGCACCTTGAATCCTGTGTCCAGTTCTGGGCCCCTTACTACAAGGAAGACCTTGAGGTGCTGGAGCATGTCCAGAGAAGGGCAATGGAGCTGGTGAAGGGTCTTGTGAGTAAGTCGTCTGAGGTAATAGGAGATGGGAGTGTTTTGCCTGGAGAAAAAGAGGCTAAGAAGAGACTTTTTCACTCTCTATGATCACCAGAAAGGAGATTGTAGCCAGATGGGAGTAGGCCTCTTCTCTCAAGTAACAAACTACAAGATGAGAGGAAATGGACTCAAGTTGCAACATGGAAGGTTTAGATTGGATATTAGGAAAAATTTCTTCATTAAAGGGGTGGTTAGGTATTAGAACAGGCTGCCTAGGAAAGGGATGGAATCACCATTCCTGGAGGTGTTCAAAAAACATGTGGATGTGGCTCTTAGGGCCACAGTTTGATGGTGAACACAGCAGTGCCAAGTCAACAGTTGAACTTGATGATCTTGGAGGTCTGTTCCAATCTAAATGATTCTGTGATTCCATCTCTGGGTTTCTCAGCACAAAAAATATGTTGATCTGCTAGAAGTGGGTCCAGAGGAGGTCCACAAAGATGATCTGAGGTAGTGAGGCCCTGGCACAGGTTGACCAGAAAAGCTGTGGATGCCGCACCCCTGGAAGTATTCAAGGCCAGGTTGGATGGGGCTTTTAACAACCTGACCTAGTGAGTTTGGTCCCTATCTTTGGTGGTGGGTTTGGAACTAGAAGTGTTTGGATGATACTCTCAGGCACATGGTGTCACTCTTGGAGATGGTCCTGTGCAGGGCTAAGGGTTGGGCTGGATAATCCTTGTGGGTTCTCTTCCAACTCAGCATATTCTGTGATTCTGTGATCTCTGATCTTTAAGGCTTCTTTCAACCCAAACCATTCTGTGGTTCTATGATTCTGTTGCTTGCAGCTGCAGAAAAATTTGAAAAAGCATATGCATTCTACCTGAGGATAAAAGGAGGTATATGGTATACTTAGGGTTCTTGAAGGTGTTTAATGCATATGCATCATTGCTTCCTAGCCTCATGCTGTTCTGCACTATTGTCCCATAACTCTTTGATTACATTGTGGACTGGGAGGAAACTGGTTGTCCTGGGGTGGCATTTTGGCATCAGGCACCCTACCAGGGGCTAATAAGTTTAGCTCTATCAGCGCTAGGAAAAATTCTCAGTTATATGCATTTGACAGACTGTCATGTGTAAGTGTGAACTGCAAGTCTCAAAAAATTCCAGCTATTGATTAGTAGCAGCTTTTATCTCAGGCAATTTTGTTACGTGTAATTAACAATTAGAGGGAAAGATAATTGCCTTTGGGTAATACTTCTGCCTTTCTTTTTTTCCTTTGAATGTGAAAGTGAATTAAAACAATGTGAAATTCAGAGCCACTTTTATTGTAGGGTTTTTCTTCTTTTGTGTCAATTCTATTTTTCCTTATATCAATAGTTGTGATGTACTTCTAATGAACTAGCATTTAATCTATTACATCAGTTCATAAGTAACATGTAGACATTCAAGATGAGGATGCACTAACTAATGTTGATTTAATTGCTGGTAGTTTGATTATTTAAAAAAAAAAGTCTTGTTTTGCATTTCGAAATAATCTAGACAAGCCAGATTCTTTGAATTTCTTTCAAAATCACGTGGATACAGACATAGATTAGCAGGTGCAATGAAAAATGTTAGGCATCCTTTTGCAGCACAGTGTTCAAATGGGGATTTTTTATCAGAGGAGAGATAGAGGGAGAAGCTGACACAGAGACATCTGCCGGTAAAGCAGGAGAGCAGTACAACCAGATTTTGTTGCAAGTGTTTAATGTAGGAATATGTGAGTAATTTCAAAACAAAAATGAGAACACTGCTAAGGTCCAGGAATTATTTTCACAGTTATTTCACAGTTATTTCACAATTATTTATCCATATCAACCCAGTTCTTATTATACCAAGAAACAAGGTGCAATCTCTTGCAGTCTTCAGAGCACAGATACAAAGCAGTTAATGATGCAAGCACCTTCTCCTTGGTAGACAACACTTCACTGTTAGGGCCAGTTTTATGAAAAAAATGATGCCATTCTTGAAAAGGAATGTTATTTTTTGTGAATGTTAATGAGCAGCAGAAAATGGAGGCTGGTAAAAGAGTTAATGGGCTTCATGGCTATGAACCAGTAATGCTGTCATGGCTTGAAACTTATTTGCTCTGACTCAGGCTGAAAAGGAAGTTCTTCAGACTAGGTACAGATCTATTTTAAGGGGTGGCACCTTGGTTAATCTGAGTCATGTTCAGTCTGTGGCTGGGTAGAGTCCCTCTTATTATGAAAAAAAATCTGACTTTTCCATTTATGAATTAGTATTAATTTGGATTTCCCATTTTTACAGTAAAGTAAAAAAAAAATTAAGCTAGCTCCTGGGACACTCTGCCTGGGACCCTCAATATGTCTTGAGTGTCACCAACAATTGATGAAAGATACTTCTGCTCCCACCACCACCCTCTGCCCTGTCTTATTTGCTTTTTGCCTTGCTTATTAAAGTCCTTTATGTCCATGTAGCGTTACCCATAATCCACATCTCCACTTCCTATACAAGGGAGAACTCTTGCTCATTGTGAAATCCTAGAAGTACCTAAAAGCCTGCAATGCTATTTAGACATATCAGTACAGAGTCTGATGTTTGTATTTTACCTGTTGGATTCGCAGAAAATTAATGTCTCTGAGGAAACATTTTTAAAAGGATAGTGATTACTGTGCTGTATGAACACTACAGAAAATTTTTTTGTTTTCCAAACTCGGTATTCAAATGCCTTTATTTTCCTTCTCTGATATGTTATCACTTTGAACCATAATTATTGTATTTTGATCCTCTCATCTTTATTTGCTATTTTCTCATACTATTTTTGAAGAAACAATTACTCACAGCATTAACTTCATGAACAATTTTCTATTGCAGTTGAGAGTGGCTAGTTTTTTGGCCTAAAAGCTTATAAGAAAGAATAAATTATTTAATAATTGCCATGCTATCATGTCTGGGACAGAAAGGAGCAGTGAATTAGGAAGAATTTCTTCACAGAAGGGGTGAGTAGACATTGGAACAGGCTGCCCAGGGAAGTGGTGGAGTCACCATCCCTGGAGGTGTTTAAAGAAAGGCTGGTTATGGCACTTTGTGCCATGGTCTAGTTGCTGTGGTAGTGCTCAGTCAAAGGCTGGACTCAGTGATCTCAGAGGTTTTTTCAAACTAATTGATTCTGTGAATCTGTGAAGGCTTGTGATGAGAGTCCAACAATGGTCTGTATAAACTGATCTTCACTACAACCTGCTCTGTGCTCTTAGAAGTTAGTGCTTAAGGACTTCTTGAATGAAGACTGTATCAGTGAAGTTACCTGCTATTAATTTATCTGATATATATTTTCACACCTTAAATGACACAGCATTCTGATCTTCATATAAAAGGGGACAAATTCTCGTTCCTTCACGTTCTCAGGGAGTGAGTTGAGGCTGATTAGCCTGTAGTTCTCCAGGTTCTCCATATCGTCATTCTTGAAGACAGGAGTGGTATTTTTTTTTCTAGGTCTCAAGAACCTTCCCAGATCACCATGACTTTTAAAAACTATTGGGAGTGACCTTACAATGACATTTACCAGCTGAGAAACTCAGGAGTACTTCGCCTGCCAGTGGTCTGTAGACTAGAAACTGATGAATATGTTCTGACAGCAGCATTTTGGAAGGTTGGAAGGCCTGTGTAATTATGGATACAGTTCAAAAGCATGGCAGATACCAGTCCTTTGGAAAGTCCCTAGGGAAACATGATTCAGATTCTTAAATATTGCCTCTATCTCCCTCCTTCTAGATTACCTCATTTTTTTTAACAACAAATGACAGAGAAATTCTGTGAACTAAATTGAAAGCTTTTTGGTGTGTTAAGGTAATACTGGAAATCAGGATTCTCAGGCATAGTCAGCCAACCATTTTATTCCTTCCTGGAGTCTTTCCAGAAGTTACTGCACTTTAGCTCCCATACAATACAGTCACGTGAGCACTTTTGACAGAACTGAATCTGGTTTATTTTGTAGTGGTTTGACAAGGGATGTTTACAGTCTTTCATCAAAACAGAAAAGTCACAGGAGAATGACACCTCAGAGCAGTGCTGGTCTTCCACAAGTGAACCACTGACCAACTCCTGAGCCCTCATTCTCTCAGGATGTAATGTAAGAAATATTGTTTCACAAGCTTTTGCACAATATTGTTAAATAAAGAGTGATGGGAAATACTGTGCTTCCTTTACCACCACAAAGAAAGAAAAATACCGGAAAAAGGAGGGAGAAGCTGCAGAAATCAGAGCCTGGGGCTTTTTCTGTGGAAGTGGAAAAGTTCTACTACTTGACTGCATTATTCCTTTGAGTGGTTTTGTTGCACTGTCACAAATAACAGCTGCAATGTAGGGTCCTTCTCTGAAGGAATCTGTGATTTCTGAGCAAAATTTGCTATTTCCATTCTGATTTGTGGCTCTGGGTAAATAATAGCCTTACTGAACAATCACATGGTCTTAATACTTTGACCTTTTTCTTTTCTCCCTCCTTCAACAGCTGCTGATTGTTTTGTATTTTCGTATTAATTTTAGTGAGGCTCCAGTCTTGCTCACAGATGTGCATGAGAGTAAAGAAAGAATTTCTGCTGAGAAAACAACCTCATTTTAATGTTAAGTGGCATGTTCTGGAGCAGGACTTAATAACAGATATTTTTTAAAGCTACTGGAGACTGGTCTTATACTTTATTTTTTATGGCTTCAAGTTTAATTGTAAAAATAGAATTAAGGGACTGTTTAAGCATGAATTTAACAAAACATAAATTCAGATGAAAGGGAATTGTCTCTTGAGATTTCTTAGTTTGCAAACCAACCTGATTCAGTCCAAGGCTATATACTGAAATGGAAATACTGTGGCCTTATTTTCCTCTCAGTAGTTTCTCTCTCCCTCTTTTTGCCTTTCTTCTCTTCCATGTAGGAGGAAGACAAAAATGAGGAACCTACTGTATGACAGCAGAGCAATCCGAGATTGGACATCTAGCTCTTTGTGACCTGGAGTCTCTCCAGTACCATCAGATGATGCTGGGTATGCTTTTGATTGCTTACAGGAGAAGCAGTCCAGCAACAGTGAAAGACCCTGCATCTCTGAACAGAAGCTCAAACACCAGAGCTGGTTCTCCCAGTTTCTCTGTTCTCTTGCATTCAAAGAGCTACTGTGTTTTTTCATCACATCTGTGCAGTTGACTTATGTTTACAGCATTGATTCCAATACTGTTATCATTTTAATTGTCAGTTAATTTTTCTGTGTACATATACTAAATGGGACAAGATTGATTTATTCATGTTAATCTAAGAGTGACCATGACCCATTTTATTTGCAGTGTGGTTAACTGTGGCATTCATGGCACCTCCTCAGAATATTTTTGATGGGGTCTTTAAGTATGTGTAATGCTGAAAACACATTCCCATTCAGTAGGTCTCATATAAGATGTTAAGCCCAACAGGCCAAATAGCTTCTAGAAAAATTCCATAAACATTAAGCATATTTATGCCATAGCATTAAGCTTGGTCATTTTGAACCTTACTGTATTGTGGTATAAGAGGCATCTTGTTTGCTTTTATTTACCTTCTCACTAGTAAATGTATTTTGGTTAACCACAATGGCAAACTTAAGCAAGACATTTGTGTCAACAGATCTTTCTTCTGAACAAAGTAACATTCTTAGTTTCTAGGGAGGCAGACTGGATTCTGAGTAATAAGGTTTTTATAAGTCTTGTTGTAAATCTGAAACCATAAACATGTCTACTTTTCTATTAAACCTGCTGCTGTGTTTGAGGCACAATAAGTTCTCTTTTAAATTTGATGGTAGCAAGCATGTTGGTTTTCCAGTTTTGATTGCTGCTGATTGAACAGTTGCCAGCACCTCCTGCCAAGCTGTTGACCTAAGTCATGATCCCTGGTGATGTCATTAACAGTGCCTAGAATTTAGTAGTTGATGGTACCTGCTGGTAGGCAATAAAAGATTTTATACATCCCTTGTTTTGTTGCAGGCGTGTTTGGGAACAGTAGTAAGAAAGTGTGTCTTTCCACAGCTGACTTCTAACCAGTCATTTTTTGATAATAGAGGTTCAACAGAGATTTGTGCCTGGTGAAGTTTTAGTTGGGACATTTATTTGGGTTTTTTTATAATACACTGTTTCAAATACAACTTGAACACTTCTAACAATGAACATGATTTCTGGAATGCTTCTTGCATTCTTCAGACGCTGCAGGGTACTTCCCTCCTGCTGAGGACAACAGAGTCATTCCCGTGAGGAAAATCTGTTGACTGGCAAAATCAACAGACCTTTGCTGTATTCTCTTCCTTCTGTATATGTTAGGAGTTGCATGATGAACTATTCTTTCAGAATGTTTCAATTACCAGTCCCATTTACTGTGCTGTTAAGAACGATACAAGATTACACCTTTAACTGCTGCGTATATGCATGTCAGGTTCATGTGCTTCTGCAGGCTGCAGGAACCTGCTCAGCTGAAGCAGTGTTTAGGGTCAAGGTCTCATACTGAAATGAAAGTCATGCATGCACTTTCATATTCAAAGTTTACTGTAACAGTTAAATTAGAAACAGGAAGGAAGCTTAACGATGCTTACTATCCTTTATTATTTCTATCTTCATCTCAATTTCAGTGGTTAGGACACAAATTCATACATTTAATTAAAGGCACCACCATGTGACACAGCAAACAGAATTTTGTTATTTCAACGCATGTAAATGAAGGCTGGAACTGATCCAAGTCCCTTAATCTCTGTGGACAGCTGCAACTGCAAAACCAAAAATTAGTGTGTCCCAAAGAGGCCTCAAATTTTCTTGAGTATTTTTCTAAAACTAAATCAAGGAGTAACACATTCCATTTAAACCATGGCTAAGTGCCTCTATGGTGCTTGGAAAATATGCCTACACTCCCAAACTCCTGGATACTTTTCTAGTTTGTCTGTAATCCGTTTGCATCCTATTTCTCATGCATCAGGTTTCACAGTTTCCCTAGACGGTCTAAATATGGTTATCTGGCAATTTTAAGGTCTCACATTCACACAAGACATCTTCTTAAAAACACTTGATGAAAACAGTAGAAAATAGACTGAGAAAATAAACTTGGAAACAAGCAGGACACAGCATTAAGAGAAGAGCCCTGACTGAATGAACTATCTCCCTAAATTTTAAAATACACTCTTTTAATAATACGAATACTCAAAAGGTTTAATAATTCTATATTGTACATTCATATATGTATTCATATGAATATGAAAAAAATGTGTAGTATAGGAGTATCTCACTCCTGTTATTTAAAATGTTCCTGAATATCAGTGTAAACTTGGACTTTTAGTGGAGATCTATCTCAAAGGGTTACTTCATCTTAATAGGTTTCACCAAGGGAAACTTCCCATCGAGGGACAGGGAAGGAGCTTTCTTTGGACAAATTCTTTGTGAAATTTTTCTGCTTCTGGCCCTTTTACAGGAATTGCAAGAAGTGCAGATTTTTGAAAGGTCTTGGAAAGGTCTGCTCTTTGAAGGACATATGAGTTTCAGGCGTTTGACCTGAAGTTTATAGCAGGACTCTGCTGTTACACCCATCTCACATCCTTATCTTCTAGATGATGAACCTGGGAGCTTTTGCTAAACCGAAATCCTTTGGGACCAAACAGAGCTTTTCTGACAGCAACTACTTCAAAGCTGTTCCAAAAGGTGACATTTGTGTGTGTAGTAGTTTGGAACTAGGTTTTCCCCCTGGAGTTGAAAGTGGTAACCCCCAGGGGGTGGTAACTTTTGAAGTTTTGAAGTTTTGTCCAATGAGTGCTTCTGCAAAATATAAACATATCACAACCAAATGGAAGAGAACAGTTGTTGGTTGGGTTAAGTAGAAGAAAGTAGCCATGTTGTGAAAGCCACGAGGAGAGGGCAGGAGCCCTCTGGGGGGGCCTCTGCCCCCGCCCCCCCCCCAGCCCCAGTTGGGGGCTACAGAGACTTGGAACAGTGTTAAGCTGGACTAAGTGTCTGTAGTTAAGCTGGGGGATGTTTTTCCACCATGAGTGAGCACAGACAGAGAAGAAGCAGCGGCAGCATCCAGAGCTTATGGCTAAGAGCCAAGAGATAACTGAAGGAACAGTAAACAGCGTGCAATCAAGGAAGACTCAGAGTTGCTCGAGCCGAGATAGAGAGCTGGCAGCAGAGAGACAGAGTTTTTGGGGTAAGAACTGAACCAGACCCCCCAGAAACCCTTGGAGACCCCTCCTAGAAAGGAGGGACATGGACTCCTACTAAGGAGAGGAGCCTTGGAGTGCTACAGCACTTGCAGAGAGGAACTAGAAGCTCAGTCGTCCTGAGAGCTGAGCCAGGATGGTGTGGGAGGTTGGCCTTGGGGGCCCTCCATTTGCTGCAAACTACAAAGAAGCTCGCAGCCTGAGGCAGGGCACAGAGGCCCTGCAAGGAGCTTGAATCTCCTGAAGATACCAGACCGTCACGAAGACCCCCTGTGCTTTGTGATATGACCGTGGTGGAACAACCTTTGTCTGGGGCGACGTAGCCCACGGAAGACCCCTTTACCTGCATCAAGGGGCCGAGGGAGCTTGGATACCTCCCTTGTGAGTGCTGGCAGAAATCCAGCCACAGATGCTGCATGCATGTGAAGAGGACAGGTTGCTGCTGTAGAAGATACTCCTGCTTAGAGACTGGAAGGGATCTGTCCTTCTTCCCTCCTGGACTTTTATGTGGAGGGGAGAAGAGATCTGATCCATTGTAAATACTATATGTCATGGTAGAGATAGTTGTGATCCTGTGTATAATGTATTATAATATTTATTTGTACAGTCACTGTAATATATTCCCTTTCCCCCATTCTGAGTCTGGCGTGTTTTGTCTGGAAAACTCATCTCACATTAAGTTGAGATGTGGGAGGGGGGATGGAGCTAGGGAATTAGGATTTTGGGATATCTCAAACCATGACAGTGTGTTAAGGACTTGTATCAGTCATGTCTCAGCTCATTCTGCAGAACCAATAAGTTCAGGAAACTCTTTTTCTGATGGTCCTTCCTGCCTATTTGTAAGTGAAGGAGTAAGAAGATGTGCTCATCTACCCCAGTACACTGGATTGCAAGAACTCTACTTTCAGATATGGAGGGGCAGCACTTCAAAGATAGGAGGCAAAACCCACAGATACTAAAATACATGAATAAAAATTCATTAAAATTACATTAAAAACAGGATAAAGGAGGTTTTGTGGTTGAAACTATTGCCTTTTCTCCCTCTTTAGAGATCTTTCTGCTTTTCTTCTCCATCACAGGCTTTAAAACACCAAGGTGCAGAGCACTTTTCCTTCAAGGGTAAGTGCATTCATGAGCCTTAGGGCTCATTAGGTGACAACATGTTGCAACTGTGATGGTTGGACCTCAAAATGTGAGACTGCAGTAAAACAGTGTGTGGGAAGGAAAAGAGAAGCAATGCATGAAGAGAGGTTGGATGGCAAATAGAATTGTAATAGGCTTAGGAAACAAGTCTAACAAGAAGAAAGAGACATGCTGAAGCATGGATCTGATTGAAGACAATAGAGCAGAAAGCACAGCAAAATCAAAGAGACAAATTATCTCACAAAATTCTGACTGAATAGAAAGCACTCTTAAATTAACTTGTCAAACATAATAAAAAATTGAATGGGTATTTGGGCTGGTATTTCACCTAAGGCAGCAAAGTGCCAGGAGCAATTCTGACTCATGTGTTTGTGAGTCAATTCTTCATCAGATAGACGGTAGAACAGAAACTATTTAACATGAAAATGTATTTTTGTGCTGATCTAAACAAACTGAAAAGATTTTCATTTGTTTTTCATGAGCAACACAGATGTTGTTTGGCAACTTCCATACAAAGCACCATAGATAAAAACCGTAACAGCACAGCGGAAATAGATGAAGTCTATTTTTTTAGCAGAACCAAAGATCTCCGAAGTTTTTTACACTCTTTGCCAGGGAATGAGGGGAGATTAAATGAGTTTGGGATCTCTGTGTTTGTGTAGTTTCATCCATCTCACATGAAAACATAAGAAAATCCTCTAGAGGTTTCTTTCTCATGCTGGAAAATCCAGTAGGCAGCATAGTACATTCTTTTAAACCCACTGAACACTTTAAATTTATTCAGTTGTACTGCAGATGTAAATCAGTAACAGAATGGTTAATATCAGAGTTTGCAATGAATGTGTAGCCCACACATGAGTTGCAGCACAGAAACTTCCATTTTTTGATAGCTAAATGCTGTAGTCCTTGTACCAAACGCTTTGTTTCCACAAGAATTTGAGAGTTTACATATATAAGTCATATTGTTTGTTCACCCAGAGCATAAATTGCACATTAGTAGCCACAAATTAATTTTGGAGTGAAATCGCCTCTACTGTCTTACTTTCTGCTCCCTGGCCTACACACATGTTCTTTCAATAAACCTGCAGAGAGTTAATGTGGCAGATAGACCAAAGACTGCTCTTGTATTACATGGGTGAGGGCCAACCCTTTCTCAAGCACTATCACTGGAGACTATTTCATTAGCCTTAACTACATCCTCTTAATATCTCACTAAATAATTCATATGATTTTTCAGCCTCTTTGGCATTTAAATCTTTGAATGCTGTACTAACAAACAACTAATGTCTCCCTTTAGATATCTCATGGCCAAGTTGTGTATATATTTAGCTGCTTTATCTTTCCTCATAAATTCAGCCATTTAATGATTGTTTTGCTGTTCTCTGGACCCATTCCAGTTTGGCATAATCACCCTTACACTAAGTTGCTCAAAACCAAACATAATTTTAGGTATGGTCTCACCAGAACCATATGGACAGGGTTATACAACCTGTCTTCCCCATGACCTAATGTCGTGTAGTTTGTAATTAAATTTTTCTTGCTGCCATATTGCACTGGAAAGTCATGTTAAATATCTCTTTCAAAATCTTTCTTATGGTATTTCTCTTTCTTTCTACACATTTCTCCTTTTGTCCTCATTTGGCAGTAAGTCATTCTCCAGAAATGCTTGCACTGTATGTTTCTAGTTGTAATAGCAGAATAATGGCTTAGGATACTAGTAGAAGATTTGATAATTCTGTGTTTACTTTACGGCTCTGTGGAAAATGAGTCAATATAAGTCTATGTTACTAAATGGTGCTGTGAGCATAAGTGCATTTCACCACTGCAAAGCAGCTACATGGGCTGATATTGGGACTGTTCAAATGCTCTAGAAGAAGTCTGTCTTTGTTGTCATGTTTTCAATTTCATTAAATATTTGAGTAGTATTTTCTGTCCTCTGCAGTATTTACCCCTCCCAATTTATCTGAGATTTCATAGAATCTACTCATACATAGCTGACAAATACCTGCCTAAGCATGACTTCAGATAGAATAATAAAAATAAAAGGCATGTTTACAACAGAAAAGAAATTCACAAATGTCTGTATACCGTTCGAATGTCTGTTTCTCCAAATAAACATTTCTGAGAACCACAGACTCATTAGCAATGAGTGCTGGTCTTGTGTAAGGCAGTAAAATTGCTCACATTGTCCTACAGCTTGCTGGGACTTAGAACTGGATCTGTTATCCTTAAGAATGGCTGTAGTGGGTGAGCTGGTTATTCCTGGCAGCAACTGCCAAAGCATTAATGACGTCTTCTATCAAACAGGAGAACACTTCTGGTATTTATTTAGTAGGTGAACTCATGTCTACATCGAGGAGCTGATATGCACAGTGTATGTGCATCTGTGCACAGGGTTGTGAGGCTGAGAACTGGCTATTGGTATCCAAAAAGCACTTTAAGAAAAATTGTTCTCTGATATTTTGAGGGGTACCAATGCTGGTTAGACAATCAAGCCCATCTGCAGATGGGAGCTCTAGTTATCTAAGTTTACTTCAGTTCTTTAAATAAAAGCTAGTAATGTCACATGGAATTTGCAGGATCAACAGTTCAGTGTCCAAGCGGAGACCACTGACAAGTGGTGTTCCCTCAGGGTTGGTATTGGGGCCAGCACTGTTTAACATCTTGGCTGGTGACATGGACACTGGGATCAAGGGCACCCTCAGCATGTTCAGTGGTGACACCAATCTGTGTGGTGTCACACAGCTTGACAAGACGGAGGGAAGGGAAGCCATCAAGAAGGGCCTGGACAGGCTTCGCACCAAGCTGTGTGAACCTTGTGAAGTTCAACATGACCAAGTGCAAGGTCCTGTGCCTGGGTCAGAGCAACCCCAAGGACAAGTACTGGCTGGAGGATGAATAGATCAAGAGCAGTCTGAAGAAAAAGGACTTGAAGCTGGTGGATAAGAGACAGGACTTGAGCGAGCAATATGCACTTACAGCCTTGACTTCTGGGCTGCATCTAAAGGAGTGTGGCCAGCAGGATCTGCTCTCATTAGACTCCACCTGGAGCACTGTATCCAGTTCAGGGGTCTCCAGGAAAGGAAGAAGGGCCATGAAGATGATCAGAGGTCTGAAGCATCTTTCCTATGAGGACTGGCTGAGAGAGTTGGGGCTGTTCAGCTTGGAGAAGAGAAAGCTACAGGGTGACCTTCTAGCACCTTTCAGCAGCTAAAGGGGCTACAAGAAAGCTGAAGAGGGTTTTTTTTATATGGGCAGGTAATGCTAAGACAAAGGGAAATGGCTTCAAACTGAAAGATTCTCTGGAACATATAGGCTGAGTCACTGGCACAGGTTGCCCAGAGAAGTTGTGGATGCTCCATCCCTCCAAGTGTCAAGGCCAGGCTGGATGGGGCTTTGAGCAACCTGCTGTAGTGGAAGGTGACCCTGCCCATGGTAGGAGGGTTGGAACGAGAACACCCTTCCAACCTAAACCATTCTATGACTCTATGACCTTTCAAGAAAAAATAAAATATTGCATAAGTTGTAATGAAACCAGGAAAAGAGAAAATACTGATCTCTAGTAAGTCTTTCCTTTTTGAATATTGAATGTTAATCCTTTTCATGATGAGTTTCTCTGCTACCTGAAATGAAAGCTGCAGGTGCACATGGATGTTTTCAGGAAAAAGACAGCAGTTCTCTACACTGAGGAAGAACCATGGGGGTTTTTTGTCCATTATAGAACTAGTTTTTTACCATAGAGAAATTTTGCATCCGTGTTTTCAGTAAATAACTCTTACTCTGGAAATGCAAAGGTTTCATTACCAGCATGTCAAATACCTGCTGCAGTGGTTAGTTGCAAGTAGTGAGATTTTTTTCCTGCTGTCACGCTGGACAGTTCATCCACAAACAAGCCACTGCATGAGCCCCAAATGGCATATTTGAATGTAAAATATCACTGGTTTTGTTTATGTCACCATGGGTGTGAAGTCAGCATCAGCTACCATTTCTGCATTTGAACTTAAATGTTTTCTTTATCTGCATTTATTCATAACAATGAGCATAAGTTCAAAGATTTAAGTGCATCTTAATTTTCTACCTCTCCCAGCAAGCAGCCTCTGGGGAGTTGTCAGTAGGTAAATGTGAATAAAAGAACCCTAGGAGTAAAAAATATGAGCACATTGACAACTAAGTGTACTTTGGGCCCCTAATCTAGCAAACCATTGATTTAATCTTTTAACCCTAAAAATGGATCCTGTTACATGACTTTAATGGTGGCTATTCAAAAATGCTGGAACTAATATGTACCTCACATCCAAGAGACAGAAAACAGGCTTCCCTAAACTCTTCTGGATGTTGTGATATTTAACTTCTGCTCATGCGTATGTTAAAGGAATGCCTTGAGATCTCGGATAATGGGATGAGTAATAATCTGCCATTGTGTTGAAAATCAGGGGAAAATCTCTACTGTATTCTTAGAAAATTTTTCTTTCATTTTCTGTGGGCTTTCACTGAGAATGTCTCCATAAGCTCTTCTGTCAAATCTGGATTCACTAGCACAATCTCACAAGGTTTTAATTTGCCCAGAAGTTGTACTGGCAACGGTCAAATGAAGAGACTCTTACCTGTCTGAACCAATCCCTGCTTTTGGCACATGGTGTTGGCTGTTGCTTCATTTCAAAATATCACAAATGTTATGTTTTGTAACTGACAGCCTAATTATTGTCTAGTGATTAGAGTCTGGCATAATCGACTGTCTCTTGAATTGCTTTAGCTGTTAATGCTTTGCACAAATATTTCATAACTCAAGATCATAAAATGTAAAGCTAAATTAATTCACAGGCATGAATGGACCTGAAAGGTTTTACCTTGACCACATTTTTCCAGCTGGTTATCCATTCCCAGTAACTCTCTCTTATTAGAGCACGTGCACGTACTTTGAAAAAGGAAAGTTGTATTGCCAGCACCACTAAAACATAAACGTCTGTGCAAATGGTGCATGACATGTTTTATGTAGGTAGAAGCCTCCACCTCCTCCTCCCCACTGTCCTTTAAAATGCTTTTTTATTTCAAATTGTATAACTCTGTCAGCATGTACAGATGTACCAAGGGTCTGGTTTCAGCTGGGATGGGTTTTCTTTGTATTGATTTCAGGGGGCCCCGACAATGTCTCAGCTCTGCAGGCTCCGGAGGCTCTACCGCCATTTCCCGAGTGCAGCAGCACCTTTCCTGGATACTTGTGCCCATCACTTCATCTATGAGCTGAACTCGTGGCCTCAGATGTACAGACCTGATGCTTCTACCTGCTCCCACATCCCAGCGCTGCTGGTTCGTGCAGGAGCAGATGTAGAGGCCTGTTGAAGAAGGGAGAGGCCGGCAAGGGACAGAGTGGCTGCAAGAAGGGCCTGGTTCTCAGAATGTCTCAGTGAATGCATGCATAGACCATGAAGAGTCCAGAACTGAAAGGAAAGACAAAGGGGACCCAATAAAGAGAAGAGGACTACAAATCCCCTGGGATCATCAAGGTTAGAGAATAGGCCCTGTAATGTTTTGCATGAGATGACTGATTTTGTCACCAAGAGCAATGGTTTGCTGTCAGCTCTTCATGAGGGTGATGTTCTAGAGAAAACCTGTGTCAAAAATCACTTTGCAGCTGATAGGCTCAACCCCAACTCTTGTCCACAAAATATTTTATCTCTAGGCTGTCCCAGGAAACTCAGCAAGCTACATTTTGTTCAAGGCATCAGCCCAAAACCAGAAGATTCATTCCTCAGAGCTTCTCATGAAGAAAGACCTCATACGATTACATCTGCAGTGACTACTGTTCTGCATTTCAGAAGTGAAAGCCAGGAACAGGTCAGAAACATTCCCTCCTATCTCCGGAGCGTCCTGGTGATCCAAGCCACCAGAAGCTGGAACACTAGTCTAATGATTGTCTCGTGGATAAATCCCTTGCTACACCACCATAAAACCAACAGACCAAATGAGAAACCAGGAGTTATTATTACCTTTCCTAATTAATTAATTAATTAATATCACAGTATTAATTAGGCTGGACGCACCTGAAGAGCTCTTTGCAGCTGTGCAACCATTACCCTTGCCAACCATGCAGTTATGATAGAATTTATCAATTTAGGCATCACAATTCCAAGAACAGGCCTGGAATTTGGCCTTTAGCTTTGTACTAGGCTGGTGTGCGTGCAAAACCATTTATTTTTCAAACTGACTGGACTTCAAAAGATAATGAACCACTTTTAACCAAAGACTATTCCCTGTGAATGTCTGTCAGAACTCCAGTTCATGGAAATTACTCTCTTTTCTGCAAAATTACAAGGAAATCATTGGGCCTTGTTGCTAAAGGAGTTGGTCGCCTTTCCACACAGCTCTGAGGACCTGCCAGCCTGAGCATCCAAAGCAGACAACAGAAGAGGACTGAGCAAGCAGGCAGATTTCTACCTCTGCATTGTGATTTTGGCTTTCTCAAATACTGTAAAATAGAAGCACCAAAACCCACGTATCAGAACCTGAACTTTTACCCTATTTTTTGTAGGCTGAACCATTCTGAGATCTGTCTCTAGGGAGTGCTTATGTATGGTCTAAAAATGTCCCAGGCTGCCAACACATCTAAAGGCAAACAGAGCAATTAAGGTTGGGCTATTTTTGTTTGTTTTGTTTGCTGTGCTTCATAAGAAGAGAACTATCTGGCAAATGAAATTATGTAAACCTGTTATGTGAATCCCCACTTAAACATAAAATCCAAATTTCAGTTTGCAGAGTGATTAGTAGGTAATCAAAAACTTATTCAATTATGATTATTTGGACAACTTTCCACTCTTTCAGAGAATGCTAATAAATCATAGAGGTGTTGTGGATTTTAGCACAAATGATTAATGATGGCAGAAATCTGATCTCTCTTCTTCCCAGATTTGTCTTTAATTTTGGGAACAAGAATAATACCCTGTGCAAAATGTTGCTGTTCTGTATTTCCTGTAATCTACTATGGGCAGTAATTGGGCCACCCAAGGTTCTCTGGGATTCAAAGTGTACTGACAGCTGGAGTGGGTCTGTGTAAGTAGAGAGGTTTTCAGATACTGAGTGGACAAGGGACAGGTCATAAGATTTACCCTGAGACATGACCACAATAGTGAAATCATGCACTGCCCCTCTTTGAAGGTTGAATTTCCTTTCTCTTTCAACACAAGATTCAAGAGACCAAACAGAAAACTAAAACACTAAAAAGAAAGATCTGCAGAGAAATCTTCATAAAGATACTCTTAAAATTGTTTAGCAAAGCCCTTGGCAATCCTTTGAAAAATAGCTAGCACATTCAAAGGGAATTAGGATATGTTTCTGATGGGTCACATAGGCTGGTATCTTGGCAATTTTTGTACAAAAGCAGCAGTGCAACAGATGATAACTAGTATGGAACAGGCACACCTCTCTACTATAGCTTCTTCCCCCAGCCTCCACATCAAGAAGTATTCCACCCATCAAGATCAGTCTTGCTTTTTATAGCAACAAACATTATCCAAATAAAAATATTTGCCCTTTAGCCATGACTCAATCAAGAATCACTCCAGATTGTCGCTTTCACATATCACAACTTCTCCCAATTGATTTACTTTTGGGATGGGTGCAGGAGCTTAACATCCACCTTAAAAGTAAATAAAATTTAAAATGTTTTTGAAACAGCTCATTCCATCCAGGCCTCATCAGTTTAGCAACTGAATGCCAGTGCATTTCAATATTTACCCCTGCAGCTATGCAAGGTGGCAGCTAAGAGGAGTAGAAACTTTGGAAAATTTAATGGGTTGTTTTGGTTTTCTTTTTTTTTTTTGCCTCAATCATTTAATGCTCCAAGGATTGATAACAAAAAAACCCCCAGTGTTTCAAATCTCACTTGAATGCATCCCTGGGATGTAGACTATGAAGAGATGGGTCAGTAGTTCTCAAATAAACCAATTGATGCAAACATTAAATGAGAGTCTTGTGCCTTACTGGAGTCCTGTGGGAGACCACTATTTAAGTACTTGAGATCTGCTAGGAACTAGCCAGTGCTTCTTCCTTAAAAAGGTGGATATTCATCACTTCCTCCGTATGTGTAAACCTGGTGAAGGTGGGGAGAACACACATAGCCTGGATCCAGCAGGCAAATACAGTCATTAAGAGCACTCCTCTTCTTCATCCTTCACCATTAAGGGATGGAAAGGGAAAGGCTCCAAACTTCTGGTATAGCTTGTATTAGCCAAAGAACACTGCGCAAAGCCACACACAGGGCTTTGAAAAATGAACCAGTCTCTTGTTTGTTTCCTAGAGGATAAAAATATACTTCACTAGAGAACATAGATTGCTAATAGCACTTATTGTTTATTGGTTTATTGGTAACTTGTTAAAACAAGAAGAATTAAAGAAATATACTGGGCTTGGTAACACCAGTGTAAATTATGTTAAAGTGTAAATCTGTGCTTACAACATGTGTGAATATCTGTACATTTGAAATAGCTATCATTTATATGATATCTTATCCTTATGGCTTTAGCTCACAAAAATGGCTCTGCCATACTGATTTGAGGAACTTGCACTCTCTCCATAGTTGTTATATAGGTAAATATTGTGGTTTGAGTGCTAAAATGCACATAGTTGAAAAATAATTATCCATAGTGTTAGCCAAGAAAAACTTGGCAAGCAGTCTAATGGCAGAGAGCTGGAAATAGAACTGCCGTAAAGCACCTTTATTTTCTTAAATAAGTAGGATTAGATAAAATATGTCAGTCAAAGACATCTTTTCAATAAGAGTTAGGTAAAACTACCTTTTTTGCCTTAAAACAAGGCATATTTTCCTCAAATTTTGAACTGAATTAAACATTCAGTTTATAATTCTTTATTTCTCCTGACTTTTCTCTCAAGGAAGCATATTTTCAGTAGTATTAAATAAGACAGCACACTTAGAGTAAATATGAGAAAATATTCAAAGAAAATTAATTCCTGTGTATGCTGAAACAAGAATTGGACCTTAACTCTTATTTTCTACTTCCATTTAAACATAAGCAATCTCAGATTTAAAGTGTGCATAAATAAATATTTGTTACAGTTATTTATAAATATATAAGTGCAATGACATATTAATATTAAATACTTCCTTTACTGTCCTCATTGAAAAATTCCTCTAGGTTCAAAAATTATTTGAATTAGAATAGTTTTGCAATTTTGACCTGATGATCAATGGAGACATTCTTGGAAATAACAATCTGTTAGCAACAATCTGCAAAATACAAAATAAAATATAAAATTCAACTAATGAGTTATTCACTGCAATGTCCTTTCCATTATTTTAAGAACTAAAATTGAAGCATTTTACCATAAATATTAAACAACCACTTCTTTTTAAAATGAAGCAATAATTTACTGACATGTGAAGTGTAAAAATTATGGATTTTTCATGTGAAAAACATTCAGTTTTTACCTTTCTGTCTTGATAGAATTGATAGAAGTGATTCAGAGATTTTCTAATGTCACATGTAAAAATTTTATATAAATTTTTCTTTGCTGTAGCTCAAGGACCTTTTTTTTCTTCCTTGTACATTGTAAGACAAATAACATCAATTCCTAGGCAAACTTAGCTAAAATAAATATGTTTTTGTACTTTGTGGAAGAAAGGGGTTACTTTACCACTATCGAATGCAGAGTGTCTCCAGTTCGTTATCAGTGCACAGTGAATGTTTGCCTTAAGATGAATTTAATACCAGGAACCTTACAAATGGGGAAATAAAAGCCAGGCACTGATAAAAATGTGCTGAAAATGTTCCTTTTGTCAAACACGGTGAAAGTGCGCTGTGCTTAGTGGTCTGTTTAGAGCTAGAGAGGATTACTCCATTTACAGCAGGTTCTAGTTTAACTTCCTAGGACCCACTGAAAGCCTGGGAAAACTCAGGAGTTCTGGTGACAGACACTGGAGATCTGTTATCTTTAAATGAAGTGTTTTCAGGCCATTCCAACCTGAATGTGGGTATCCAGGTCTTTTGGTTAAGCTCAGAGGAGACCCACCCGGTGTTGTGGCAGCACAAACCTCCTCCATGTGCTCCAATGATGGCTTAGATAGTGCACCTGTAGGATTGAGAGGGAATTTCCCCCATCCCAACCCACTCCACCCCACTCTTTTGCTTTCAAGCTTGACCTATCTTGTTCTGTTGGGATTGCCAAAAGAGGCTTAAGTCATGGTAGTGGTATTTTTTTATCTTTGTGCAACCAAGAATGAAACTGAATCTACTAATTAATTCTATATGCAGCCTGGAACAGTCACTAAACCTTGACAGACTTTGCCCCTTCCAGTTCAACCTAGTGATCTAAAGCCAAACAGTTCTGTTTCTCAATACTAATTCCATCAACCCAGAAAAATTGGTTTTCTCCAGCTATGTTACTGGGAAATAACAAAACAGTGAAAAAACAAGCAGAAAACATTTTTTCTGCCTTTCAATTTAAAATGAGTGCTTTAAAAGAGTTAAATCAAAATGTGACCTAAGGTTTGTTCAACCATCTTGTCAGTTCTGTACATTTGCTTTGGAAATTTCATGGATTTCCATCAATCAGCAGCTGCCTAGGCTGAATGAATTATAACTGCATGTCTGGAGTCTGAGCTCCTTTCCTTGGTGCTTATGCAGGTTATGAAGTCATACTCGTCTCCCCATCCCCTCTCCACATCCAAATGCTGTTCACTCTCCTTGAGTGAATACTTTTAATACTGATGGAACACCATCTCCTGGACCTTCTTCTAATAAAAGTCCTAAAAGTGAAGAAATAGTTTAAAAACTCAATGATTCTTTTCAGCTTTGTGCTGAATTTAGGATAGTTCACAATAGAAAACTTAAAAATTCAAGTAAATTTAATTAAAACAAAACTATATTAAAAAAAAATCCCCACAACAAAAAACCACAAACCAAAGCCTTTCTTGTGAAAAACAGCGTTGCATTGTCCAAACTTTGATTATATAAAACAAAACAAATCAACAAAAAAAAAAAGTTACCTGTAATTGATCCATATGAACAGGGAGAGAATCAGCTTTTGCCCTCAGATCCTGAAGAGAAGCAGAACCAACACAGGGCAAGCGGAGGGAAAAGCCCTGCTGAAATGTAGGCTGTTGACAGGTGCCACTGGATCAGGGATGATGTTCCTAACTTCAGGCTGCCATCCAAGGTCTGTCATGGATGGGCCAGGCTGACGTGGTTCTGCCTTGTGAGCTCAATGGGGACACGCTCTTTGGGGAGCCTCCTCAAAGACTTAGTTTCTCATCCGCTGGGCATCCTGAATGCCCAAGAACCTTTTTAAAATCATAAGTATAATCAGAATCCTAGTAGATGCATATAATTTTTTTTAATAGTTAAGCTCTGTGAATCCCATTTCATGCTGCAGAAATGTCACCCCCTTGCTCCTGTGCCTATCAGATGACATGACCCTACACCTACTTCTGTCATTTGACGCAGTCAGGAAGAACAAGGTCATTCAGAAGGTTGCTTTCCTGGGGCAGAGTCTCCAGCTTTCAAAATAAACATTTCTTGACATTTCGTTTTGATAGTGACTCAAATGTGCTTCAGCATTTGTCTAGTAACAGGAGATAATTGCACCAGGGTGAGACAGTCTCAGAGGACCCTTCTATTACACTTCTGGAGTTCCTGTTGGGATCAGTTTCTGACTCTTGATCTCCTCAGTGATCTGCCGTTCTGTGAAGTTTCATGCAGCACAACAGATGCAAACAATCTACATTCACCAAAGACCTCAGTTGGAATAATATTTTCTTTTTGTGTTTTGTTCTATCTATAAATCTTTACATGGAAGCTTTCAGGAAAAAAAGGAACAACCATCAATCAAGTAAACTTGTATGACATCTGAATCACCTACTTACTTTTTTTCAGATTATACATCCTACTGCTACAATATGAAAGTAAGCAAATTTATAAAAACACACCAATCTAAGTCGGAGGTTACTGTATACATTCATAGTTTTTTTGTACCATCAAATACGACCTAGAGACTTTGAACGAAACTCTGTACTTATCATGCTGTTTGTCAGAATGGCAGCCTTATCAAATTACAATTTTTTTAAGGGAAGGTTGCTGGCCGATCACTCAACTCCTAGCCTGTAGGCAGCTTTTTTTTGTCTGGATTTAGGTCTTTAATCTCTCCAGCTATATGGATTTGCAGGAATTTAAACACTCACCAATCTAAGTCTCAATGGGTTTCAGAATTTTCCTAACATTTAAGTACATTAAGCAAGTGTCTCCAGGGAAAATGTTGTGTTTATGTTGTACTGTACCACATCTTGAAGACTGCAGCATGTTCCCTGTTCTGTCTTCCTATGATTACATGGTTACAACCAGATCATCACCCAAACTCCACTTCGTTCTTAATTTCCTCTGTTTGGAAGTTCACTATATATGAGAATGTGAAAAGAGAACAGATCTGAATTCACTTCAATGCAGGGCTGTTCTTGGGTCAGCCTAAAAAGGTAGATGTGCTATATTTTATGTTTGGTTATTTTCCTTTTCCTTCCATGGGATTCTAGCAAGAATCCTTAACAATGATACTGAAAGAAAATATTGATGCTCTCCTGATTTTGCCAATATGCTTTGAAAATAAGAAATGGAACAAAAAATGTACATTCTTAAGTAAATGTCTATAATTTTCTACTGACAATGTGATCTTTATTAATCTTTATTAATTGCTACCTGGTTTAACATAACAAATGTGCAGTGTGAGGTAGACATGTTCACAACTTTGGTAGGTGGGTTGGCACAGGTTTTTTGGAACTGTAGGGGTGTAATGAGGTGACATATCCAAAGGCTTTATACTTAAGTTGTGTTTCCATGTGGATTTAAAATGTATTGAAACATCTTGAATAAATTGAGAGAGTAGTCCTCCTTAAGACATTTGGCACTTTAGATGCAATTAGAAACCAAAATTGAAAAAGACTTCTTGAAACCATTCTAAACTTCAAAAAACCAGTACATTTTGGAGGTGATTGTAGGAATAAGAAAGGTTCAAGGGTTATAGGAAATTTCTGCAGTTACCATCCGGTTCAAACTTCTGCACAGCAAATTCTTTCACCGCTTTAGCCAGCTTTGTTTTCTTACTTCATACAAAACACTCAAAAGACTTAATAAACCAAGTTTTATTCATCTTGTCCTTCTTTAATGTCGACATTAGATTTTGGTATAGAGATGAATCAAAAGGTGTTTGTCTGCCAAGAACTGAGTCCAGAGTTCTGAATTTCTTCCACAATAGCAGATAATTTTCCTTACACTTCAAGCATATGCTCTATTTTAAGTATTAGTTTCCCCTACTGCAGAGATTCAGAGACATGTAGTTAGCGTTCTTTCAATATAAACAAGCATGCTGATTTGCAGATTTTAAAATAAATTAATTAGAAATTCATCTATACCCAAGTATTCTGAACTTGCAACCAGCCTCTATTTTTCCCACTGTCAAGCCCCAAATCAATACCCTATTTTTGAGAAGTGTGGATGTGGATTTAAACTTTGCATCTCAAGCCCATTCCTGGAGTTAAATTGAATGAGTCTATCCACACTGGACTGAATATCTCACACTGGGGCAGATCAGAGGTAACTGTACTGAGGTCAGTGGAACTGACCCCAATCTTATAAATTCTGTACCCATTGAATTTCACTTACTTCAGTGAAGTTGATTTTGATATGCACTGGCTGAATGAGTTCAGTTTGATCTCGTTTAGTTTTGACTTAAGTAGGAATCCCAACAGAGCTATGAAGAAATAGGATGAGATTTTTTCTTCCTGCTAAAAGTGCTGCTTAAATTCCTTTAAAATAAATACTTGAAAAGCTTTCTATTGTCTCTATATAGAAATGCATGCTGCTAGCTAAGAGAGAAGATAAATGTTTTGCAGCATTAAATAATTTTTTACAGTTCAATCATCTGGAAGATTTCCATATGTCATATTTACACTCAATTCCTATTTAATGCAATACAGATTTTCTATAAGCATCAACCTTAAGAGAAAATAACATATGGAGAAGTGTATGCAGCTATTTTGTTTAATGAAATGGCATTCTTTTGTTTTACAGAAGAATTTTAATGGAGAGAGTGCAAGACCCTGAAACATGACAGTGTTTCACTAAATCAACTTTTTTTCCATTTTGTTGCCCAGCTCAAGCTGTGAAATAGACCAAGAAAATGTAAAGGTTTCACGTATTCCATCCAAATCAAAGATTTGTCAATTTCAGTAATCACAATGAATGAACATGAAGTTATAGAATCATAGAATTGTTTAGGTCAGAAAAGAGCTTTTAGATCCTTGTGTTAAACTATTAATCCAGCACTGCCAAGTCCAGCACTAAACCATGTCCCACAGTGCCATGTCTACATGTCTTTTAAATCCACTGCCTGTTCCAATGTCTGACATCCCTTTCCATGAAGAAATTTTTTCCAATATCCAATCTAAACCTCTCCTGGTACAACCTGAGGCCTTTTTGTCCTGTCTCTTGTTACCTGGGAGAAGAGATTGACCCTCACCTCACTAAAACCTCCTTTCAGGTGGTTGTAGTGAGGGATAAGGTCCCCCCGAGACTCCTTTTCTGCAGGCTAAACACCCTCAGCTCCTTCAGCTGCTCCTCATCAAACTTGTACTCCAGACCCTTCCCCAGCTCTGTTGTCCTTCTCTGGACACACTCCAGCACCTCAGTGTCTTTCTTGTAGTGAGGGGCCCAAAACTGGACACAGGATGTGGCCTCACCAGAGCTGAGTAAAGTTGTGCTTGAATACTTAATATTCAAGCTCAAATATCCTGAAGTGCCCTTTTTGTGGGCTTTGTGATGGCCTTAAAAATGCCTTGATGGTTAAAATGAGAAGCAGCACTTTTTTCTGTTGAGGAAAAGAGGCTTATTCTAGGGACTACAGGAGATGACAAGATAATGAATACATGAGCTTCTGAAAAAAAATTTGGAGCCATGTTCTACCCCAGTTGACTGTACAATTCTACTGGATTGTATAAATCAAGATTTAGCCTATATTGAGGCACCTTGAACTGAATGAAGTATTGTGAACCCCCATGATTAGAGATTAAAAAAAATGCAAAGAACAAAATATAGCTGAGTCTGTAAAAAGGTAAGAGCTTTATGAGTCAACCACCACGGTCAAAGCTGCTGGAAATAAATACAGCTCCTATAGAAACATCTGGGTGACATTCATCATGTTTCACAGAAAGTAAGCAGGGCAGAAGGAGAGTCCAGGTCCTCTCTTACTACTGTCCTAAGGAAAGCCGACATTTCTGGGCTTGGTTGCCCTGGCTTTAATGCGGAATGTCTGGAGACATACCAGTAGCCTTTCAAGATGTTCACTGTCAAGAAGCTTGACAGAATAACAGTCAAATTTCTATGTATTTGGGCAGGGTGGAGACTCAGGGCGAGGGTGGGTGTGTGGGGGGGGGGTGTTCAGCACCCTGTTCCTATTCACATTAATTACTGCATCATCAAAAACGAGTCCATTAATTTGCTGCTGAATATTTAGGCAAGAAGACTTCTTTTCACAAAAGAGAATGTTATAAAAAACCCCACCAGTGCCCAGTTTCTACACTGGAGCAACACTTATCTGTAAGCAAAATATGCTGAAGGCTTGAAAGTGAGAATAACTAGTCATGCAAGAAGACTGCGATTCCACCAGACTCCTGGGAATTGCACCTCCAGGTAGTCGGCTGTTCACTATTAGAGTTGCCATCCTGGACTAAGGGCAGATTAGAGGGGTCAAAAACAAGCTTCAAACACATTGTGTAGTTTATGTAACAAAGCAAACACATTTGAACTCCACTCACTCTTCCTTAAATAACAAAGAAAATGTTTTTGTGTTCTTAACTGTTTATTAGTATCAGAAAAAGACCAGTGCTGGTGATCTGGGGAAGGACAACTGGGATCTGGAAGCAGACAAACAATATGTCCCTGATGCTTTACAATGCTGCACACCTTGCAAGGTGTGGTAAGACCCAAGCTGAATGATACACCTGGATTTGCACTGTGTTAAGCTTCATTTTGAGATAGTGCCTCAGGTTCCTCATGCTTAGTAATTTCCTAAGCCTCTTTTTTCTTGCATGATGTAAACACAGCTTACATAAAGTATTAGTCTTCTTGCCTGTTCAGGGCATGCAGGAGAAGGTATTTCTCTTTTGTGTTGAGAAGGCTTCTCACCTCCTTAATTTTAAAGTTTTATTTCGAGCAAAAATCTTCTTGAAACGCATTGTCTTGATTGTGGTTTTTCATCAAATTATTGTTCTGAGCTAAGTCAGTAAGCCACTGTCTAAACTGACTGGAAACTTTTGGAAGAACTGTTTCTGAACTGAAAAAACCTGGCCTCTGTTAAAAGTTAGCAACAAAGTCCAAGGTAACTTGCTACTGAATATTTTGTATGATGCTTAAGATTCCATATGCACCTCCTTGAAGAACAGCTAATCACCAGTTATTGTTTGCATGGCTGCGCCGGTGAAGACAGGTCACACTGAAACACGAACACAAACTTTATATATCCAGACACTGCTATGTGCTGTTATCTCTGTAGATTATGAGCATTTACTTGGCACTGCCTGCTACTGTTGATATGATGTGGTCTTTACTCCCTTCCCTATATTCTGTATGCAAGCAGCTAATCAGTCTGACCCTTTGCTGAGTGAGCTGACAACTGCAAGAACCAGATGTTAAGTTCTACAATTTATTTTTCCAGGAGGGTCATTTAGGTCTCTGATTTGTTTCCTAGCTAGCTCTTCTTAAGTCTTTTATCTGCCTTTTTGGCTGATTTCCATCAAAACAATAAAGCATTTATAAGTCTCAGTTTCCGCATAATCATCATCTCTAACTGCAATTCCAAGAAGTCCCCTGTGTAATGATGTGAGGTTTTATTTTCCTTGCAAAAGCTGTGAATGAGGTACAGATTTTGTTATGTCAGATACAATATTCATATCTTGTTTATAACTACTCAAAAGAACATACTGTGAAGCTTCATTCACAGAATTAACATTTCAAATTTATCAGAAAAAGACTTACACTCTGATGCTTGTACAATTACAAAAGTTATCTCTGATGGGTGGAGTAACAAGTTTGTTTTGCGTGGAGTGAATCCATCCAAGTCTCCATGGGGAGCAAAGAGAGGACACAAAAACCTGAGATAGCCTTTTCAATCATACTGATAACAAGCAGTCACACTGAAAACACTGGGGAAAAAATAAATTAAACACTCCTATCAAGGCCTCTTATCCTTTGCTTACTTTCATCCAGAGATTAAACAGAACAAACTTTCAATAAATATATATATATAAACTCTCTTAAAATGGAGAAGTTTTCAAACTCCATATATTCTGGTCTTGCATGAAGGAAAGCATGGGAAAAGATAATATTGCCTGTTATATCAACACTTATTACAATATCTAACAGAATTTGCACGTTCAATATCTAACAGTACTTGCACCTTCAAATTACTGCTACCTCTTTAGTAGATTTGCTTCCCTCAAGATTTCAATTACAATCCTCTCTTTTGCAGTTCTTCTATGAAGAAGTACCAGGTTCTAATAATTTCTTAAGTTACTTTTCAATCCCTCATACTTATAGATGTTTTCAGGAAAGACTTTCAATTTGTTTTCCATGTAAGTTTGAAATTGCTGTTTTTCTACTGTAGAATTTCGAGGGTGTCTAGAATTCAAATGAGGGTTTGGTTGGGTCTTATGAAAGATTTTCTGCACACACCTCATTTTTAATTAAATGCTTCAAGTGAATGACTCAGAAAACATCCTTTAAGTCGTGTTAAAGGAGACTCAAGGTATGGCACGTTTGGCATAGTTTTCCATACAGTCAAATGGTGGTACTATTCTAGTATACATCATCATCATGGCTGGGCTTCGCGAACGAAGATTTGAGAAATCTAGTATACAAACGGTACTCAAAAATACATTAGTTATTCTTCCAGCCAAGCAGACATTGGAGGAATTCAGCGGTTCAGATGAAAATCCTGGTTCAGAAAGTCTAAGAACTCCCAGTTGCCAGCAGCAGACAGGGTGTATTACAAAAGAAACTTGTTAACACCTCACCCCTTTATAAAGTTCTTCTTGTGTGATACTGGTTATTGTCAGAGATGTGCTACTGGGTAGAGGGGCTTTTTGTTGAATCACTCCAGTTGGAATGATTTAAATTTTTTGCTTGGGAATGTTACCCTGCTAACATTATTGACCTTCATTTGCACTGCTGGGTTGATGAACTCTGGTTTGGGAACAGTGTACAGACCCAAATAGTCCACTCACAACAATGTCCAAAATTTGTAGCTATGCCACCCACAAGCAGTCAAAGATGCACTCATTGTTGTACAAAGCTCAGAAGACACCAACTACTCCAAAGTAATAAAATCCAAGAAAATGAATTCTTCTCCAATTCTTCATGATAAGTGGAATTGCTTCTCCACAGTATTTGAGGACTTACGTGCCCCCCTCACTTGAGTAAACACATAACCATGGAATCATAGAGTCAGGCTTAAACAGTGGTGCTGGTAGTGACATGCATCATCATTCTGTCTAAAAGACATTTTCAGATGTCAAGGTGCATGTCTTCCATGAATGTAAGCTAACCTCTTTTGCTGGCACGGGTTCATGTGCATCACGTTTTTTCAGTCCTTGTTAGAGGTTTTGTGTTTTCCACATTCATGACTACTGTAAATGTACTGTTAGAGCAGTGTTGTTGGCACTGCTGAGTAATGTCCCTGAAGAGATTGTCCTTTCTCTAGGGATGACAAGATTAAAAATATTTGAAGGAGAGGAAGCAAACAGTGATGAAAACTGAGCAACGGGTACAAAACTCAGAATTACAATGACAGCCACCTAATTCAGAAATAAACCACAATAATTAATTAACAGCATCTTTTCATGCAAGGAGGTGCATGAAAACTAACAAAAGAAAGATTCTGAATGCTTCTGTCACAGTTCTGGCAGTGTTCTGTCACAGGTCTAGTATTTAAGAGAATTCACGAATTAGTATTTTTCTCACTCTTAAGTGCCAGCTATGACTGTTGAAGGGAAACCCCAGTGGCATCAGCGAGGTGATGGGACATTCAAAACTCAGTGTGAATTCTCCCCAGGAGATTACTCTCCTGTGTTTGGGTAGGTTGACTTCCTGGGAATTGATTCCTTAATCTTCAAACCATTTTCACTCTTTATTTTCCTCTGTTCATTCCACCTGGATAAAAAATTTGTTGCTCTATTTCAAACATTTGGGTTGTTTTTCTAAGATCCTGCCATTTCACATGAGAGAGGGATTGTATGTATAAATCTTACATGACTTTTCTTACTATGTAGGTCTCAAGCACTTCTTATTTTAGTGATGCCAGCAGCTTTCTATCCTTAGTTCTATTACAGAAAGGAAGTGGCTTTACCTGCATCCTCTTCTGATGTACAAGTGTTAAGGCAGCTTCACAGTCCTCTGCGCTGCCGTTTGATAGTGCACAGGCTGTGTTCGTGGGTCAGCATGAGGAGGCAGCATTCCCCTAATGCTCATCCTTTCCAAGTTGTGCTGGAAGCTGCTAAAGCTTGCTCGTACAGATCTGCTTGCATTTCTGCCTGGGCCTTTGCTGGCATATTTTTCTGTCTCCAGCTGATAAGGCATTCCAAATTGAAACTGAGGAATTCAAACCTCAGTATGAATTTTCCCCGGTAGATAGTTTTACTCTGTAGCCAGCTCTATATGCCAGCAAAATTTTGAAGTTTAGACCATGCATTGACTTTACTGTAGGTTCTTTGATATCAGAAATACGATACTATCAATTATTCTTTAAAAATTCTTACTTTTGTTTATTCAGTCACCAAGGTCAAATCCACTGCAAGTTTTACCCTAACTGAAGAAGCCATCAGGGAACTTACTTTGATTTTGTTGTTTTACAAGTCATGAGAGAAGCCTTGAACACTAAACAGATTTCCATAACCAGATAAATTGATCGTAGTAGGTAATAGTGAAATACTATGAGAAAATTATTAATATACTATATAACTTAACGCCAATGGATATGTCACATACTCACTTTTGGTTACTAAAACATTCTATTCAGCAAATAAATAATTTGACTAAAGTGCTAAAGTAAATCATGGCCCATACAGACTTCAGGGGTGAATAAGATCAATCTCTTAGTTCAATACAGTTTTGGAAAAAAATATTCTTGTAAATGCCTAATTAATAAAAAGTTTTTATGAGTAAAGTGGTCTTATACAGTATCAACAGATATATAAATCTTAGTATTACTATTGCATCAATCCTATTTTTATCTAGAATCTTTTTCTCTATATTTGTAAAACTTGACAAAAAGAAACCATGATTGAATGTGTGTAGTTTGGTCTTAGTAACAAGACAAGAAGTATTTCCTAAATTCTGCAGAGTAAGAAAGAGACAGGAAGAGCATCTAGTGTGGCTTTTGTTTCTGAGTAGCAGCTCTTGGTATAGTTCTGGAGATTATGGTAAGCACTTCTTTATTTTTAATGGGTTAATGAATCTTTGGCACCCTTTGCTGCCTCTTAGCAATCACGTTAGTAAGCATGAGCAGGACTTTGACTGATGCTCCTCTTGGCCAGCATGACTTCACAGAGGAAAAGGAAAAGGTTTACTATCTCTGTTCATGAAGAAGTCTTTAATATGAGTATATGAAATTAAATATGGTAGATATGCATGACTCTGAAAGACTAGGGTGGATTTATTTTTTAATATGTAAGTGGACTGCTTGCAATTTGAGTTACAGTCATCTCTGTTAAAGCTTTTTCTGTCCGTTTCCTGAGCTGAGTTACACACAACCAGCTGCCTTCTCCTTTTCTGAAGTGGCCTATGTGCAGACGCCAATTGCTAGTCAGTGTAAATTTCCACTTTAAATTACACAAGCTACCAGTTGTCTCAGAGTTTTTCTTACCATGGATGGCAACATATACATGCTCTATTCCACTCCTTGAATTCAGTGGCATTGCATGAGGAGGGACAGAGCAGTGTTCTGTAACTGAGTTCAGCTGCAAGGGGGTGTTCAAAGAATCACAGTCAAATTCAGCCCTGGAGTTGATTATAAATTTCAAATGCTTTTCCAAGGTACATGAGAGAACAAACTACTGTAAGTCTGTAAAATAGCCACAAATCTTGTAAGAAACCTCTTCTTTTATCTGCAAGGTATCAAATAATTATTCCTAGACTGTTAGGTTTTTGTGTATAAAGAACTGTTACATATAAAGAGCTGCCACATGCCTTCAATTAACATTATTTTGATTTTAGATTAAAATGACAAAATAAGGAACAATGCAAAGTTTCCATGAATGACCACAATATCTGTATTTCTTTATCTTTAGTGAACTGTGTAAGAAAGTGTGTGCCTCTGTCTTTTCTTTGCTTAAGCAGGAAAAATAATAGAACCAATCCAAAGGCTAAATATTTGTTTTGACTTTACAACTTGAGTGAGGAGAAATTTCAGGTTACAGTTATTCACTTTCCTGAACCGATTCATTCTACCTCACTTGTAATCTATAGTGTAAATCTTAAATACAGGAAAAAAAATAGTATTCTGAAAGTTGTGACAGCTATTTCGTGTTGCCTGACGGTAAAGAAGTCATGTTAAATATGAATATATTAATATTTATATCTTTGTCAGAATGCTAGCAAGAGTTTCTGTCCTTCATGCTGCCTAAATGGGAGTGGTTACAATTGGAATGTTTTCACTTTGTGCCTTTGCCAGGTGTACATGTCAGAGGAAGAAAATGACATGAGACCATGTCACCATGTCATAAAGTATGCTACTTTTCATGGCAGATTTTAGAAATCTCATGAAAGAAAGCTAAACTTTTCATGTTAGAGAGAGAAAATAGCTACAGGTGCCAATTAAAGGATCAAACCATTTTCTTAAAATGTGCCAGACACTACACAACATGCACTAAAACATGATTTTCAAGAGGACATGAAGAATTGTTATTTGAAATGCCAACTAAACCACCAAAAGCTTCTAGTCCTGTTATGACGTTCTTCCTAATTAGTTTATGATCCATTTGGGTATAATCTTCATTATTTATGAACAGCAAGGTGTGATTGAAAGCCACAGTGGCAACCATTTAGGTAGAGAGCTGTTTTGCTTGAATCAATAGAAACCACAAAGAAAATATAATTTCTCTTTAAGAGATTGAAGGATTGTGCATCTATCACAGACAATTGCTCTGTTGTCTTAGATATCATCTTATAAAGAATTGCAGTACTCCCACTGACAAAACAAAATAATAACTTTAAATTTTAACAGCCAGTTTTGACAAATAATGTATAACCAGTGCAAATAATGTATAACCTTTACTGATCAGAAAATCTCATAGTATTCTAGAATAATTATGAGGTCTGAAAAGAAGTTCTGCTTGTTTTTCTTTATCTTTCTTTATCCACTGTTCTGTGGTGGATGATGGACTGCAGCCATGCTTTTAGAGGAAAATAATATCTTTTTTAAGAGTAACTTTCATGAGTAGAAGAAGCAGTCAAGGCTTTGGGCAAGTGGTTTGAGTTTTGATTACTGGAAGAGTTGTTATGGCCATAATGAATTTGGTCCAGTGAATAGCCCAGTGAATTTGAAGGACACTGTTTTAAACCAAAGTAAAAATTGAAAACTGGATCAAGCTTGCAGCAATCTAAATTAAATAAAATATTTTGAAAAAAAATTGTTGTACTTGCTTGCTAGATTCCTATCAGCAGACAATCTGAATTTGCCTTTGTAATATGTTTTACAATTTCAGAGAGGTTCATTTATCACTGTGTATTTAAATTGCCTGAAAACAGTAATTTGATCCAGTAACAGTGTAAGTTATCTGGTTTCTTTTGTTATTTTCATATGCCTCTCCAGACTGTAAACTCTTTCATAGTTTCAAATTCATAGCTGAAGTTACAAAGCTTCTTTTATCCGCTTACTCTATTACCCTGATATTGGAGTGCCTATTAAAAGCAATAAAACTAAAACTACAGACCTTGAGACTCCATCTTTACTATACTCATGTTTGTATTTTCACTAGCTATGAGCCCATACTTCTCCCAAATACACTTTAGAAATTATAGCTTATCATATTCAGTTACATGTACTGAACTTGTTGATAGGAATAAGTTCTTATTAAAATAAATCGGAGGAGTTTGTACTATAACTATTTATGCACACATAAAAATTTCAAAACTACCTCAATCCTAATGACTCATCCAGGTTCTTAACAATAGCTGTTGTATGAGAAAATTCCATAAATGAATGAACCAAAATGCATTTTTTTCATGTTTGTTCTGAGGTTCTCCTTGTCAATATAGGAATCTGCCTAATGCAGGGCAAAGCTCTGGCTACTTTATTTTTATTTTCTGTTGCTGTGAAAAATAGGCATCAATTGGGAACTTATTCCTGCATCTATATAAAAGAAAGAACGTGTCATCTAAGTCATGGCAGACAAGTGACTGACATGGCATTTTGGAGATGTGAGTTCATTTCTTCTTTCTTCTATATTGTTTCATCAACTTTCCTTCCATAAAATAGGAAACTAGGAAATAGTCTTAGTGATAGTAACAAAAGGTTGGAAACCTATCTTGCCTGTATTTAGACATCTAAATACTGGTAGCTACTTACAACCTGAATCTGAATCACTCTCTTGCATTTACTATTCTTGATTATAAAATGAATGTTACTTAAAAGGATAAGATGTTTAAGTAGAGAGAGGGCAAATATGCAGCAGAATTTTTGATGTGATCTTTCTCAAAACCTCCCAGAAGCTGGGGCAGCAAATGGTAAGATGGTGCCAAATCATTCTAAACTCTGGTCAATAAGAAACAACTGAAATACTAAGATCAGGAGCCTAAGCAACAGAACAGAGGAAGATGCTTATACAGATTATTGTAAAGAATTATTTCTATATTCAAATCCAATCCTACGTAGGAAAAAGCAATTTCTCTAGTTGTATTCCAAGCAGAAAGAGCAGTGGGGTTGCTGTTACAGAAGATGCAAACAGTCTGTGAGTGATCATAAGAGATTGTCCAAGCTACCATAACTTTATTAAATGGTTTAAGACAGTATGGCTAAGGCAGGTAGGAATGCAGAAAGTTGGTTAATATTATTGTAAAAGCATCATTGGCATGTGGTTAAAACAAGTTTCTACCAATAACTAAGTGCCACTTTGGCCTTCAACCGTCACAGATAAATAATCAAGCCTAAAAGAAAATGCAGTTTCTTGCATGGTAAATAATAGCTATAGTACTGTCAGTCACGCTGTGCTGTTTTTTCTTCCACAGCAATGGCATATTGCTGACCCACCTTCTGTTCTCTGTCTACTGCTTGACATAATTCAGACTTGCAAATTTTAGTCTTACTGACGTCCTTTGAAGCTAAAATGAAACCCCTCACAATATGAGTTTCTGAATAATCCTGCCCTCATATCTCAGACCAAATGTAGCTGGAGTTAAAAAGAAAACATTACTAAGCTACTGTCAGAAAATGTGCATCAAAGGTATAAAGAGCTTTAAAAACTATGGCAAAAACTGCCCTGGATGTGATATATTTTGGCAGGAAGGCCTTTGGGTTTACATTTTATGCCTTCAAGGAGCACAATCACATTGAACAAAGGTGTGCTTAACCTAGAGTGACTCTCTATCCTTTCAGTTATATATGAATTAATTTGTGAGGTTTCTTTGTTCTTCAGTAGAGCTGACAGCCCATGAAGTTCCATGGGGTTTTGCCCTTGTCATGAAAGTGCCAAGACAGTTACTCTTTGAAAGTTTGGAAAAGAATACAAAAAACAAAAAAAACGGTAATTTTATCTAATAGCTATTGTTTCTGAATAAAATGTTCTCTTTTACAGCATAAACCCCTATTTTTAATTTGAACTAAAGAAAGAGAAGGAAGACTGTTTTGCCAAGTAAAGATCAACATTTACTATTTTCAAAACAGATTACTGATAACGGTTCATTCCTTCCTATGCTCTTATTATATAATTCTTCTGTGCGTGCTTTAGAGTAGATAACCTCAAACACTAGCCAGATCTTGCGAGAGGAATATATGTGACACCAATTATTTTTGTAGAATTCATGTTGTTATCTTCAATGTGAATGTGACATAGAAATATTTCAGTGTCTGGGGAAATTTGAAATCACCATGGAACCAAATAAGAATGGAAAAGATTTTAAAAAATTAAAAAGAAAAAGAAAGAATTAAGCTATTATATTCCTGGGCCAGCTAGGAAATAAGTTAATTTTCTTTTTATAAACAGAAGGATAGAGCTGATCTATTGATTTATTAGGGTAAATACTCTGAGCAAAAATTATTGCAAGGGGCAATATTCTTCTGATTTAGACCAATCTAATTCCACAGAGCTCGGATGAACTTATTCCATAAGGACAGTTTTATGCTCATCAGCAAGTTGCAGTCCTCACACAGCCCAGACGTACTGATTCAAACTGTTGCAAATGCCATCATCCAAGAGTAGTTCAAAGAAGCTGGACTGAGTGCTATGGTATCCATGAGGATTTAGAACTATTTTAAAACTTAAGGGATACTGGTTTTGGTTTTGATGAGACATTATCAATCCAATGCACACTTCCTTAAAGGATTGTTATGTGTAAACAGCATATCCTGCTTATTCAATTTTTGTTCAGAATTGCTGTGGATTTGAAGAAGCATCAAGATGAAGAATTTCACCTGATGAGACTGACACAATTCCAGAGTTGTGAAGTTAGAACTGGAGTTGAGACTGTTCAGCAAAAGCATTTAAAAAATCTATTTGATGATGAGCCATGGAGATTATGAGAACTGGCAGAAAGGCAGAGGCAGACATACAAACAGTGTTATCTGTGCAGAATAGTTGGCAGTGAGTCCACATGCAGAGCTGGGCACTAGGGATGCTCCAGAAGGAAAAGTTACATGGAGAACCTGAGAAGCCATGCAAAGGAAAACGTGGCAGGGATATCCATGAAAAACACCAGAGCATCAGTTTCTGATATCTGAGGTAAGGTATGTGTCCACACAAAATCTACTGTGCAGCAAGGTGAATGTCAGTCAGTTGTTCAGGTTTCCTTTAGAGACGATGGAGTAGTAGGTGGTGCTACTGCTGAAACCACCTGCAGGAGGATGTCCATGTACGTCGGACAGCCAGCTCCCCTAAGTGCCTGTTTCTGTGTGTTAGATAAGAAGGGGACCTTGACAGCCAGCTCACATTACAGAACTTTCACAGAAGACTCCTGAAGTTGGCTGTGGTGAAATTTTACTTAATGTGTGATGAAGCTGTGACAGCTTTTCAGAGGAACTCCAAATGATGTTCAGGGTATGTTGTGGTCATAGCATGGGAAGCAGTGGAAGTGCTACATGTCTGTCTCCGTATATCAGGCAACAAATGCAGAACAGTCCAGATTTTGTGGAAATTAGAGAAATTAGATGTTTTCTGAAGGAGTAATTACACTTAATTTTTCTTAAATGTCTAGAAATGTCAGTAATTCTCCAGAAAGAGAAAAATAGAAGACACTGTCACTGGCCAGTTGGTGGGCATTCTGCATTTCTCTGGTGTTCTCCCTTTTCTCCTCTGGTATACTGGTCAGTCTATGATCTGGTGCAGGATGATGCCACCCCCTTGAATTTAGGAAGCTACACACTTTTACAGTTGATCTGAATTTGAGCTTCCATAATTTGAGCCTGTTTTCTTTTAGTTACTGGAGTTGAAAGGCATGAATGATTATGCGCAGTCACTGTTCCTATGGTAACTATCTCCTTAACACTCATGTGCATAGTACATTAGTTTGTTTTCTTCTCATTTAGCCCTCTAATTCAGGACTAAATACCTGTTGTTGCTGCTGTGATGCTATAGAAATGCAACATAAATGTCCTGTAAACTTCTCTAACATTCAATACAACAGCCTTTTGCTCTGCTTCATAGCTCCTTTTTTTTTTTTTTTTTTTTCTGAAACACGCTAACTACCTGGTTTTTTTGTCTATGGCTACATTGCACCTAAGTTGTGTGCATCTTCCTGCCCGGCTATTTGTGCTCTGTCTAGATACACAGTGATCTCACAGAACAAGTACAACCTTTTCTTTTATTTGTTCTCTCTCACCCATGAGAAACTTTCATATCTTTTTAATTTAAAAGATTAAACTCAGACCAGTTATCATCCCAGAAGTCCTTGATGCTCCTCCAGTGGCAAAATCTGTCACCTCCACACTCTGCAGTTACTGGTAACAGTAGCTGTCAGGTTGAATTAGAAAAAGTACTAAATATTTGTATTTGTTTGTTTTGGCCATGTCACTGCTGAAATATCTCTCTAATCCTTGCAGAGTTTCCCTGACCACAAAAACTCATTGCTTCAGATACACTGAACAATATATATCAACTCCCACAGCTCAGTATAGAATTACATTTGGAAACTATTACGGTTTCAACAATTTCTTTTCCTGTCAGATGTACATACACAAGAAACTTTATACAGAGGGTATTGCTAAACAGTCTGGAAATTTTGTTTATAAACTTATTTAGACTATATGTTCGTAGGGTGTTTAGGTCAACATTTCTCTTTCTTTTGATTGCAAAAGTGAGGATGAACTGCTTACATGTTCTTGTATCACAGTATTGCTTAGTCACAAATTAATGATAAATTAGAGATAACCAATTGCCCAAAAAGCAGATTCAATATTAGAGTGTGATATCTAGAAAGGCCTACAATATTGGAAATTGCTCTCCTGAAAAAGCTTGAGGAAAAAAAAAATGGAATTTTTAAATACAGAAAATAATTACCACTTCTTTCACTGACATCTGTGATTGCATAGCTACACTTCTGCAGATAGAGAGATTCTCAATTTATATTAAAATGAAGAAATTCAGACTGCACAGTCCACATTTCACCCTGTAAAATTTCACAGACTTTGGTCTTTAGAGTTGACAGTTCACATTAGACAATTAAAAGCATCCTCAGAAGGATTAATTTTTCCCAACACTATCAAACTGCAGGCAACTTGATCCCACTGAATGCATACTGACTGCAGGAGAAATATTTTGGGAATCTTAATCCTACCTCCTGGGCTCATGCTGTAGCGTTGATACCTCTCCAGCTCCACACAGCATCACAGTTTCCCATTTAGTCCTGCAGAGCAGTAGGGCTGTGCTTCAGTGATGAACAGCTGTAACTTTTCATTCTTCTCTCTTCAGTGGAATCCAAGACTGGCCAAGATCCAGAAGTAGGTCCAACATGAGGGGATCTGCTGTGCTTACCTTTTGTTTTGATTACCAAAATACCTTCCTGTCAGTTTTTCAAAGTCTTTGAGCAACTTTACTATTGTTGAGCATGGGTTTTCAGTGAGAGCAGGAACTCTGTGTGGGATAAGGTGTAACCAGCTTCGTGACCTACATATTCTCCATACTGTTACTATTAGCACAGGACCCAGTGTCTACAGCAAGACTGTCCTTGAAAAGAAATGAGTGCCAGTTGTCTCCTAGTGGACTGAGTGCTTGGCCATTTCCAGATCTGGTCCATTCAAATCACAGTTGCACAACCAGGATACGGATTTTCAGCCTTAGAGCACTATGGAGGGTGAGCCTCCAAGTGAAAACAAACCAGCAAATAGATACCCTGATTTTAACTGCCTGTGAAGGCATCCTAGGGGGCCTGATTGCATGGTGGGATCTTGGTCTCTTGAGCTGAGAGAGCTTAGCTTACTGAGAGTTGTTCCCTTCCAAAATGATAAATTACAGTCTGGGAAACTTAATTCTCACAAAAATCGTCATTCCACAACAATCATCCCATACCTATCACCTACTCTTGGCAGCCATGTAGTGAGAGTAGGACAAGGCAGGGACTTTTGTGTATGGAATATCAAATATTATGCTAAATTTTTAAATTAAAAAAATATAATGGGTGGGTGTCATTTGATGTATGGGCTGAGAGTTGTCCACAAAACCTTAATGAGCATTTATCTAAATAACGTGTTTGTACCTGTATATGAGGAAAATGCCTGTCTTGGGCAAAGGGCATTTGGAAATTAAAGCAGTATCTCTCATTAAACTAGCTGGGATAGCTGTAAAAAAAACCAAAACAGCCAAGCTTTTGGGCATAGAAGTCATTCTTCAGGTTTTGGTGAGAAAGATAAATCCTCATATTTGTAATAATTTTAATTCTCATTTCTATAACGCAGGATTTCACCTTCCATTTGCTTTATATCTAGTCAGCAAATCTTGTGTTTATGAAGACATAAGCACCATGAAACACTTTGACACTCTCCATTTCCTTCATCTGAAGCAGTAGCATTATCTAAAATAAACGGGCTGTCCAGCCAAGGAAGGAGACACAACGAGTGCTTTTAAAAGCCCGCCTGTGTTTCTGCAAAGGACCCCAAGGTGTGAAAGCAGGAGGGAAAGGGAAGGATGGCCTGCAGTGGGCGTGGCTAGAACAGCCAGTGTCCAGCAAGATCCAACTGTGTAAATGTAATGAACAGAAAAGAGGTGCGAAGAGGTGAGGGTAAAACTGCATTTGTGCCAACAGAGAGAAAAAAAAAATATCTTGATGCCACTTGCGTTGAGATTGCGGGTTATAGCTTGTGTGCTGAAGAAGCATGTGCATTCCCACATGCTTTTTGTACTCATTTGAGACACAGGGTGACTGCACTTAAAAACAAGTACACAGTGTACCCTGTATGTTGTTCTTTCCACTAGACAAATGTTTGTGTTCTCCTCAAAGGACCCAGTTTTAGTCTGTAATCACAGATTCTTCCATAACATTAAGATCTTGATTAATGTGTTTACTAGGAGATTTTAATTAATTCTGAATTTGGAAATTCAGTCCTTCTCTGGTATATCGTTCATTCTTATCAAATTTCTGGTTTTAGAACCTCCAAATAGTGCATTACTATGATTATTTATCTACAAGCACTCTTGGGAGGGAGAGCAATAGTAATGTCCCATCCTAGAAAAAGGGAAACTTATGCACAGACCATTGGTTAGACTTCCTGCATTGTGTCTTTTGACTTCGTGCTCATGCAGCTGTTCCTGTCTTCTTATTAAGATCACTTTCTCCCTGCTACAGAGCAAAACTCTTGCTGTCTTTTCTATGGAACTCTGTAAAGGAGTCCTTCTTAAAGCTTGTTCTGTCTTTCAGCTGGTTTGCCCCATGTGAACTGCAGGAATAGGTTCTGGAGCCCTTACATTTCAGTCAGCCTGGATAACTGATAAGGATATGTTGTTGTCCATCCTTAGGCTCACAGAAACATGGTGTTCCTACCTTTTCCTTATGTTTTCTCCCATTAGCACTACTCTTTACCACATAAGTACAAAAGATGGTATCTTTCTGGCTTAACTTTGATAATTTTATTATTGCCCTTCTCCATAAGAATAAATTTTTATCAATTTTCTTCAAACAAACAACGTACAGGGACCTCTCTTAACAACCTGGACATGTGTAACTTTTCTCAAAAATAGAAAACACATTATATAAAACAGCTTCCTAGATTTCTTGTAGAAATCTCAGTTCATGTCAGTGCTTTTCAGCAGTTCCTACTGCAGCGCAAACAACAACAGCAACAAAACAGGCAAAAGAAAAGCAGTTTAATCTCACTGCAACATTTTGGGAACCTACCTCCTTACTCTTCTTCCTGTTGGTCCCATCTTTCTCCTCAGTCAACATTCAGGTTCCATTTGATGCATGTACTCAGTGGGTCAGTAAATATCTGCTGGTTTTCTAGTGCAATGACATAAATTAAAAAAATATTCGTGAGACATGTACAGAGTGATTCCAAATATTTCTCCTGTATTTTAAGATACATGACAAGTGTTCCAAGTGAAATGGATATTTAACTTGCTTCCCTTGCCATGTGGCTGTCCAGGTGTGGAGCTGAGGCCAAGACCCAGAAACATCCAACAGTCTGAGATACTGTAACAGGTATTTAGGTCCTTGTTCTCTTCTAAGAGAGAATTATTTCTGGTGCTGAATGTTTAGTTTTCCTCACTTGTTTTTACTTCTTTAAGCAGACTGATTTTCACATCTAGAAAGAGCAGACTTTTTGGCCAAGTAGAATGAACACAGTAAATGTTTTAATGTCTGTGCCCTCTTAGTATTTGGGCTACATGAGTTAACTTACTTGATTGGAAGGTGGAGTTCTTTGTCTGCTCTGTTTGGTTCAGATTTACTCACTGATGATAATTTTTATGGGTTTAAGAAGAGAAAATTTCAAAGGAAAAACACAGATCCATCATTCATCAAACAGATAGATAAATATTTGCTAAATATGGATATTTGTTATGCAAAACTTATATTAATACAGTATCAAGATGCAGTGTAGTAACCATAGAAGAATACTAAAGCCAGAGTTTAACAAAAAGAAAAGTTATAAACAATACGACAACATGGGAAAATAAAAAAGACTACAACTCTCTTTTATCTTCTTTAGCTTGTGTTTCTCTGTCCCCCCTACTCCAACAGTGAATTTGTGCTTGGCTTTCTTCCCAATGGTCCTATGCTTTGAAGGCTACCTTTATTCTGCATAGTCCCATACAGATTCCCACACATAATCTACTAGAGTATTGCATTCATTCTTAATTCCTCCTCCTCCCTCACCTTTAGCCATAACAGCTACAGAAATCAACAGAATGCTGGTAACAGAAATCAACAGAGCTGGTAACTGAGTAAACATTATCAAAACAAACCACTGCTGCTGCACGTGGATGTTAGGAGGACCAGAAATACCTCACTGAGCAACTCCTTTCGGTATTTATACATGGGTTTGAATGCAGTTCCTCTAGACTCCTATGATTTATTATAGCTCTTTCACATCCTAATGATAACAAACTCTTTAACTTCTCCTCCTGAGGCAGGGAAAATATCTTTCCCTGTGTTGGTAACAGTATGTTGGTACTGTGCCCTGATTTATTCCTCCCCTTCTAATGGGAACTAAAACTGTAAAGATATTTCCTTTACCCAATTCTATGCCAGTGCTAACTTGACTTTGAATGGGTTTTAGTTTGTTATTCACAAACAAATATCAAAACCAAAGGCTAACATCAAACAAGTAAAGCATCTGGATTCCACTGGCACACATGCACACCTTGGTTCTGGAATACTGCAAATCAGATCTTCCTTGGGTTACGGAAGGACAAGGTACAACAAAGTCTAGATAAATTAGCTCTGCTGAGCTGTGCTCCCTGCAGCTGCAGTGCTGCTGCTATCTCTACATTATACTGCAGACAAGTAGAAACTTACCTTAGGGACAAAAAGGGTTATCTTATCAGATCTCCGAGAAAGCAGAAACCATAGAATTGTGGAGTAATTTATGTTCTAAGGCTGGAAGAAACCTCAGGAGGTCATCGTGTGCAACCCCCTCTTCAAAACAGGACTATTTTAGATTAAGTTGCAGAGGGCCTCATGAATTAATTTCAATTTCAGTGGAAATTACTTGACTTGAAAAATTCCAGGAACCAAGAATCCACTATGAATCCACTACTCTTTCTGTAAGCAGTTGCCACATTAGTTGTTGGTGGTGATGGGTTTGTTGCTTTTGTTTTTTCCAAAGGCTCATTTTTAGCCTATATTTGATTTAATATCCTCTCTTCTAACTCTGATTTCTTATTTGTATACTGCCTGACAGTTGTTGTTATCACATAACTTTTTTGAACCAGACTGAAAAGACTCACAGGGTCTCACTAAACACCAGATCATTGATGATCCTATTTATATTTTTACTGATGTTTCCTGTTATTTTACTTAGTATGTGCAATGCTGATATTTTAATTTTTCTCTTTCCTTAATGAAAATACCAGGAAGTACCAAGTGAAATGTTTTACAGAAGTTGAACTGTACTGCATTTATATTAATTTGGTGGCCAGATGTAAATGTCAGAGTTGAGGCCGCATATATGGAAGAACCGCATCTCCACGCACTACTAGTATGTGCAGTGTGCACTTTCATTTGAAAACTTCTGATCAGAAGAGACTTTTGTCCCTGGGAATTTTTCAGTAGCTCAGGCTAGCAGCTTTTATGATTACTTGTTTGATTACTCTCCATTTATGGACTGCTCTCTTGCGTAAATATTAAAAGCTACACACATTTGAACTACACTTGGTATTTCAGTGCTTATAAAGAAGAAGAGAAGATTAATTTTTTTTTTTTCTGTTTGCTTGATGTTTTCCTTAAAAGTTTATCTTAAGTGAAGGAAGGAAAATATTTACAATCGCATTGGAACAATGGCCTGGAACTAAGGAAGGGAAAGTTTAGGTTAGGCTGTAGTAAGAAGTTCTTAACTCAAATAGCCCTGGATTCCTAAAGTTTTGAGACAGCATCATGGAATATTTTCATCAACTGTGCAGGTGAGATGTTTTGGAGAAATATTCTATAAAGAGCACAGTCTGATAAAAGTGGAATACTAGGCAACCATTACCTTTTCATACAACCTTTCTTTCTCCAGAACTTTATTAATGAGACAAAAGGATATGTAAAATAGAAGTAAATTTTAGAACCCAGCATACTTAAGAAGAGATGTATCCACAACATTACACACCCTATTGAAGAATGACAGCTCAGTGAAAAAATTCAGTTCCAGTTTCGTATTAATTATGCTTACATTTAAACAGGAACATTCAGGTGATGAATTCTTGAAAGACTCACCCATGCATTACAGCCCCTCGAGAGTGTCCTGAGCATACACTGCCCTTTGGGGCTGCCAGCACAGCAAAGACTAAACAAAAGCATGGGGGGAAATGAAGGTGAAACATTCTGTGAGTTTTTGGAAGAGACAAGAGGCAGCACCAGAGAAATCAGGAGTTCCTCCCCTTACTCTTACCAATTCTCTGCTAAACACAAATTACCTAAATAAGAAAACATTAATTTCATTTTGTTACTTAATTCTATTAACATCTTCAAAGAAATAAGTGGAGTATATTTAACAAACTAATCAAGTTTCCTATTAAACCAGAATTTAAACATGCTCTGTTGTATGAAACTCAATTTTTCTAGTTGTACCATATAAAATAAGCTAGGAGCTGGATAGCACTTATCCTGATTAAAGTTCATTTTATGCAGTGAAAATGCTGCAGATTTACATTAGCAGAAAAGTATTCAGTCTGTTCTGATTGATGATATCTGACATTATCAATTTCCACGTTATGAGCATTCATTTCTTCTTTCCTGCCACATTCATATTTAACAATTGCAGTTCTATGCCAGAGAAACACCTATGTGAGCTGAAGAGAAGAAAGTAAAATTGTAGACCAAAAAACTTTAAGGTATTAATTACTTTCTGATTTTAGAGGAGTAAGAATAATGATTTTTGACCTGCTATGAGCAGGATCCACTACTAGCAGTGCCAAAAGTACTTATTCCCTGGAGCTGCACTGTCTTCTGTGACTACGACATATGTCCAGGACTGAAGAAAGAGTAAAATTTGTCCCCCTAGTGTACTGTTGTTGTAAAATATTTAAGTCTCTAGCATGTTGAAGTTTGTCTATGGGTTCATTATTACCTCTTCTCTATATTCTGTATGTTTTTATTATACTGAGTATAACTCCTGCTGAAGGGCACTTCTCTTGGACATTTTTCTTAGGACTATAGACTTCTTGTATGGAAAAGATTACACCTGATAATACAATAATTCTTATAGAATGCAAAACAAGAACTAGATAATATTTTTCTCCTGTTTATCAAAACTTATAGGAACTACCTTGGTATTTATTGATGTTATTAACATCTGTTTTTATTACAAAATTTAATTTTAAATCTGTGTATATACACCAGTTTTCATTATGTATTTTTGGACAACATCTCCTTTGCTTTGGAATATCTAGTTTAAAAAAGGTCAGATCAGATAGGTGATAATTATTGGATAAAGTCACTAATCAAAATTTTCTTCTGGGAGATGACTCTCAATTTATAATCAATACAATTCTGGGTATTATTATTATTATTATTATTATTATTATTATTATTATTATTGGAGATTTATTGCCTAAATGTCAAAGACAATCAAGTTGTTTTATGCAACTGCATCGAACACAATGCTGCAAAATATCCCTGACTCTTCACTGGAGTGTCTCACTAAACATTGAAGGGACCCTGAGGGAAACGTAAACAAATCAGTCCCAAATCAAGTGCAAATTTGGAAATTTACAGCAGGACATTGAGCAAAAGGAGTTTGCACTAGAATGGCCACATGCAGAATTAGTATTCCAGAAAATATTTAGCATTTAGGGTACCTGTATTTGGGAGTCATTTGTCTAGGGGACTGTGGAAGAATTTATGCTGAGAAAAAGATACTTATAAGTCTAAAGGAAAGGTAAAGTTTTTCCTTGCCTTTCTTAGGAAAGCTGGTGTTTGGCCTAGAAAGCACATGCACAGCGTAACACCTAATACTGGTCTGACACCCAGCTTCTCACCCCTGCTAATAGCCACTTCACACTACCCAGCTGCACCCTGGGTAGTCTGTGGCTGGTAGTCTATACTTTAGGGATAGGGGTTTTTTTCCCATAAAGTAGGAAGAAGAAGGTTTGAGTCTAGGTCATCAGATTGAGGGTTGTCAATAGGTCTCTCACATACCAAGCTGTCCATCCATAAACTTTAAGTGTAAATGGGATGAGGAAACATCCCCCTCACCTATGTTTTGAAAAAATGTAGCTGCTTCTGATAGATTTTGGATGGGACCAGTCTTGATGGGCTCACTTTCAGAACACCCTCAGACTGATCTTCTACCTGGGAGGTTGAAGAACACCTCGCTGGTAGATCTCAGGAGGTTGTTGTCATAAGTTTAGCAGAAGCTATCCACAAGTGCCATGCCTGGGAGGATGAAGAGACTGCTAGAAATTTCTTCTAAAAGTTTGAACTGCCTACAGACTTCACAATCCTCCACAAGTTGTAGTACACTAGGATTTTGTGGTTTGCTATTTAGGCATCTAAATCCTGTCACCTAAAGCCCTGCTTTAACCATCTCAATCTTCCTATAGATTTAGCACAATACCTAACTAAGTACTCCTTAAACAAAAACAATCTTTCAGAAATCAACACCGTCTATCAAGAAGGAGAATTGGAGCAAGTAAAAGTTTGGTCATTGTTTATCATTGAAAGTATAATTTCACCAAAGACACATCTCCTGAAACAGGAGATGACAAGAGCTTCTGTAGGTAACAATCACAAGGATGAGCATGTGCTTCTGGAGTGATTTATGTTATATCAGAATATACATTTAGGAAAATTTGCATGCAGTTGCAATGAAGAACCTCCACAGATTTCCACACACTGAGTTACCAGCAGTGCAAATCCTCATTTGTATCAGGATCAGGTGATGGAATTCAAGAAACAGCAGTTTAAAATAAAGAATGTGATGGAGTAGGAGAGAGGTGTGTCTTGCCCAGAAAGGGGATCTGCAAAGGTAAATTTGAAAGTAGGTAATATTCAGCCCTTTACTTATTATCCGTTAATTGCAACTGTAGTTTCATAGTGGTATTGCTTTATTGAAGCATATCTTACGTCAAATATTGAAAATATCTGAATAAACTGGCTACCTTCAGGATGTTCTCTGTGCATTTGCAACACTGGTAGCTGCAAAAATCGAAACCTGTAGCACTTGATATTATGGAATATAAGAAATTATTTTTGTCTTGATCAGAGTTATAGAAAGTTGCAAAATAAACAAGTGGAAACATCCTAACGTTATTTATGTTTGTTTTCTCAAGAATAATTTGTGCAGATTAAAGGGAGATTTATTCCCAGCAATTTATTTGTGGAAATAGGATACTAGCTCTGTTGCTAATAGCACAGTGCTAATAACACTAAGGTCGCACATTTGATCCTCATATGGGCCATTCACTTAAGAGCTGGAATTAATGATCGTTGTGAGTCCCTTCCAACTCAGAATATCCTGTGAAATCCTCTGAAAATCCTGTGAAAATACCATGTCCTCCCTGGAAGATGAGAAGGTTTGGATTTGGATTTAGGTCTCACAGCAGTTCACTCTGCCTGCTCGTCTCTGTTAGATTATAAATGGCAATGCTGGCCACCTCAAACTGCTTTTAGAAGACTATTTTGTCTTAAAACTCTTTCAAATATACTTTTGCTATGTACCATTTTTGCAAGCAGCATGTTTCCCTAAGCCATCTAAAACTCCTGTCTTCACACACAGAAAATGGTACAGGAAGGCTTTGGCACAGTCACCAAAGGATAAAAGTCACCTGCTCATTTTCCCTTTTAAGTTCACTCTAGGCAGCACAGCTTCATATACTGTATGTGTGCACAAACTCTAAGCTCCATCTTGGATGTGTTTCAGATGAACTCCCATGGAATCCCAAGCAATCTTTCTGGCAGAAGATTTTCCAGTGAAGAATCAATCCATCATGTAAGGGGAGGACATTTTCAAAATTAAGGGTACATTTCAACAAACAAGACTGTCAGCCTTGCCCTCAAGTCAAGCCTCAGTTTTTCAGCCCAGTGATAGAGATTTTTTGATTTAGAAGAAATTCTGCATGCCAGCTCCTCAGAGATGTGTAACTGAAGTTTCCTTGCTTTGTATGTTACCTAACAATCCTTTGCATCAGATCGTGCTACGCTGCCTGCTCTGATAATGTGCCAGATCCTTGGCTATTATAAATCACTCTTATCAAATTAATCTGTTTTTGTCATCTGAGGTTCTGAGTCTTCTGACTTATGCTCTCCTCCTATTTAAGGTTAAGAAAATATCTCTCCAACTTGTACAGTGCAAATTAATGTCTTTAGAAAACTAAGCTGATAAACTCCCTCTGTTAGAGCAACAAGGCAATGGCTGGAAAAGAAAGAAGAATTATTAAAGGCAACGTAGGGTATCTGATTTACAGGCTTTTCTCTTAACCAGTTTCATGAGTACGTGAATAAGCAACTTGTTCATACTTCTCAGAGACAAATAGGGCGTATCTAAACAAACATTCAACCTGAGCATGGTATAGATCATATCTGGAGAGAGCGAGAAACAAACTTTTTAGAGAACTCTCCTTCTCAGCTGGTGTTTGTGGCTAAGCTGAAATGAATGCAATGCAGAAGTGTAATACAAAGAGTAACTGTCTGAAAATAGAGAAGCATGTGTGACAGATTGCACATAACCCTGTAAAAAAGACACAGATTGAATTTGGTTCTCAGTCACCTCCCTGTGAACCTGCTGAACCCACTAGGGTTGCCTGGGGATAAGTGAAATACAAACCTGATCCATTTTGTTTGCTACAGCCTCTGGCAGTCTAAATGTGATTTCAACCAAATCAGAACACCATCAATTTGTCCTTAACCGGCACAGATGCAAGAGATGACTCAAGGAGAAATGAACCAGTAACATGTTTTGGAGGAAAAGGACATCTTTGTGAGTTTTTGAATTCCAAAACAAAAAGGAATGTAATTTTGTCCCCATTTTGTAGCAGCTGAGGCCAGTTCCATGTGAAAACAGGAGTTGTGAAAGGGCCATCCTACTACATTAAGCATGTCCTTCCTTTGCTATGGCAATCACTGACATGGTTCTTAAAATGGAAATTTAAGTTCCAGTTTCTTGAGGTCCTTTTACTTTTTTTGTTGAAGCCAAAGAGCAGCCTTGCTGCCTATTCATTGGACATTGGACATGGAATTCCTTCGACTGGGAAACAGGTTCTGTTCTGAAAGAGCAACTTGTACAAACACTGGATGGTACCCTTGTACACCCTGGGCCACTGCTCTCTGTGGTCCTGTCAGAAACATGAAGGGCTAAGAGGAAAAAGCCTAAAGGGCCTAGGACAGGGCCTGAGAAATTCTTTCCAGTGAGGTCTCCCAGCTCCCACACTTCAGCTTCTAATCAGCAAATAAACTTTCATATGCTGATCAAAACACATAAGAAATTAGGCAATCTGGATCAAGGCTAGTTTTAGAGCAAAATGTTCCCTGTGGATATATCAGTAACAACTGCTAAGCTACTTCCAATTAATGTGCTCTATGTTGCATTTACCTAGTTGAGAGGTAAGCACAAGGAAAAAACCTTGCTACTGCTTATCAAAAATGAGAGTGCTGCGACTGCAGCCATGAAGGCCTGAGGATTGAAACAAGGCAAGATTTGAAATGCAGCTGCTGAGCTTTATGAAGAAAAATCGTTGCTTGAAAGTAACTCAATGGACAAGTTCATCTATTGTTTCAACTGATGGAAAGTCCTGTTCAGCTAGGATTCAGAAGTATTTCTTCCTGTTTTCTAGGTGAGGCACAATAATTGCCTTAGTTCTCAGTTTGGCAGGAATTGCTAATTCTTTGGAAGAAGCATATGATATATGTCATATCTGATTTTTAACTCAATCCAGTGGAAATAAATCAGTTCCAAAATGTCAGTGTTGGATCTCCTTCCACATATTTTATTCATAAAATAGAATAACTCCAAAACAGAGATTCCTTGAAAGATGGGATTTTTTTTTTTTTTTTTTTTTTTTTTGAACAAAGAACTTAAAATTAATGGAAACATCTGAGTTTCACCAGAAGTTGAAATAACTTTCACAAAGAGTATAGAAATAAACCTATGGCATTTTTCAGAATTTTTCTCTCTCTTTACTCTTTTTCAGACCGTTTTTTAACTAGCAGGTATTTTACTAGAAATCAAAGTAGAAAGGCAATACCTAGCATCATGCTCGCTTTTGTCACCACAGACTGGAAGCAATATGTAAAACTGCATAATGATTCCTGCAGAACTGAACAACAGGTTTCAAGAGAAGCTGAAAGATTTTTAGAAGATGGCAATCAAACTTATTTGGTGCTTTCTATTTATTTTTTAATCTCAGAAAAGGAAAAGCAAACTTCTTGTCCAGGTTTGTTAAGACATCCATTTAGATTTGGGTTCATTCCTCTGACTTTTGGGTTATCCATAAGGTGCCTAAGTAAGCAGCTCATTTGCTCTAGATACTGCCTATATTTAAGACATAGGTAGATGACTTCCAAGGATGATTTTGGCTTAAAGATGGCTGACCAATTTATGGTGCCTTTCTCTCCACTGATTAGAAAACAGACTGAGGGAAAAGGTGTCTTAGCAGGCGACTCAAGTAAACACTTAAAGTTAAGTGAAATGAATCCAGACCAATAGGGTTTTGTTTTAACACTGATCCTATTTCTCCACACTTCTTTTCTGTATACAATTCCCATTTGAAACTAAAATTAGTAAAGATACTTTTTCAGGATTGCCAGACTTAAATTTCACTGCCCATTTATTTAACTGTAGCTTTTGGTTTTCTCACTGTTCCTTCAGGCAGTGACATTTAAACTGAAACTTCACACTTTCAATAGGATGTTCAAAATTTGTACACACCTATTTGTAAACAAAACCTATATATGTAAATCATGTTTCCTCATGCATTTATCCATACTAAAACTTAGATCTGTCCAAGGTACACATGTAAATTTGACTTCCCCTTATAAGCCATATTACTTGTACCAACAAATTTTTATTGCACAAAAGCTGTAAAAGAGATTTTAAGGTGGATTATATCCATGTAATAGGCTTAGAAGCATTTTTTTTTTTTTCAAATGTATGTCTAATTGATGTAACAGGCTTCAATAATTCTTCCTGTTTGATCCAGGAAGATAAAGCATGTGTTAATGGGTGGACCATAAAAGGTAAATCATGGTTCTTCCATTCTGCTCTCTAGTGTCTCATAAAATTTCTGTCATCAGAAGCAAGTTACTCAAAATATGTTATATTCCTAAAGGTGAACTCTATAAATTAAGCTTTTACAATTCAATTTTCATAAAAAGCATTCAAAAGAGGGATGTCAGTGCACATCAGTCAGTGGAATTATTGTGCTTTATCATATTCCTTCAAACAAATCACCTTATTCTGAGGTATTCTGAGGACATAAGCCTTATCTTAGGTCTCCAGCGGTTCTTTCCCCACAACTCTATCCCAATATTTCAACAGATTTTAAGGTAAAATTTGCCATTTTCTTATTCTTGTGCTATGCCTTTTGCACTGAGCACTAACTGCTCAGTGTTCTGCAGATCCAATCTGCAGATCTTGGTGCCATTAAACAGGAGTATACAATGACCAGGCAGGTCTCTAAACAGAAAGTGAATCCTCTCTAAACAGAAAGGAATTTTCTAAACAGAAGGCTGAAACGTGATATCAAGCAAAGATATATTTTCCCTAAAATCTTTCTAACCATTAGAGGGGAGTAAGGCTTGCCTGGTTCATTCAGAAAATTTCATCAGCCATCCCCATTGCCGATACTAAACACCTTGCATGTTAAACTTGGTCTTGAGCCCCTGACTTACAGCCTAGTGAGTGAACTTACTCCTCCCAGCTGTGACTACACAGGCACATGCCTCAGCTGAGATGAGGTAGCTGACAGAATGTGGGGTTTAGCAAACAGTTCTCCATGCAGTTCTCCATGCAGAGGGGGGAAGCCTCTGGTATCAGATGACGGACTGGTTCAGCTGGCAGGTGCATGTGCTAAGGTAACACTCCTTACCTGCCTTTTGCTTTGCACAGAAGGGTTTTGTAGGGCAGCATGATCCATCCCTGATCACTGGGCCTCCCATGTCTTCCATATTTGAGCTGGAGAGGAAGGCAAAGGCGAAAGCACACATTTAAGTGCTTACCAGTTTGAATGAAGGCAAATTTTGATGCAACCACAGTCTTTCACTGTGGCTTAATAGATGGAAATCAAACACTTTACACCGTTCATTTTTCCTCTACACGAATATTCAAAACTTTTTTCAGAAGTCTTTTAATCTGAATTTGCAGGTCTTAAGAGAAAATAGGGGGACATCTGCATGCAAAATCATAAAAACTTGGTAGTTTTAGTGTCATTCTCATTGTAAGTACTAGCTGATATATGGCTATTGGGAGTCTCTCTCCTCCTTGTTTGCATCAGTCCCACACACCTGAGTAACTGACACATTTCACAATGCCAGGAAAATACAGCAACTCGATATTCATCGTAGTCTCAGATTCCTGTTTATCATTATTCTACACTAGATCCTTAACAAATGAAAAGGGAAACATCCTGTCTCGAAGAGTTTTGCAACATAAAAACATCAGGAAGAGTCCAAGAGCAGATGGCAGAGGATGCGAGTACAAAGAAGGAAATTAGAATTGCGAGTAACCTCTCCTGCCATTAGATGTCACAGATGGTAACATTCAAGGTCAGGGTTCCGAGTAAGCTGATACAGTTGAAGATGTTCATTGCAGGGGGCTGGACTAGATGACCCCATAGGTCCCTTCTGACCCAACCTATTCTGTGACTCTGTGCTTTTGTGAACTAATTTGCAGGGACAGAGATTGGGGCACTACAGCAACGCTGGGAAAGAACAGCAGGGTAAAAAGGTAAGAGATGAAGCATGCAGCCCTGCACTGAGCTCAGCTGAGTAAAGCACATTCCTGGTGATCACACAGTACGACTTGTGAAAGGCTTTTTAAAGTTCCATGAATTTTTCAGCTGGGTTTTTTTCTAGCAGTATGACACACTTTGAAATCAGCTGGAAGCTAAAACACCTGTCATCAATTGGAGCATTTTTTTCCCATTGAGAGTATACGAAACAGAAGATTTCTTTGTTACGGGGGGCTCTGTCGAGAAGAGAAAACAAATCAGAGTCAAGGGATGCAGTTCAGTCCAAAGATTCCCATCCCTTTGCTCACCAGCTGTGTAGTCAAAGATAGCAAAAGCTTCCTTGCCATTGAATAACGCAAACTTGGGGACTTCCTTGACGTCATTGTGAAGAGTGGGTGGTCTATGTGAGAGAGCTGGCAGCTTGTCAGTTATCAAACATGTTAGAAGATCTTACATGGTGAAGGATAAAAGATAGTTCATAAAGAAACTGCACAAGTCTTTAAGCAAACGTATGTTCCTTAACTTTAAAAAAATATTTTACACAGATTTACTGCTTTTCTCATAAATGAACTCTGACATACCAAGCTTACAATCCATGAAGATGTGCAGAAAATGTTTTAAACACCAAACAGGAATACAGAGAATAATAGCCACAATTTCATTTAGATAGGTATAAAAAGGTCAGTTTCTGAGTTTCTTAGAGCTATCTAAGCTGCTAAAATGATCCTGATGGAAATGCTGGAAGAAATGCAGCTGTCTTCCTGTTCCAATTCCAGGCATAAATTCTGTGAGGAAGAATGATATTTTATAAATCATTTCCTGCCTGTTTTTAGAAACAATGCAAGTACTTGGAAGTTCAATATCTCCCAGAGCCTGAAATGACCCCTAAGAACGAACTGAGAAAAAAAAATTTTGTCTAAGCTAGTGGGCACCAGGATGAGATTGAATGCAAGAACAACAAATACTGAGATCTCTTTTCAGGGTTATTGTGGCTTTATCTGACATCTGATTCAGCATTTCTGGAAGTCAGGAAAAAGGTTTTTCATAATGTGGGAGTTAAAAGAGATTATTCCATTGGGTTCACCTGCTGACAGGGTCTCTTTCTTTACTTTAGTGCTGCACAGTTCTAAATCAATCCTCATTCACACTAACAGTTTCAGGAAATATATTTATCCTTTCCCTTCCTTCAATTGCTTTCAGATTTCATCTGATAAAAATAGGGAGATTAGGGAAAAGGAGATACAGAGCAAAAGAAGAAATGGTAGGAAGGAAAAAGGTAATATGTTCCCTGTGTGTGGTCCAGTCCTTTTCTTCACAAAAGGCACACATTTATTAATGAAAAATTGCTTGCAGGGATCCACCATCTTTAGTGTTAACTTCACCAAGGAATGACACTAAATGTACAGCCTTTCCCCGTAGAGGAAGATCAAGACTGTAAGCCAGGTTATTCTTGCAGGTGAAAACTGGCAGGTCTGTCCTCCTCAGCTTGATGAAGTGTTCAGAAACACCATGAGGTAGCAGCTGTTCTCTGAAGAACTTTGTGAAATGGCTCAGAAGTTTTATTGATGTTACTAAATAATTCAGTATTAAAGAAGAATCAATTTCTCCTTCAATGTAGAAAATGAGGATGGCTATTTAAAGAGTTCATAAACACATACGTATAGGTATTTCCTGAAAGTAAAAAATGAGGCAGAATGGCTATAGAAAAGGTTACCATGTAGGGATTATTAATATCTCCAGTGCATACCAAGGATGGTTTCCAAAAACAGTGTAAGTTACTTTCAGCAGCTGGTGTCAGCACTAATAACCTATGTGCATATTCAGCTCTCCTTGATGTAATCTTTTAAGTTTGTCTCTGACAACTTGTAAGTAGTGATGTCCTAGTCATCCATTTTCACTGCTCATCTCAAACCGATCTGAATGCGAATGTCATGGCAATTACAGAACTCTCTCACTGCTCTTGTAGTGTATGTCAGAGTCGACCATTTAGAAATCAGCCTTCAGTTCTGTGATTTGTGACTGCACACAATCTGTCCTTCAGTCTCCTAGATACTCAAATTTGTGATGCAATAGTCCTCTTCACCTTCCCTGATCTTCAAATGATTTGCATTTTTAGAGGTCAGGTCTTGAGCAGATGACCTTGAGATGATTATTGTCCCATACATTGAGTTTTCTGAAATTATAGAATCTCTGGCTAAAATTATGCAGTCAAAAACATCAGGCACAAGTGGATTTCAGAAGGAAGAAGATGTGAAGATGGATGAAGAAACAGAAAGTAGCCAAATAATATTCTTTAAATAGTAATGAATAACTCAGCTATCGGCATCTTTACAGGAATGTGACATAGTACAGTCCAAGCATCAGTTAAAATAGTTTGTAGAGTAGAGAAATATGTTTATAACATGGCTTAGAAACGTACAGTTCAAAGATGTAGAATGATATGTAAATCCCTTAGCATTTTTTTTTATTCAGCCCAACATTACTGTCTCCTGTTTTAGAATCAAAAATCCTATTCTTCATCTCCCAGTAATAATGAGTGTGACTGAAAAAGACATAGTTGACCATGCCCTAGAATTTTTCCTGTCCAGTTTGCTGTTTTTGTTAACCTCAGTGGAAGACAAAACAGAGAAAAAGGTTTTTATGCTCCACCAGAACACAACCAACAACTTTCTAAAAGCTACTGTCACACATATATCTCTCCTGATATCACTTCTATATTTATTATAACAATAAAATATAAATAGCAATGAAATATATTTTCTATTTTTGTGGTACCATTTGGTTGTTGAGACCAAATGCTTTGCAGTTAGACAGCACTTGCAATACCAGTAGCTTAAAACAATGAAAATCGGGGATTTGATATTGGCAATGCAAAAAGCTCATGTGTTGGGTGCAAATAGTCATTTATTCACAATTTGAAACAGCTGAAGTAGCAGAACAACTGTTTTCACCAGAAGTTATCAGATGTTAGAGTGACTTGCTCTGGATAGAAGAGCTCATCGTCCTAAAAATCCTAATAACTGAAGACAGAATTTACAGTGGATTCTGCAGGAGAAAACCCACAACAAACAAGTCTCAATGCCTCAAGCAGTGTTTAGAAAGTCAAAACTTCATTTAGTGTGGGAGCTATGAAATTATGGATGCATATAGTAGAACAGATGGGAAAAAAATTATGGTATAAAGAATGAGCAACAAAAAGAAGATGGGGTAAGGAATCCACAACTGGAGGATTAGAGAGATTAAGGATATTACCCAACCAGCTAAACCTTAGAGTCCTGCCTCTGTTTTAACCACTCAATACTCTTGAAAGAACAATGTTTATATTGTTCTATTCCCTTGTCTCCATTAATGTTCTTGGAGACAAAATTGTCTTTGACATACCACCAAGAAACTCAGAAAGTGGTGGGTTTTTTTCCACATGGAAGTTGCTAGGTCCGCAGTATTGCATCTTCTGCGCTCCAAGACTGAAGGAGACAAGTTGAAAAGTTTGTCCTGGATCACACAGAAGAACTCTGGCATCTTGATCACTAATGTGTTGCACTAGAGCCCTTAGGACAGCATGTTTGGCTGCTACTAATACAAACAGACAAAGTTAGTCTGAAAAAAATTAGAAGGAAAACCAGCAATTTTTACATATATAAAAAAAGCAGGTAAAACTTTCATATTCATATTGCAAATGCTTTCTGAAAATCTTAGAGAACTTAATCCTGTCACAAGAACCTGCTTTGCACATGAAACAAAACACCATTTTGAATGGCAGTATTTCTTTAAGTTTCAAGACCTTCTAGTAACCCCCTCACTGCTTTCTGCCTGTCCTTTGTCATCTCCTTCACATCCTGGAGTAAGTGACCATGTGTTGAGCTAAATCTTATAAAGATAATGACTGCAGCAGACAGATTTTCTTCGGCAAATCTGTAAAGGTAAATTATACTTTTCAGTTGAGTGAATATCACAACAGTAAAAGACACCATCAGAAATCAGAAACAAAGCAAACACAAACAGCAACTCCACAAACCTGCTCAAAAAATTCCGTCAAGGGCCCACCACCAAGTGTAACAACAAACTAAACAAGCAAATTTGGGAATTTAGAGCTGTCTGGAATGGGGCTCACTAGAGTAAATAAAGCGTTGTCTTCTCTCTCATTTAGGACAACACTCTTTGCAAATAAAAGCACTGGAATCTATCACCCAATTTTGTAGGTGAAAAATCTTACAAGGCTCTGAAGATTAGCTAAATGGTTGGGACAGAAAGTGAGACACAAAGCAGAAAGATAAAATTGCTTTATGGCAAATGGGCTGAGGCAGGAGGGAAGGAGAGTATGCCCATGGATTCAATGTTAACTGTGATGAGGAAATGCAGAGCTGGCGTTTTTTCAGTAGTGGTTTTACCTGACCAGCTGTAGAGTGTGGAGTCACACAGTCTTGCCCATAGAGCCCAGGGTAGGTAAAATAGTAAAGGACCCATTTAAAGACTAGTCATTCCTCTAGAGAAGTCACAGACATCCTGTGAGCTCCCTTTTTTAAAACAGTTTTGTACTGTTCAGAACTTTAGCAGAATTCTCAGTGTGTTAACGTACATTAAGCACATCAATTATATTAAATAAAATTGCATATACTTGTGTTAATTCTTATGGATAGCATAGGCTTCAGTAATTCTATAAAAGTTATATTATGTATCAAAAATTATAGTATTTTAAGGCACACTCGAGAGATATGGAGTCCAGAAGGAAAATGAAAATTCACAGCAAATCTGAATCCAATTTTAATTTTTTCACTCTGCTAAATCTGAAGCTTCTGATTATGCACAAGTCTAACATGTGAGCCAGGTCAGGCTCAGTTTTATACTTGGAAATTCCTAGTGATTTTTTAAAATAGAAGAATATTTATCACACAAAATTAAATATTACAAGGTTTTAAGTGTATAAAGATTGCTTCAGGTTTTTGGTAAGAGCTTAAGTTTCTGAATAGTATCTGATTTCTTGGTAATATATGGTCCATGGTTACTTTACCTATTTTTTTCAAGGAAAAAAATCAGGGAAAGAAAGAAAACACCAAAATTAGGAACCTTTTTTTTTTTTTAGCTTAAGTTAACAGTTACTTTTCCTATTGTTATTTTCATGTGCCTTTCTTAGAAAGGAAGAGTGCCAAATCATGGGATAAATGTCAGTGACTTCAGCAAAGTTAATCCTGGTAAGGCTGATCCCATAAATCACACACTTACTGAAAAAAGGGAATGAATTTACAAAAACAGTGGTTTCCAGCCCTTTTTAAGTCATGCAGGCAGAGTCTGAATGTCACTATCTTTTCCCTGAAAAATTACTAGACCTACTGAACAAGAACAGATCTACTGTATGACATGCCTGCAGACAACGCAACATAGCTCACCATGTGTGTGCTACAGAATGGATGCAAACAGGCAAGCCTCCCTAGGGGGCTGCAAGAAATAAGGCTATTACATATCAGGCATGGGGTGTGTATCAGGAGATTTTCTCCAATGGGATGAATTCAGTATACGGGATATTGCCTCAGCATCCATTCAGATTATGCACTGCATTAGGAAATCATTACTTTTGGGGACAGGATTTATGATTTATGAAGGATTTATGAAGTTCCTGAAACAAAAATATTTGGTGTACTTGTAAAATGTTTGCCATGCTTTCACTATTCTCCAGGCATTCACTTATGATGGTAAGTACCTTGGGTAGACCTTGGGCAAGATGGCTCTTCTATGCTTTCAGACACCTGATAAGGCAAGACCACTATGAGTTTAGCGACAGTAAATCAGCTCTAACCAAATTTTAGCCTGTATGGATATCTTTGAACATGATTTCAGTTTCCCAGCCTTACGTCATTTAGATTATTCTGTAGACTTAAATAAGGTACCACAATATCATAAACTTCTATTTGGATGTATGTGAAGTCCTGGTCTCAACCAATTACTGGTAAGGCAAAACCAGCCTTTACTTGTGAGATAAGAAAAACTCCTAGCCACTTCTCTGTGAGTCCTTCCTTGACAAAGGCTGGACTGAAAACTCATTTGCATTGAAACAACTATGAGTTTTGCTACTTGTGCTATGGTTCTGGCTTCTATCTTGGTTCTTTTTTTGTAGCTGATTTTATATAAGAGCTCAAAGTGTGGAATGTAGCTGAAAAGGTATGTTTAAATAAAGAAAGTATGCTAAATGCTTATAATTTTTATAATGTATGTTCATTCTCAAGTAGATATCATAAGGAAGCATGGACAATGCTTACACTTTTCAAAATATACTTGTAAGAGTGCTTAGATAACCAGCCTGAGCTTAAGATTGGGTAGCACTCCCTCACAAATACAACACCAATTGGCTGACCTTTCATGGCATTTTTGTATCATGCAACAATATTTTCAGAGGAAATATGACTTCCTATTTAGATACTTAAATTAACAATATGATGTGCAGCCACAGAAAAAAAATACTCACAGATGTTATAGTAGAAGCCTAAAACACTTGGATATTGAATACAAAGTTCTTTTGTAGATGAAGCCCTAAAATTCTGGTTTAACTCTTTTTAAAGGATTAGCTCTAATCAACATCTCTGATACCCTATGAATGCTACACAGAAAGCTTAACAGAGATACAGGTAAAAGATATGAAGTCCTGAAACAATTAGTAGTTGTTTATGTCCTGCTCTGGGCAGAATGGCAGAGCCATCACTCAGGTTTCCCAAGCCAACTGATAACACAAGCTTCCCATGACAGTTCTGAGACTGAAGATACGTCAGCGTGGAATCACTGAGGTCACTTCTCTCCTTTGTTATTCTTCTTTTTGGCTCTCTCCTAGATTCAAAATTGTTTTAAAGCTAACAGGATTTACAATCATGTAAATAAAGGATATTATATTAGCTTGCATATCAGATACTCTTGTTTATTCTGTCCAAGGAAGAGCTAGCAATAGCATTTTCATGACATCAGAGGCGAAGCAAAGGAAGCCATTCCAACTAATTAATCTCAGTATTGTTTATAAAGAAATATAGGCAACTGATCTGTGTAATTGTTCTAAGGAGTCACAGTTTGCACAGTATATTTAAACAACGTATGACTATTAGAGGGCAACTTTGAGGACGGATTTTTAATTCATCAGTGCAAAGTACTTTTTAGAGTTTATCAGAACTGTGAGGTCCACAAGGATGGACGTATAGAAAATTTTCAGGCTTGTCTGTTTTTAAAGTCCAGGTGAGTTTGTGGAAGCAATGATAAGTCTAGTCTAACATCCACTAATTTAGGAACTTCATAGTAAAGACTTAATGGCAGACATTAAGATTAAAATGGTTAAGATAACAGATATCTACTAATATTCTTTAACTTTGTGCAAGAGAGAGTAGAACTTAAATAATAATTCTCAAATATGGTTTAGATTTTCTTCTACCTGATTCTCACCTGAATATTTACAACTTCTAAAGAGGGATTTGTTGAAACTGCAATACATTTTAAGTATACAAACACTGAAAGTGTGACTCCATGGCTAAAAGGTGAGTTAAATGTGGGAATAAAATGATGTAACATTGCTTCATAAACACCAAGAGTCAGTTCTACATTCACTTTTTTTGTGTGAGATTGAATTTTATGATGATTTGGAAGTAGATGATTTAAGTTAAAATGAATTTAACCAATGTTCTAAGAAATTGAATGTATATGCTTAATTTTGTTTATTTAACAAATATTTTTAGTAATCCTTCATACTTTACATCAAACCTCATTAAGAACTTTAGGAGAAGCTGAACTATAAATAGAGCAAATTAGTAACAGCTCATACCATTACCATTGCAACATTTTCTTACACCTGTATTTCATCAAATAGTTACTGCATCTTTTCTCTAGCTTGCGTTTTGTCAATATTTATGATCAGTTATTTTTACATGTGCACTGTGTAGTTAGTACATAGGTCAATTCATGTTTAACTGTAGTGTTCAAGATGCTACTGAGCACAGGACCAAAGTCAATTTAGCCTAGGGAGCTTTGTTCTCTATTGCCTCTCATGCTGTCTTGCAGACACAGCGCTACAATCCTGTAATGATGCTTTTCTATCTGATAATTGAAAAACTTCATGTGTCTTTCACCTTCTGTACCCTGTGAACTTCTTCCTCCATGCCCCATTGCAACTCCCTAAGCCTGAGCTACCTCCAAGTGATCCATTTTCTTCTCAGTGATTGCAGACCAGAAGCTGAACTCAACCCTTCTTCAGGTCTCCAACAGCACCCTTCGGCCTCGGTGGGAACACTACTACCATTTGCAGCTTCCCCCAGCTCTGTTCTGTGGTCTTCTAATCACTTTCCACCTCCCTCTACCTGACTTCCCTGCTCACTTGGTGTCCTCAGCCTTCCAAATTCCTGCACCAATATACTTTCACTATCCTATTAGAAGACACGCAATATACCTGAGACAAGTGATTTCTTTCACCAGAAACCAGGAAAGAACATAGTTGTTTTTTTTTTATTCTAAAGACATCTTTGAATTTTTTTCCTTAATGTTTGAAATACACCAAAAACAATTCAGGAAAATCCTACTTTGCTAGTCGGCAGCTGCCAGCATTAGAAATGGCGCTGCTCGTGGCTGCTGACCTCAGCCAGGCCCCAACAAACACAAGCACACGTCGAAGATCACTGCTGATATGTTAAATATAATCCGGTTTTAGCGCTCTTCATTTTCCTGCTAGTAGTTGAACTTACGGTGGACGGTACTTCCAAGGCTAAAATCTAGCCTCGGACACCCACCCACACAGCAGCAGGAGGGGTGACCTCCCTCCACACTGCACATGGAGAGACAGGCCCAGACCAGGCGTCCCACTCCCACCCGTAACCACTTTCAGCCCTCACCCTTTGGCTACCTCCTCCCTTGTTCTCCTGTTGTTTTTCTCTGTTGTTGTTCTCTCTGCTTGTTTTCACCCACTGTGAAAACACAGTTGTTTTGTTGGCTTCCAAACCACTGGCAGTCAGGGGAGGCAGCAGACATTTTGTGTGTAAGACGATTAGAAGTGTTGGAAGTTTCCCCTCAGGTCTCCATGAAAATGTTATAAAATCACTAGATCCACAGAGGAACAGTAAATTCTACCAACACTGGCTGTGTTGTGACTTTTCAGAGAATTTCTTTCAGATGACAGCTGAGCTAGGTAAAGAACATACTCTCAGTGACCTGGGGCCAGCAGAGAGCCATCAGACCTGTCACCCAGCCAGTCTGTCCTTGCAAAACCTGCTGAGGATAAGGAGCAGGAATGGCAGTGGAATTCCTGTGTTTATGTAGGAGCTATTTATTCGAAATAAAGTTTTGCTGTCATACCTTCCTGTTTTCAGAAGTTATCCAGCCATGAGCTTCCTAATCAAAAGGGATGTGGCAGCATGCCATGGAACAGCCTCCCTTCCAGCATGTATCCTAAAGTATTTCCAAACCCCAGATTGTACCTAGAAACACATGCCTTGGGTGAAAATTTGAGTTCTATGCTATACGCATCAGAACACACATTTATTTAAAATAAATGTCCATGACCCACAGGTCTCTTTGGATAAAACCCCAACATGAAACCATCTAAAAAAATCCCCACACGTCCAAGGTTTCACTTGTTTTCAGCAGATAGATGTCTGTCCATGAGGGAAATAGCTCACAAAATTGAATGGTAGAATCTTCATGTATTTAAATTAGTGTCTGAATTTGCTTTACAGCACCCTATAAAATCAAAGGCCTCATACTATAAATCTCTAGTTTACTGTATGCAGTAAAAATGAAGTAAGAGGTCCTCTGGGTACTTTAGTTGGTGGCATGGGTGATTGATCCTAGTCCTTTCATTCTTCACCTGAGGGCAACATGAAGCAAAATTCAAAGTGTATTGGAAATCTGAATTCCTGGTATTACTTCCAAAAGGAATTTTTGTTCCTATAGATTTTAGTTTGGGATAATTAATGAATAATGATTAATACAGGGTCTAGGGACTCCTGTCAGCAACCAGAAGACACATCTTATTAATTTAAAGGATTCCTGAGTCAGAGCTCACTGAAGGCTTCTTAGCATCAGAGGCTGCGTTGTGTTTTGCTGCACTGGAGATGAGGGGCACGTTCCTGACTTGGATCAAGCTGCTCACATTGTGGAAGAGGAATGGTGAGAGGGAAGAAGGTATAAGATTGGAGATTCCTGCCAGGAAGTGGAGAGGGCACAGGGTGGCTGTCATTGCTTAGCGGTGCAGTGGTTACCCCAGCCACAGCTGCAGTCCCATGAGCTCTTGTGCTCACTTCTGGCAGCAGGGATGCCTAGCAGCTCCTGTAGCACAGAAAGGTAAACCACGAGGCCATGGCCAGTTGTTCACACCAGCAATCCACTGCCCTGATTAACTCCGGACTGTGTTAGGGCTGTCCCTGACCAAAATTCATCAAACAACCCTGGAAAATCAAGCCCTCTTCATCAGTGAGGGTATTTTGCATGAAAATTTTATAATAAAAGGTAATTAACTGTGTTTGCTAAGAGTATATCAGCTCACTGAACTCAGTGGTCGTTTTCTTTCAATGCTCATATGAGTCAGATGATCACAATATGACTATATTCTGTTGTAGAGGTGCCAGGCTGAAGCTCACAGCAATCCTTTCTGACTTTACCATCTGTGAACCAACTCAATATTTACTGTAATTAAATGTCATGCATGTATGGATTTGACTTGATCTCACATAATGTTTCTAGATAATTTAGATATGTGTATGTGAGCTTCATACCCTGTTCAGCTGAGTAAAAGGCTGAGATTGGCTGAGATTGGCAAGCACTTAAATGCCTTCTGCCTTGCATTTAGTGTGAGCCTTGGATTCCCCTGGTGTGTATCTATAAGATCAGCTCAACATGGTTTCTTTTAAGCAAATTTAAGGCTGAAAATTTCCACCCATGTCAACTACCTACAAGTTTCAATTCAAAATCCTTTTTTGAAATGTTTCATTTTGTATAGATGCAAACTGAAAATAGAAGAAATATTCATACGAAATTTTTTACCAAACCAGCAAGATTTACTTAATCTAAAGCCAAGTATGATCCTTTTCTCAAAAGCTGGCATGATCTTGATGCTGAGATCACCTCTGAGAATTGTTGTCACCTGATGCATAAAAATTATTTCCTCACAGCTAAAGATGCACAATGTGTTTTAATTTCACTACCTTTGCTGGTGCACATCTGGACATTTACATTTGCCAGCCTGGGCAGTGTAGTTTCAATCAAAGCATAACTGTGATTTTGGTGGCCTGGTCACACTTTTATTGTGTTGTAACAAATCTCCATAAGAGAAGTTGTGAGTTATTGTTGCAAGAGACACCAGTGATATAGAATCTGTATTTGTGTTGGTGTAATTCATTTTATCCTGTAGTTGTTTTTGCCCTGGAACACAATGCCATGGACCTATTAACCTAAACATGAGTGAACAGTTTCTTGAAAAATTTTGACTCTTAGAAAGTGGACCTCATCTGGACATACTTAAAGCCAAGACTACCTTCAGTTGCTGTTTGTCATATCTCTCCATAACTTACATTGAACATCAACAACACAACCATTTTCAAAAATTAAAAGCATGTTTGCATACTTTAAAACAGAGAGAAACAGAACATTAAATTACTAACTAAACCTTACCTCCCACTCTAACTATATCAAGGTATAAATATATTCTGTGTTTTTCACTGTAGTCTTTGAGGTACAAAGACTAATAGATGATGCTTCTTTCCATGTTAATGAGCAGTCTGTGTCTCCTCTGGGTACTCAAGTGAAATCGAACAGAAACACTAGCCTAGTCAACCAAAAAATCAATTATTTACACAGGACTATACGGTAATATCTAGAATTGAATTTTTTGCACCTGATCAGTGAGCTTAATTGTGTGCCTTTTCGAAAGACTATGAACCTGAGCTTCAATTTCTGCAGTGCTTATACACAGAAATCGGACAAATAGCCTCATACTTAATGCTAAGAGAAATTTTTGTATGGTTCATGGCTCTTTGGCAGAGGGAACGTTATTTCAGTATCTGTGACCATGCCTGTGTTAGCCTATTCTCTACATTTACTCTTTCTGCAGTCTTTCTTTCTGAATTCACCTGCCAGTTGATGTGACTTTTTCTGACCATATTGAAAAAGGTTCCAGTTCCTTGTTCCAGCTGGCTAGTGTTTGCTGACTAATCTTTGCATGTGTGTATCTGTACTTCACAGCAGTCTTTCAGTGCTTTTCTATTCTCTGCTGTCTTCCTGGTTGGCTAACTTTGTGCATCCCAATGATTCTTCTACTTTCCGATGCCTGGGTGGCTGTTTCAGCATCCAGGATTGTGGAGAACAACAACAGAGAGACTAGTGAGATATGACCTAGATATTACTGATGAGCTCCTCCTTGAAAGCCAGGATTTCTTGTTGACACAAAAAAATGCTTGTGCCTCAAATGTTTAGGACATCTATGTAGAAATCTGCGGAGGATGAGCGAATCTTGAGCCTTGCAAAGAACCAGAGGGATGTTCTGTTTCAGTGCAGAAGATGGACAGCATGGCAGGACTGTACAGCAATGACATATAAGCAGGCATTTCCCTTCCAGTAAGATTTTGGAGGAGTTTACCTGGTTCATAATTTTCGCATACATTTTCAATCTTTATTGTCTTGTGAGCAGTCTCTTCTAATAATAGTAAATCCAAAAATTCATATCCAACACCATAAGGGCTGCCGCAGACATGCAGGTATAATTACCATCCTTCTCCCACCCAATCCACTCTCCCCTTGCCTCAAACTCGAGGCCTGTGACTGCTGCATTTTTTAAGTGCTGAATGTGTCCCACTTCACATTGTAAAGCCAGATGCTGTTGTCCACTGGTCCAGACCATTACTTCACACAACCAGTAGCAGTAGGAAGATTCATAATTTGGCCTTGAGAAAATGCCGATTGTCATCTTGTGCAAGCTGAGGGAGCCTGAGTAAGGAAATGTTACCGTGTTAACACCCACAGAGAGGGCCTTTGTTTTTTTCCTTTCCTTTTTCTACAACCAACATAAACAAAGTGCCAAGACACCCAAGGTGAAATTCGTTGTTATCTACTAACTGCTGGCCTGAATGAGAAGGGTTAAGAACAAAGAAGATGGGCCAGAAATCTATCAAAATCACAAAAGAAAGTGAAAACACATGGAAATAAAGGAGGAGATAAAGAAAGTTAAGGATATATCTGATGACTTTGGGCAGCACATGAGAGACCATTTACCCACTCCATAATAGTATCTAGGGGGCAGAGGCAAACAGAGGCAGCAACCAGAGAAAAGACAAATGATTTTGCACAAGTGCTCATTATTACTGTTTTTTTATCAGAGACCACAGTAGCCTTGGGCAATACAACAACCCAATGACAAATGTGAGTATTTGAGAATGCTGCCTGCTCAGAGGAGAAATTTTCTCTGCAGCACCTTCCTCTCTGTATCTCCAGCTCCCTTCAGGGCAGACAGAGCTGCTGGAGGTGGGACATGACCTCCTGCTTGAAAGTGAAGTTTTCAGTATGCTGCTGAACTCACTGAGGGAGTGGTAGGAAGTCAAACCCTCTCCAGACCTTTTCTCTTTTTCAACGATCATAGAGCTTACATGTCCAATGATCCTACTGATAAGAATATTTCTTTTAATATCTGATTTGATTCTTGTAAGGCAAAGTACCTCAGGCTGAGTGCACAATGTATGGCTGATAAAAGCACTGGTCTTAATGCAGATCAACAAAATACAGTTTATAAAGTGGCCTCTCCTAACAAAGTGACATACTTAACATATGCTGTTCTGTGAAAAGTCATTCTCTTTTCCATAAAAGCATAATTCCCATGCTTAAAAGATGTGATGAATGAAGTCTCTTTATTTTGATGTTCCATGTAGGAAGACAAATCCTCTCTGAATCTGTTGTCATTGCCAGTTGCTGTCTGGGAACACTTCTTTTCTTTGCCTCCGGGAAAAATGCTCTCCTTTGTTCTCATCAGCCTAGAGCAAGCAAGCAGGGGAGTAGTGTTCACAGTCATCCATTTAAGCACTCTCTTTTCTTGCTCAGATTTTTAAATGCACACTCCACTGTCTATCTGTAGTTTCTCAGGAAAAACTAATGTGTCTTCCTGTATTAGCTTCTGCAGGACTCTTGCTTAAAGGCTTCATGAGTAAGGAGAATGGTAGGTAAGCTGTCATTTGTTTTTTTTTCAAAACAATAGCAAGAATTTAAACACTGCAAGTATCCCCTGTGGGTTTTGGAGCAATGTCACAGTTTATTCAATGTATACATGAGTTTGTGATGCTGCTGTTGAAGAAACCTCCATACTGAGCAACCAGGCCATCAAAACCTATGGAGAAACATCTCTTTAAACATATTTCTTTAGAATGCTTCATCTTGGTGCAGTAGGGAAAATATGGGCATGGGGTGCCATTAGTACATTAAAATCACTTGGGAACAAGCAAGTAATGCCACCAAGAATCTCCCATACCTTCTATGACTTATGTTCCATGCTGACTGTGCTGCTTCCATACCTGTAAGATTGGCATGGCAGAGTTCCTAAGAACAGAAATCATCATAATACTTACATTATTTTTGTCCTCACTAAGCATGACAGATCTGCAGCACTGTGCCTTCCCCAGCACCTTCTGTCTTTCACCTCTGCTCACAAAATAAAATTATTTCAGAAACAGTTTATTCCTGCCTAGTATTCTCATCTTCCTGGTGCCCATCACCTCATTTGAGCTGCTAAATAGCCTGTTAAAATGTTGTGTGCTTTCTGTAGAAAAATCCATTCAGTGTGGAGATCTCAACCCCTTTGTATGAGAGGCTTTTAGGGGCATGGCAGACAAAAGAGTTCCCTTTGTGGACACTGACAACAGCTTGAAAATGCTTTGGTTCACCAAAAGGAGATGAACCAGTGGAAATGTGTAGTTTGACCACAAGTCCTGCAATTCTGGTTGATTCCAGCTGGCTCTGCTATGCAATCACAACACACCACAAGATCCAGAACACAAACAGCTAGCTCACCATCTGGAAAAAACACCACAGGATTCCTGCCCAGAAAAAGGCCCCTGCTGTCTTTATGCCATTGTTATAGAAATTAAGTAGGAAACAGCTGGCCATGTGGACACACTTATTGCAGAATATCACTTCTGCAATAGAATAACGAAAAAGGTCACCAAAAATGTCCCTGTGAAATGAGATTTCCATACGCACATGACTTTGTCAGCTTGCAACATCTATTTTGGAGGTGGAGCTTGGCTTCTTTTGCTGCTGTCTTTTGCCTTCCTACTTAGGCTAAACCTCAGCAGCACCATCAAGAAAGAATCTTGCACTGGTTACAGGGATAATAATGGAACATAATTATAATATATTAAACTTTCTGGTGATTGTGCATTCAAATAGCATTGAGGAGAACTTTTGCTCAGGACAAACTAGTTTTTCATTTTTGAGCACTCCGAGAGAGAGAAATAAAACAAAGTTAGTCATCTTGTCATCATAAAGTAAGTAATAAAAGAAAACTCTTTTTTTTCTAGTGGACATTTTGGAAAAGAGTAAAGAAAAGCTTGTTTCAACTCCGTGCTTTGAAGAAAAAGTCAAGGTACAGTAGAAAGAAGAAAATGTTAATGAGCTCCTTAGTAGAGTACCTTAACCCCAAAAATTGCTTAAGTATGAGGAAACTGGCAAATAAATACAGGCAGCTTATTTTTTGTCTGGATTTGGAGATCAGTTATGCTAGCAGAAGTAAAGATTAATAGATTTGGATCTTTTTCAAGGGCTGTGTCTGTCTGCTTCCATGATCGTGCATCCCTGAAGACATGAACTGTAAGTCAAATTGCCCATGAAAGGGAACTCTGTGAAAGGTTATGCTCAGGCACTGGGGAGTCTGTGGCTGCTGTACTAATCACAGTGTCTAAACTCAGGGACCACAGGCTTCTAGCACTCAGAAATTGGTCATTAGGCACCAAAATCAGAGGGAAGAACAGAATAGTCATTTTACTATTCTCAGAAACCTCAAGAATATCCTAAAGTGGTAACTTGACCATTTTCCTGAGGACAGACACTTTGCAGGAGTCCCCTTTTAACTTAGCATCAACACCTTTAAGATTTTTCTTCATTTATTTAAAATGAAATGCAGAAGATGCTTGCAAATATGTGTGTTGTCAGATTTGCACAACCTGAGACTGAAATTTTCTTGTTGCACAACAGGATAATGGCTTCTGATCAATACTCTGCAAATCTCTGCATGAGAAGGACGCAGGGTTTTTTTTTTAGATAAAATTTATTTTAGGTTTGATTTAGATTAGTAGCAGTATAAACAGACAGGCCTGTCTAATTGCTATAGAATGCATTCCAAACACTCACGAATGAATATGCAGCAGATCTGATAAACAGCTATATACTGAAGCCTGGGTACCATAAGTGGTGCCTGGATGATTTGTATATAGCTCCACTAAATATGAAAGCAATTCATATGTACTTAGATGCAGGTATTTATATGTGGAATTAAGCTGTCATTAAACTGTACATAAGTAGGCACTAGACATTGTGGGATAGAGGGGAAATACTGTGGAAAATGAATGAAATGAGATCAGAATGAATGAGAAAATGCTTTACTGTAATGAGAGAGTAAAGAGTGATTTTGTGAAAGGGTCAGGGAGTCAGGGTTATTAAAAGGGTAGCATACTGCGCAGTGCAATCAGTGTTAGTTTTTCCATTTATTAAACTTCTTTTTTTTTTTTTTTGAGCTGAAAGTAACATAGACTTGTTTGGATTAATTTCTGTATTTTCTGCTATCTGATAGTAGATGTTCTGTGTTGCATTTTATACAAAGCTAGCCTCCTGGACAGCTTAAGCTTTTTCAATTACAGCAATACACCAGCTCTCTATTGGTGCTGTGGGAATACGTCCAGCAGACAGGAAATAATTTCTATGAGAAATGGTTAGCACTTCAGCTTGATTAAGGGCAGCACCGCCAGGGTCAACTTTCTGTTGCAGGGTTTGCTGTCCTGACTATCATTTTCCTTCTACTCACGTGTAAGTGAGAAGTACTTAAAAACTGTAAAATTATGTGAGAAATAATCACATCCAAAATTCCTCCTGGAATGGCTAGACAGATTCCTTATTACACAAGGTACTGGCAAAGATCTAGATGCCTTGCTTCATGACCATGTACTCTTGTGAAAGCTATAAATCTGGCTGAAGACCAAATGTTTTCATCTGAGTGAGGAAAGCATCCTTTACCAGTCAGAGTTTTCATTTTGTATTCTGCTCAGGCCCACCTAATGAAATTGCAGAAGGGGTTCTCATCATGCTGAGATAAAGCAGTATGAGGAAAAAAGAAGTTGTAGGAGATTTTGCAGGCCATGCAGTTATTCCAGCAATGTGAATCCAGTCAGCAGTAGTCCTTCAGTATTCCAGCCTTCAAACACAACTCCTCAGAGCTGTGCAGAGTCGCAAATGAGTTAGAGCATTAGGAAGCTGACAGTGCCCTGGGACAGAGCTGCTGTTGTGGTCATTGCCAGCTTGATGCTTTGGTTGTTAAAGTGGGTCTCTCTGAGGAAAGCTGTAAAAGGTCTGTACAGTCTGCAATTTTTTTAATCTATTTTTCATGTCAGGTGTGCAGTGTACCATGCAACCTTCACTTAGACCCACTGTGGTGCTTTGGCACAGGAAAAATGCCCAGAGACCCCATTTTTTAATTGTGTCACATCCCATTTTCAGAGATTCACTTTATAATGGCTTTTAATTTGTTTTTCAAAAGTACCCAAGGCACAGGAATATCTGACCGAAATATTCTGGAAACCCATCATGGAAAATGCTATTTTTTCACAGACACATAACTGTAGGAATTCAGATAGAAATTGTGGCTTATGTTTATGTATGAATCTTTTGCTTCAGGATACAAACTAATCACTAACCAATACAGACTGGGAGAAATTCCTCCTCTGGGAAGGCTTTATCTGATGAGATTTTTTTCAGCTTTCTTTAAACTATGTGACCACTGTGAAACACAGTGAATGAAATAAATATAATATGAATAAAATGAAATAAAAAGATCCCTTGGAAAATCTGAGTTCTTTCTCATTATTATTATTCTCCTGAGTAATGCATTCATCTCTCACTAAGAATGATAAAAGTCATAATGTCCCTCACCAGGAAGAATCAACCTCCCTGGTTTCTTTTCCCAGCTATAGCAATAGAACTTCTTTGATATTAACCAAACATCTACATCCAGGCTTAAAAGTAAAACCTTGTTTTGAGTCAGATGAGGGACCTTCTTGACTTCACTGTGATTACTTTTACTGCCTTATACAAGGGAAGGACTGAAATCTCCAGACAAATTAATTTTCCTCAGTTTTGTCTTTGATTCTGAGTACCAGTGGTCCAACAGTTTGGCTGGTATGTATTCTTCACCTTTAAAAATGCTAAATGTCACCCTCTTTAAAAGTTTTCTTCCTCCCTCCATATCAAGATTTCCTCAAAGTAGCTGGTAGAGTGAATTTTCTTTCCATTACAAGGAGGAAAACAACTAAACAAGGGTCCTTCTGTCCAGTTGTCAGAAAGCATTCAACAGAGAACTCCCACAAGAGACCAGATCCAGCAACTGTCCAGGACAGCTGCAAAAAACTGAAGAAGCAACTGAATTTTGCAGGCCAGGTTATGGTCTCCACATCCATAAGAATGAAGCAACATAAATCCTAAAAATTGTTTCAACTGGTAATACTTAGAGGTTTGAAAAGCTCCGTGCTGAGTCCTTTCAGTATGCACTTTTAACATGCCCAGAAAGCCCATGAGGTGCCTGCTTCTCCTCTGATGGCAGTAATACTATTTCTGTAACTAAAGATTGGTGAATAAAATCTCTCCAATCCGCAGGTTCCTAGACGTGCCTTGATAAGTAAATCAAATTAAAGTAATGATTCCTCTCACATGCCTCTTTACTTCCATTTAGCTCTGTCAATTTCATGGAGAGAATGTGGACAAAACATTCAGCACTGTGCAAAAATCAGTTAATAACATGTGTAGATTTCCCCCTCCCCCCCCCCCCATTAAAGAAGTTAACTTAGTTAACATTTTGCAGTATTAAATTATTTATTTCCATTCAATTTTAAAACTCTTTATTGGAAACTTCAGCTAAATCAAGTATTTCTCACTAAGCGAAAGCTCTAATTTAACTGCAATTTAACATGGCTAGGTGTTACTAAATTCACTTGTGCTTATGTACTCCACAGTGTAGTCCTATGAGAAAACTCATTGTTGGGTACTTCTCATGTCTTCTGTTACATTTCTCTGTCAAACCAACTGCAATGCAAGTGAGGGATTTTTTTTTGTGAGTTCAACAAAGGTGCTTCTCCCTTTTTTTTAATGTGAGTTTTGGAACTTTTCAAACCAGAGAAGAACATCAGAAAATACTTCTTGTAAACAAGAAGTGGTTAAGTATTTTGCTTGGAGACAGAGTTCCTGCGTCTTTGGGGAAGAATGTTCCTTGAAACATTTGTTATCATTTCCTCTTTTAAACAGTTAAATAAAGAGACCTTAAATCAAAGTTCACAGTGATATTAGCAAAAGGTTAAGCTAATATTTTTAGATTATTTTTTTCATCAATGATTTCAAATAGGAAAAGAAACATAATTTAATTTTAATTGCTGGTCCCATTTCCACAGGATGGTGTATATTGTTAAAACAGACATAATCACACTGTCTCTGGACACTCTTACATACTGTGTTTGTGGGCAGGGGGAATGAACTAAAACTGAATAGGAGGATGTATGGGTTGCATGAAAACACTATAAACTGGTGTGTAAATACTTTATCAGAAATGTACTTTTGTGTAATACTGTTTGAATCATTTGGCAGTCAGTCCTCCAGAGGCTGATTTCGTCATTGCTCCTGGTCCCAGTGGGGCAGCACTCCAGGTGTGCTGGAGCTCTGCAAGGAAGTGAAAGGATCAGCTGCATCAGCAAATCACCTCCATCGTCCCTCACCTTGAGCAGGAACAGAGGCATGTTGGAAGGTCTTTCAGGACTTCAAGGTGTTTCCAGTTGCAGCAGCCTCCCTCTGGACCATTGCTTAGGCAGGAATTGCTGGAGTACAGCAAAGCTTTGGCCATCCTCTTTCTGTACGTGTTACATTGTGAATGCAGGCCCCCATCTCAGGGGGCTCTGAATGGTGGCGGAAATCATTTGCAATTTACTCTTGGCATTCAGGAGTGAGTCAGTTTTTAGTGTGCCTTTCAAAAAACCAGTTAGTACCCGTGGCTTTAAGAGTACAAAGAAAAGGTCACACAGGATGCAGAGAGAGAGAGAACATGAAAGACTAAGAGCGGAAGACTGGAAGAACTGATGAGAAAAAAAGATAAAAGATTCAAGTCAAGCAATCCAGCCATCCAAAGAAGCTATAATCCTGAGACGAAGTGTAAAGTAATTTACTGAGCTAAGATTTCATATTACTGGAGGTTCCTGAACAATCTGTAGTCAAAAAAGAAGCTTTGTGTTACTTATTCCCCTGAAATAAATGGAATATTTTAGATATGTAATGAAAGAATAGGTTTAAATGATCTTTTATTCATACTTTTGCTTTATCAGCAATTAATTAAGTGAGCTGAAAACATGTGCAGAGAGAAACAGATTCAGATCAAAATGAAATGAAAACAGGTTGTTTTCCCAGCAAGAGAACAATTAAAAACACCAAAATGTCTCAGGTTACCTGAACTCTGCTGCTAAACATAAAATAAAATGTTTAATTTGATGATTATTTTTTTGCTTTTTTCACCTTTTACAGCTGGAAATATTTTGTCCAGCTGCACAGCTGATACAGGCATTTGACCTAAAGGGCAAGCAGTACATTTAGAAATAAATCCAAGTAAAAAGCCAAGAACAAACGCTGCAATATTTTTTGTCCTGTCTGTTTTTCTGCATCTCAGATAACAACCCCAAAACTTTAGGAATTCCACCTTGAAATCCAGATACGGTCCAGGAACCTAACCTGACATCTTTTTCAATGTTTCAAATCATTGTTACAGCAAAAATGACAAAGGAAAACAAGTATTTAAAAATGCTTTTTAAAAGTCTTACAATGAAACTGTTCTCATAAGTGAATGAATTAGGATATAGAACTGGCCTGAAAAATTCCATATGGGTTTACAAGTTGCAGCAGGTCTCTGGGGAGTTAGATTCTGAGCTATAAACCTGCCAAAGTATACAGATCTATGCAGTGTAGACAACATTTGGGAGCTGACAGCTTTCCACAACAAAGACACCCCTGATACTGAAAAAACAGACCTCTCTGTTTTTCTGTCTCCAGTGTTAAATCACACTTAGCATAGGCTTCAATGTAAGGTAATAATGATAATGTTAGGAAGAAGGAAAACTCCAGATAATAGTAGAAAAACAAAAATAAGTGTAGTTGTTCTCAGTTTAAACTTAGGAGGGTTTTTTCCTCATTTCCTTTGATTTGCAAACTCCTACTTATTAGTGTTTTAGATGTGTGTTGAAGAAATATTTATTCTTCCCTTTCTTTGTCTTTTTCCTTTGTTTATTTCAATGGCAAATGAAAAGTAATGACTCCAAGTTACACTACCGTTCAAACCTGTTACTGAGAAAGGAGCCTGGGACAGCATGCTTGGCCACCAGCTCAGTGTATGGATTTGTACTGGTAGCACCAGGACAACAGAGATGATAAACGCTGAACTCAGCTTTGATTCCTTCCATCAGCAGAGGCCTTCAGCTGTTTCTCTCTCCCTCTGATTCTTATCCCCTCCTTGTACTTAGTCATCCATTTAAACAAAATCTCTGAACCCCAAGTACCTTTTTCACTCATCCACCCCTCTGTCAAACATAGCTGAAAATAAACAACTGTTTCAAAACTTGCCACTGATGGACAAACTACTGGAGTTCATGATCTCATTCCTTTAGGAAACCACATAAGTACAGAGGAAGGCATAATGAGGACCTTAATTACAGAAAACCTTCTTTTAAGTTTTACCTTGCTACAAAACTCTTGCTTGAACCTTTGATTCTTTTTCAGCAAAAAATGACGAAGGTAGTATTTCTTAACTTATTCACATTTTAGTATTTCCTTTGTGTTACATGCTTGACAACAGATCTATTTAAAGAAAAGAGTAAAAGGACTCTTTCTCTTGCAGAAAATACTGATTTCTTTTAAAAAAAAGGGCTGACAGAAAATATTTTTTTTTACTTTCAAAAAGTTGTAACAGGTTTTCCAGGAAAGAGCATTATAGCAGGGCTCAACAGTGTTTTCTTTTTCACAGTGTGGATGCACATTTTCCAGTCAATCTCACATATAAAGCTTTTCAGATGTGATCATCCAATCTTAAGTAAGAACGGCAAAACACAGAAAACAAAACAAGACATTTCATAACTCTATTTTACTTTGATAGAACTACACACAAGTATTTGTGAGAAAATTTGCACACACGTCTTAAGGGTGGGACAGTGGAAATAATTCTACCAGATGTATTTTGATAGATCATGCCTTGAACAGTTTCTAAATCTTGTCCTTTATACTTAAGATCTGTGTTTTCCTTTTCTGAACAGGACAAACCTGAAGAGAGTTGTGCAAAGAAGGAAGTTCTGGGAAGAGAAAAGAGCTCTCATTCCTATAAAAAGCTGTTGCTCCTCAGTTATTAATTTGCTCTCCAACCATTGGAAAGAAACGTGTATATCTATGAGCAGGCATGATTTCTATGGCACACAAAGCATTCAGGCCTGACTTTTTGAAAATAACACATAGTTATACAACTTAGCTTTGTTTCCACCATGTAGTTAATACATGCTTTCAGTATTTCATACATCTATATATCTACATATAGATATATCTGGCATGATCATACAGAAGACAGTGTGTTGTGCATGAGAATGCATTGATACAATTTGACTAGATTTATATCTAGTCTATTTATTAATAACATTAGTTATTAATAAGTAGCATAGTATAACATTATCTCCTTGATTTTTAAACTGGAGCTACAATAGAAAACAATTGTTTTGCAACGCTGCCCATCTTCCTGCCTCCCATCTAGGCCATTAATTTTCTTGGGAATCATGGATTAATCCAGTTAATCTTGCAACCACAACGGAGACTAAGCAACTAATGAAAGACAGAGCAGTGGAGCAGTGTAAATGTAATGTAAACATGTGGACATTTAAAGCTACCAGAGCTGCAGGCCTGAAAGGTGATGTTTTTGATTGCAAGTCCCGCTTCAGGTTGCATTTTGAATGCAGGTGTTACTCAAGAAACGACTTCAGGTTTGTTACATTCATAGGGCTGGTAGTTCTTCTTTTTTTTCCCCAATATTTCAAAATCTCCTATACACTTTTCTTGCTATTTCAGTCTGTTTCCCTATATGTGCATTTGTGAAACTACTAGTGAGAAGTAACAAGTTAACAAAAAAAGGACATAATAATCAGATTTTTTTGTGTAGTAACTAGGGATTTGGGGGTTGAAGAGGATGTGAGGACATTTTTTTTGATACTTCTGTTTTCCAAATGATTAGTGATTTTGGATGCATTGTTTATACATGGTCATCTAAAGAAGCTGTGATTTTCGCAGAGTAAGCCTTTGACAAAGTCAAATCACATCAAAGTGTCTCAAATCAGGCATCCTCTGAACTGAGAGATTTAAAACCATTAGTACTTTTTCAAAGCCTTGGCTGCTGCATCTGGAAGAATTTTAACCTAACCACCCTACTCTGATGCAACTAAGCTGTGGCATTTGCCCCACAGTCAGGTTCAATATTTGGCCAAATTAGCGACAGAAGTGCAAGGGCTGCATCAGATGCCTGATCTGTCATGGGAGAAATCAACTTACGCAGAGTTTCAATTGAAGAACTTATTTCACAAGGAAAACTAAGCTGGCATTTAGCCAGAAGATTAAAACATTCCTTGAGAGGCAGAACTGCTCATTGTCAATGCTGTGTGGGGCGTGTTGGTTGGTGTTTCCGTAGAACTTTCTTACCCTTGTGGAGCCTTGTGTAAGTCGTAGTTACTATCAGTGTTTGAAGATCTTCTCTTGCACTGTGGTTCTCTTTGCTGCCTAAACACAGGGCTGTAGGTCTACAGATAACACAGTCAGCTTGAAATTTTATAGGTCTCTAGGAATAGGAAGAATTGTGCTGGCATCATGGGATATGTACGGGCGTGTCCTTGCCTCCTCCCTCTGTGATGGCACTATCCTGTTAACATTAGTCTGCCAAGTTAGGTACATCATGTTCTAACAGGACATAGACTCCTGTTTGTTTGGCAGACAGTAACCTTTATTTTCAACAGGTGGTCTGTATGCTATTGAAGGCTACAATATTGCAAATGGATTTTGATCATTCTTCCAGTCTGGGAGGTTAGATTCTGAGAAATCAGAGAGAAGCCTCTTATACCTAGTAATAAATAAATAAATAAATAAATAAATCTTAAAAATATCCTAAAAAAAGTTGTGTTGTCTTTTATGAAAAAGAAAAAAAATCATGACACTGTCTGATACCTGCTAATGGACACGTGAAGACACAATGCCCTCTGAAGGAATGCAGTTGTTTGCAGTTATTCTGCTGTGAGCCAGAAATAAAATCAGAGCCACATAGCAATAGAGAAAGGTACTTTCTCCCTCAGTATCAGCCCCTGCAGCAGTAAGGGGGTACAGTAACACTCAGAGCAGGTTGGGAACAAGGGAGCACAATGCAGATCCCCTCAGCACAGCCTGGGGGACCGAGTGGCAAGACCCGTGGGCCAGAGATTTGTTGTATCAGGCTGCCAGCTTGGCTGATGCCTTTTCTACAGGAGTATACAATACAGGTGGACTCTTTAAAACACAGCAACAATTTTTAAAATGTCTTTAAAGAAAGAGAAAGAATGCACCTAGGAAAACTGGCAGGGAGAGGGAAGGACACAGGTTAGGGATGGAGTAGAGGCACTGGAGAGGACGATGGAGGAAACAAAGGGAAAAAATGACAAAGTGAAAACAAGTGATGAAAGGAGTGATTATAGAAACAACTGACAATGCAAAGGGGTGAAAAAGAATATAATCTCTTATGCAGACATTCACGATTAGGAAAGGTTATTTCTCCTTCGTTTTTATTTCCTTGGCAGAAAAGGGGGAGCTGTAGGGAGGAGGAAATTAAGTGCTTGCTGCTGGTGCCGATGGAAACTTTTGTTGCAGCTCAGGCAGGAGAAGAATTTCCCTTGGTCAGATCCAGGTGAGGGTTTAGAGAGCAATGGTATCTGTGGCAGAGGCAGAAGCCCTTAGTATCTATATTAATTTGTCAGGCCTTGACTAAGAAAAGCAGTGTTAATGAGGCTTTAATATACTTGCCACTGGCATGTGACATATGTCTATAAATATTTAAGGAATGATGGGATCACTTAACTACTCTTTCTTTATTTCAGCCTCAGTTCCCATCCCAAACTGAACTGGAAAATTTTTTATGCTCTTTGGCTTGTCTCAGCTAAATTAACACCCCCACCCCTCTTTCTATACCTCCTTTCCTGTCTACTTCTTCTGAATCACTCTCTCGAGCTGTGTCCAGGCTGCTTTCAGCTCTGGCGTTGAGCTGCAGCTTGTCACTAAAGGTACCCTGGCATGTACATAAAAGGGATTTGGAGGTGGAAATGACTACTAGTTAAATCACCTCATCCTCCCTCCAGTCAGTGTGAGATTGTTCCTGCAGCACACTCCCAAGGGCCTGGGGTTTTAATACTTTGAGCAACAGAAATTCCACCTCCACCCCCTTTGGGAGGAGTGCACGAGGGCTAATAGATCACACTCTTATGCAATTTTTTCTGATACATAGCCTGCATTTTCCTTTGTTGGATGTCTTTACTCCGTTATTCATATTTATAAGTAGTGCTGGGTGAATCCCAGGTGGTTCTGAGGTTTATTTCTGTTTAAGAAGCTATGTGAAAAGGCAGGGACTAGTCCACATTCTTTAAACCTTTTAGTACCTTCCTGACAGGCTCCGTTATTTCTTCCCTGAAACTGCCCAGGACCCAGTAGAAAGCCTTGTTTCTCTCTATCCCAGGAGGGTAGGAGGTTGGATACTGGCCAGTTCTCTGCTCTGGTAAATCTATCCTGTGAACAGAGACTAAAGCCCTCGTCTCCCCAACCTATAATATGCCTTTTTCTAGTCATTACCCAGTAGCCTAAGATCTCCAGTTTAATTTCCTGTACTCATCAGGCTGTTGCTGTGCTTTTTGTTCTCCCTTACCTAATTGAGGGTGGTTTTATTGGACTGGCCCTTTTGATGTCTAAGGTATTCCTTTACGTATTTTTTCTTAAAAGAGAAAGCTACTTCTTAAACTGTTATTCCAGTTGATATTCCATGAAACACTGAAGTAATCAAGTGGGGGCAAGTGGGATCCCTTCATTTGATTTGAAGAAATCTTGCATGAAAGGATTTAGTCAGAGGTTGCAAATTTTTCCTCTAGACCATCCTTCCTGCACATGGAGGTAAGTACTGCAGAGGAGTCTCAGCATACTATACACTCTAAGGCTGCCCAAGCAACAGTCAACTTAATTGTTACTAGCAATCCTTTTCAGCAGGGGCATATCACACGTGTGCAAGTTCAACGACAGACAGTGTTGTCAGGATTTCCTCTCTATCTGAAACTTCATCATGAGAGCAGCTTCCTCCCTCTTTAGATGTCAGAGACATTAGTCCAGTCCTTGATTCAGGCATCTAACTTGGCCAGGATACATAAGTCACACTCAGAGGGACTGTTCCGACTACAGGCATTTTAACTAATGTTTATTACCAGGGCTGTAACAAGCACCAGATCATATCTTTCTTCTGTCAAGGTTTAAGAGGGATTTAAATCCTCAAATCCATGTTGCTGTGAAAATTGCCACTGTGTTCCAGTATAGTCTACCTTCTCGCTCTTCCCATTTGAAGACAAAATAATGATAAAAAACCTGTTCTGCTGCAGCAAGAGAAATAAGTGAGAAATGCCTGCTGTAGTCTAGGCATTTAGATTACGGGAAAATTATTTTTAAATACCTTTACACGCAGCATTTTCATTTTTTATACAACAGTAAATGAGTAGAGCAAAACACAAGTCCACATTCATATTTTTCTCCTGGGAGGCAGAAAAACTGCAGTTCCATACCTCATCCAAATCCAGGATGCTGGTTTTCCCCCAGTCATACCACTAACTACTGTAATGACAGGCAAGATGTGGGAGGAAGAAACTCAAGCACTGCTTCTCCTTTATGTTTTATATGGTATAAGTGTGCTATCAGCCTGCTAGACCCCAAAAGGGGAATTTTGCTGGCTTACAGGCAGCCCAGTAGTAGTTGTTGGAGGTTGTTCACATAGTGAGCAATAGGAATAGGGCAGGCTGAGGACATTGCTTTGGTACTGCAGAAACACAAGTGGGAGATGAACAGGGCTTACATAGACATGGGCTTCCTATGTTGCCTGTCCTGGACAATTATAAATTCATGGTGATGACTTTTGCCATTAGCTTATTTCTGAACTACATGTATGTGCATCAAAAATTTGAAACCAGGGATTTACTGTCTAAATTAGATGGCAATGTCAAGAAGTAATAAACACTGACAATAACACAGTGCACTGCCAGAACAAAAAGCTGGGCAGAACACTTACTTATTGAAAGGGGAATATGATTATTTTTTTCTGAGGCAGAGAACTAAAGACCACCAAACCAACCCTAAGACGATTCAGGAATATTTACCAAGAGTAGCATATGTACATAGGGAGACCCTTCTTGGCATGATAGACTGTAAATTATTCATAGGAGGCAAGAAAAGACGTTCTGTCAGTTGTACAATTATTTTTTATTGGCAGTGCTCTTTCAACTCAAGAAAACATTGGCAGGGGTTCAAGACCAAGATTTGGCTCAAAGGCCACCATAATTTTTCAGAAATGTGATGAACGTTCCTCAAGAAATAGTTTCCTAAGAAAGCCACAAAAATGTGTCCAGCTAGGTTTCAGGATATCTAAAATGATATCCAAAAGTTGCTACCACTGAAGATCAATTGCCTTAAGTAATTTCACTACACGAAATTTTTACCTGTCAGACTGGCTGATGCTCTCTGACAAAAGGATACCCAACACACTTGGATGAACTGTTTCATAAATATTGATATATGTATACATGTACACAATGCATCACACATATCTCAAACATTTATTTTTAAGGACAAGCTACTAAAAAAAATTATTAATCTAGTGACAGTGGAATAAAGTCCTGTCACTGTGAAGATAATGACATGTTGGGCGTGCACTAATAGCCTGGGGGTCATGCACTGAACACAAATTCAGTCAATGACCTCTCAAGCCATATTCCCAAGCCTGAGTGAAAAGCTCGTTTTAGGAAAGTTGATGAGATTTTTTTCCATTGCTATCAATGAAGGAAAGATGTCAGAAGTCTGTCTTCCTGCCGTCTTCCCTGAAGATGTATAATATAGTGGGGGTAAAACATTAATCACTACTGATTTCTAGAAAATTTAGAATATTAACAAACATTAGTAAACTAATCTTTAGTTTACCCTAACTAGAATCTTAAATTGCTAGAGAAGACTGCAGATGAGTCATGTAAAATGTGCACTTTTGTTCACAAAGCACCTTAAGGGTTACTGCAGTTATCAGGAGCACAAAAGACTATTTGTGCATTTTTTTTCTACAAAGCTTCATACAGAAATACTGAAAAATTACTAAGTACTTCCAGAGAACTCCTGTTTGCAATGGGATGAAGACATAAGAGCACAGCCATCAAGCAAAAGCAGGAGAAATAATTACTTCTATTTGTACAACATGCATATAATTATAAGTGTATCTGTGAGGAGGCAGATTTAAAATAATCTCATTCTAACAAATATTGAGAATATCTTCTACAAGAAAATTAATCTGTTTGGACTTTTAATCAGCTGTAAAAACTGGTAATATTATTTCTTTTCTTGGTAGTATTGAGTTAATTAAATGTAGTGACACATTTAGAGATTGACAAGTGAAAGGCAGTGCAATTAGGAAAGTAGTTTAATCCTTCCCTAACTGAATGGGCCTCTCTAAATCTGTATTTTTACTCTCTGCTCTTTTTTGTTTCCTAGGCTGTAGAAAGGCTTTAGGTCCACAGTTAACCCAGAGGATGTTTCTATCTCTCCATCAGCTCTCCAGTGAATTCTTAGTACCTGTAGTTTTGATGGGAGCGTGATCAGATACTTCTACCTCACACTCATTTCCAAGTTATTTTAGATTATAAAGGCCTGGCATTCTCTCAAGCACAAATCTTACTTTTGGCAACACTGCTCCTACAGACACACGCACACAGAAAGCAGAAGGCTAGACAAAACAGGATAATGTGAAGACTGTATTTAATAACACAGGAAAGAAATAGAATCAAATCCCCCCAATTTGATAAGATTGCTGCAAAGAAATGAATCTGTAGCTCAGGAAAACATGCTAAGTTTTGCCTCTCTGCAGGCCATAAAAATTAATGCTTCCTACTTACGGTTCCAATGCATCTAAATAATTTGGTGCATAATTAATTGCATTTCTAGAGGACTGAGAATAAATACAAAAATATCCAAAGTTTATTTGGAGTTTACTGATTAAAACCTTTCCCAGACCTTAAAATACTAGGGGGAATTTTCTTCCCAGAGAAAGGTTAGATTGATTCCTGATTTAATCAGTTGCTAAACATCATTAAAAGCAGGGGTTTATACAGTGTCTTAGACCCAGCATAACCCTCCTGTTATTAACTCTGTACCATATGAGAGTACCCTCTATATGAAACAGACCAAGAATGTAGTGAATAGGTGACAAAAGACACCACAGAAACAGGTGATAATATATTCCTATGTCTTTAATGGAAACATTTTGTTACAATTTAGGTTATGTGATATTCTTGTATCTTTAAAATGTGTGAAAGAAAATGCACAGAACAAAAAGTCTAAGGACACCAATGAATGTAGATATTTTAAAAGACCAAGTCATAAAAGAAATAAAACACATTACACAAATAAAAAAAGGTTATATCCACAGACGTGAATACGCACTCTCCTCTACACAAAAAGAACAATAAATAAAATCACATTATATGCAGATAGTTCTACTTACATCAGTACAATATACTGTGCAGCTTTCCATTTGTTTTCTACTAGACTGGTACTAGGTTTCTCTGTTGTCCAGTATTTTTACATTAATAACAGTATCACTGAAAAAAGGGGGACAAAGTTAATGTCCACAGTGTCTATCCTGAGTCCTCTTAGTTTTTGATAGTTATGCACAAGAAACACTGCAAATTCTACCCACTGCCTTCATCCTGCCACTCCACTCACGTTTTCTCAGCACTTTGAGACCTGCACAGTGAAGACGACATTGTTACTGGGTAAATACCCGACCTAAGGGCACAGTACACCCTGAGCAGGCCCCAGGCACCACTTAAATCCTGTCTGCATTTAAGGCAGGGGGCTGTGTGAGATTTAAAAGCTTTCTGCTGCATCTCTAAGAGAGCAGATATTGAACAATAAAGATGGTACCATGCAGAAGGAACTCAATCCCATCCTCCATACAGTCAATAGCATCATTGCAGGAGTACAGTCAGTCCCTGAGCATTTTCCCTCTTCTCTCAGCTGCTTCGGCAGAGGGGTTGGAACTACGATATTTAAGGTCCCCTCTAACCCTAATCCAAAGATCTGTATTTTCAACAGATCTTTTAATCCCATGGATCACATACGGCAGAAGTGATCTCAGTGTTACATCAGGGTGCTACTAAATATGCGAGGAAACACTTACCTCTCATACAGAACCCAGAAAAATGACCACTGACGGCTCGTTCCTCTATCACATTTCATACACTGTTCTCAGAGAAAGAGAAGTCCAGATCATCCCCAACTATGAACCAAGACACCTGTGCTCATTATGTCTGCTGTCAGTGAACAACTAATTAGCAAAACCTTTGTCCATAGCTGAGGGGCTGGGGGGCGAATTGCGTGTTCCCTGTGCATACCATTTGAGATTACGAAAGAAACAACTAAACGAGATTATTTCCTTAAATACTCATTTTGGTACATTTTCTTTGCTTGCTCAAGTGTCCTCTAGAAACATTCACATGACAGAAACACCAAGCAACAGTTCACACAGAGTGGATTTTAACCTTTCAAAGATTCAACATCTAATGAATCCACCTAAGATTTCTGAAGTTATATAGCTTAACATACAAACTTTAACAGTGTCAGGTTATTTAGAATATTTTGCCTTTGATGCTGAATATTAACTTAGTGGTTAGTGAAAGATTTTGAAAGCTAGGTTTGTATTCTGTAAATCTGGTGCATGTCAGTTAGGACCTCCTAGAAGGTAAATTCTGGAAGAAGTAATAGTGTAATAAAACAGTCTATGTAATGATACACTGGACACAATTAAACACTAGTCCAAGAAAGCCTCAAAACCATGGCAGCATTATCTTCTCAATCGAAACCAGCAGTAACACCATAAAACCACCAACATTAACCTTTATCGTTTCTTCCTCTGTGGGTGAGATAAAGGGAGAGCTGCATTTATGACAGACTTAAGACTTCACCGGGACAAACCCCAGTGCTTAGGCTTTCTTTTATTCTCTAGAAGAGAACAGACACTACCAATATTTGCCACACAGCTTGCTGACCTGTAGACAGCCAGGTCTGAGGTCTCTCACAAACAGCTATTTGTTTTAATTTCAACAATCATTTTTCATCAGTTTCAGACCTCAGATGTTAGAATGTATCTAAGAAGGGAAAAAAATTCGGGCCTCAAGCCATCTGAATTAATTTCCATCTCTAAGCAGGGATATGCACAGTGCAAACTCTTCCATTCTCCCACTTGAAAGGTTTCACACACACACAAATCTTTTTGTGTTTTCAACAGCAAGAAGGAAAGGAGGGGAGGAGAAGTGACATATACAACATATCTGAAGGCCAAACTTTTCCCAGCATGTCCTTAAAAATATATTCCAAAAAGTAACTCCCGTATTCCTTTGTTTCTAAAAAGGACTAAAACTGGCTCCTCCAAGACATGCACTTTGCTGAAATATGTCTCTTTATTGCTCACTGTTGTGAGGTGAGTTACTAGGCCACAATGCTAACCAAGACAAAAGGTAATGTACCATTAGAAACTTGTATTTCTCTTCCCATATGCCCTGCTTTGGGGAAGGTGGTGGCTAGATCTGACATCATTTTATAGCAGCAACAATTAGGATAAAAAAACCCAACAGACAATTCTGGGTCTAGATCTCACACAGTGGCTGGTGTGGCCATGGGCCAACACGAGGTGTGCTGGCAGCTGAGCAGGATAGAGACAATGAACCATGTCTGGAATTACATGAAAGCCAACACTTGCAGTGAAGAAGGAACATTTCTGATTAGGTTATGGAAAATGGCTGTCTCTTGTCAAAGTACTTCTGAATCTAGACAAAAGACCATGAAAAAAAGGGGGATTAAAGGCTGCTTACTCTACTCTGGGTAAAAATGAGGAAAAATAATCCCAACTGCTTTACTGAAAGAACTAGAACTGCTAAATGGCCACACTCTGAAGCACAGAGGAGGGCAGTGAAGGATGTGGAAATGTCTTGAGCTCTGGGAAAGGTGGACTGAATTGCCAGAGAAATTTATGACCAGGACTATTAGCTTCCTGTCTTTGATGTCTATTCTTGGCTTTCCAGGAGCATTATAGCATTCATGAGGTGAAAATAGCACTGGAGCCAAGGTCAGCTAAGGCTGATGCAGCCTGTTCTACTGCAAAGCTGAGAAACTCACCCTGAACTGCTTCAAGCCTAAAGACACTCCACTGAGGGCATGAGTTTACTTCCACTGAATCAATGAGAGTTTTTTTGTCAGCTTCATGACAGTATGATTGCACTTCCAAGCCAAAACATGACTCAAGAGATCAGCCTGCCAGTAAAACATTCTGTAAGGAGAAGACTCTTAATTTCTCCAGCACAAATGTTTTCAAAGCATTAGCTACAGCTTATTAATACATTAAAAAAACTCAAAAAAAAAGCTTTCAATAATGCAACAACGCATTTCTTAAAACCAAACTGAAAATAGATCAATTCAATTTATTTTCAGACATGAATTAACATAACTCTTTAATAGTGAATTCTGGCCACAGTCTTGCAAGGTGCAGACCACTCACAGCCATCAGTTTTACCAGTGACTGAATGTTTTCAGAGCTTAGCTGGGTGTGGCCTTCAATGAAGCACATCACAGCAGGGGCTGGTAACCAACTGGTCATGATGGTAGTCGTGAAACTGTCCACAAAAAACCTTCCAGAACTACCAGTGGCTCAGGACAAAACATCTAGGCATCTGACTCTGAAGTGGTTGGTTTCAGGATAATAAATTACAGATACTTTTCAAAGTCTTGCTTCGTCTTTGTCACTTGCACTGGAAGCCTGTGTGTTGAAGTTAAGAAGGTGACAGGTAAGCTGTCAGAATCCTTGGGAAGAAGATTCTGAGGTGAATCAGCCATTAAGCTGATCACTATTTGGTGATTAAAAAACAAACAAACAAACACAAAATTAGCAGAATTTGTTAAACTTTGACAAACAAAAGTATGAAGCTGCTACTTCAATTTCAATTTAACAGGCGCAACTGTTAGATTTAGCAAGAAACATATGGCCTATAGGGCCAACCTTTCTCCAATTCAAGTGCATGGCAAATTTCCCTTTGGTTCAGCCATGGCCAGGACCATATCCTTTGGTCCCAAGTGAGCAAAGCACTTAGAAGCTGAAGTTGAGCATATTGTAAGTACGTTCTGAAGTGCTGAGGTGGGTGAAGGGTCTCCTTGTGCTGCTCTGTAATACAGATGTGTGTTTGTAATATGGGCAATTTGCTGAAGCCAAAAATGTAGATCTTGAAACCTCTTTTGAGAATCAATTATTATTATTTTGATTAGACATTCCCTTGCAGAGTTTGAAGCTTAAACATTGTGGCATTGAGCTAATGCAGATGAACCAGAAAGGCACAGTGCATTAGCCGGTAAAGAATCTCTCTGCTGAATAATCTAAACTCAAGGCAGTTTTTGATCTGTGGTCCAGAGAAGACCTGGGAACTATCTGCAAGAGGCCTGTGAAAGGTAGCTAAGATGAGCAAGTCTGTTTATGCTATATAGGAATCTACTTACATGAAATGTCTTAAATAATCTCCACACTTCCACAGGAAAAACGCACACATTTGTGTGCATCAATGTAGAAAGATCAAACCCCATTGATCTAAAATACTCTAATGTGCAAGAAAGAGTCACCTTTCTTGAGAAGTGCTGAGATGTACAGTTTTGGCTAAGCCTCTGTCAGCATCCTACCAACAGACATCTCATAGAAACACTCACAGAAAACACTTCTTGAGATCATGATTTAAAACCCTACATAAAACCAAGGATCAGAATCATTATTTTTTTAATAAAAAGCAATATTTCACTACACTTTTTTATAGTTATCATAAAATGACACAATAAATAAACAAACTCTCTTAACAATTTCTTGTACCAGGTGGATCTCCTGTCTCAGATATTCTGGTCTGACCCAACTGTGCATGGTACAGGAAAAATAAAATCTACACAACTGTCTTAAGTGACTGTTTGAGTACCAGTTCACACTGCAAAGTCACAACAAAAATAATTCCAAAAGAAGTTTATGGTTCAAATCAGACCCTCTTATTTTTACATATGTAAGAATTTTCCTTCTCTTTTTTTCCTGTGGCAAAGTAGTCAAATGGGTAAAAGAAGACACTGAAATGCAACTTTGCAAAACAAGAAGTAGATCAAAACTGCCTTGGAAACTATTAAAAAAAAAACCCCAAACTTTAAGCATGCCCAGGGACTAGACAAACTCAACTGCTTGAAAAAAATAAACTAATCACAAGTCTTTTTTTCTCCCCAACTCCATAGCAGCATGAATGCTGCTCTAGCCTACATTCTTCTCTGGTACCCATGGGATACGGAGGCTACTTCAGAAAACTGCCCAAGGCACCGTTGCAGAAGTCACACAGGCCCAAAGGTGGCAATGGGATGATGCAAATCTACTCCCTGTACTGGAGCTGCCCTGACAGTCAGGAAGACATACCCTCTGTCTGTCTGGAAAATTGGACAGTATTTAACAAAGGCAGGTGATGAACCTCTCCATATGCTAAGAAAGGAGTGAAATATAATGGGAAAAAAGTCCATCAACAAATAAAAGGCAGCAGAAAGGAGGCATAACTGGTTTTAACTTTTCATTCACTTCCAGCAACCCCAAAGTGGTTTCTCAGAGTTGGTACCCTAGCTTCTCAGGGATGAGAAGTTTTGTAGAAGTCAGGTTTCAGAGCCATTTTTGAGACTAATTTTCAAATCTGATTATGACAGCTGAGACCAGCAATTTTTTCTTACAAAATCAGAATAGGATAAACCAAAATATTTCATGCACTAGAACCATAGTCATAGCTCAATTTTCCCACAGACAATATTTTATGGGTCTTCTTCACCACATTTACAGTAAGTATACTGTTCATTTCCATTTGTTGACTAGAAAGCACAAAACTTTCCTTTGTCTAGTATAAAATAACCTGTCAGTAGCTAATTCATCAGATTCAATTTTGCTTCTGGTAAAATCAATGGCAAAAGTCCCAGGGATACTGACGGCAGCAGGATTAAAGTCACCACTAGAAGAGTGTTTTACCACCCAATTCCTGAAGGTAGTTCCTTGGGTGTTCAATTGTACACACATGGACAGCTAAATCTCACCAACTTCTGTAGGACTCTTTAACGTGAAAAATTTGTAATTTTCACCATCAGCACCATCATCCTATTGACAAATCAATAACTGCATTTATATTGTTTAAGTAACTACTTGAATGTTGCACATGCCTGGAGAAGAAAGTCTGTTACTATCAACAAAGTCACTTCTCCTCCCCTAAATGCTAGTTCTAAAATGTATTTACAGCTGTTGACTTTCCCTGCACACTACTCCTATCATAAAAAATATGTCTTCAAAACATCCTCTTCCTTTATTTTTAATCCTACCAAAGCAAAAATAGATACTTTAATAGAAAAATACAAGATAAAAAATATCCCAAAAATAAAATGGAAGCATGGAATGTCATTTTTACACAAAAAAAGATCCCCTTTTGAATTGCGTCAGCTATACAAACACTTTCATATTTACAGTTTTGGATGCAGTCCTGTGCTCATTGAAGTTAATGGGATTTTGCCACTGACTTCACTGAGAACAGGAGCAGGCTCGACACGGCCTATACTTGCCACTCTGAAAAGTCACGGCAGTGGAGAGAAAAGAGCGTGATAAAACACATATAAGACTGAGGAATTAAACAGTCCTCTCCAAGGCCTGATTGTCTTCTCTCCCTATTTCACACCACCGAAACTCCCCATTCTTCACTGGAGACTTTCGTAACTCCCAGCATTTAAGAGGGAGAAACAGCGCCTTTGATTGTGATACCACACAAACAAGGAAAGAATTGTGTGTGTTTCCACCTGCCTTTTTCAGTGGAGTTAATTAGACCCAAGTGCCAGTTCTCTCCCAGAACTAAACTCCGTACACCAAATCTTATATCCCCTATAACCAATGGCAGTGATTCAGTGATGCAGGATCATACCCCAAATAAATCTCTTTTTTTCCTTTTGACAGGAATCAGCACCTGTGCCTGTGAAACCATATCTGACACCCATGGGTGAGATGCAATTATGGAAGGAGGTGGTAGAACCGAAAAAAAAATAAAGGAACAAAATGAGGCATTCCCCATCAACTAAACCCAGATCTGCTGCCGTCAATACATGCTTTAAGAAATACTGTCTTTACATATTAAGTACACCCTATAACATCAAACCGCATAATTTTCTTTTTTCATGAGATGAAAGGCCATGCGGCATAATGTGATTAAGTAAATCATTCCTGAGCTTCTGAAAGAAATTAAGACAAAACTACTGCTTAAAAGAGTATGTTCTTCAAGAGCCTCTTCTTTTTACACTGATGTCTTTGGTTGTGTCCTTTTCCCTAATTATTTTTTTTTTCCCTAGGAAGAATGGGATTCTTTTTCCTCTTCTTTATGCAGCAGAAAAATGAGATCTAATGGAGTCTTCACGTAACTGCCGATGTTTCCCCATGTTACAGTCCTCCTGTCGAGTTCGTCTCTCAATAGTTATTCTGTATTTCTTTCTGCATGAAAAGAAAAAAACAGAGTGAGAAATCCTTTTCCAGCTATAGGCTAACAGACTTCCCTTATAAAGAATGCCTGTAGGGGACAGCTGGGTGCCAGTTGAAAAATGAAATGTGGCAGAATGTGAAACCCTGGTCAAAGATTAAAGTAGTTTTCCTCAAAACATTTTACCCAGGCTCAAGAATGCCTGCTAATTTCTACATGGCAGTCTCAAAGCACCAAGACACAGACATTTGCTTCTTTGAAAATTTCTGATCTAACTGATTAGGAGTTTTTGTGAAGTGTCATGTGAACTGTGTCACATCACTGCTTTATATTGATCAAAGACAAATTTCTTTTCACTGTGCGCGGGGGGGCACTTTCTGGAGAGTTCAAACAACAGAACTGACTATTCAGTTGCGTTTCTCATGAAAACTATATATTAACTAACTGATTTTCCCATTTCCCTCTGAGAAAGCTACTATGTTTGTAATGTCAGATGAGGTAGTATGATGAATTAAGGAGAGGGATGTAGAGGACAGATAAGAAATAAACACAAATGCTCATGCATCAGACACAGCTCTTCCTGTGTGTCTTCCTCTAGGGCCTTTAGAAGAATTCTGCTATGTTACTTTATACGTCAAACAAGCCCTCTGACTGCTTTTCAGCTACCCAAACCTGCTCCAAAAATCGTAAGATGATTCGCATTTATGCTTCTCCTCAGCTTCAGGACAAATTTTTCCAAAAGATGTCAGTCCAGTCCCATGAGCTTGTACTGCCTGTGGAGATGCATGGCAAAAAGCTTGTATGCCAAGGAAAGCTCTGCTCCACTTGCATGTGTAGCCAGAGTCAGAGCATATGTAGCAGTGAAGAATGATTTTCAAAACACCAAGGTTTTAATCTGGGTAGCATGTCCGAACAGAAAGTGGCAACCTAAAAGTTCTGAAAATATTCCCTAAATATTTGTGTCTGTATCATAGGCTCCAAAATAACTTGATAAAACTGTGTTGTTTACTTCCTTTATGTATTTTTAAGTCAGATTCTTCCATGGGTCAGAGCATGCATAGCAGTAGCTCTTGCAAAAGGATAGGTCCACATTTTGGATATACAAGTGCTTAAGTCCTGTCAAAGCTACATATCAAAACTCCTACCCAGATATTTTAACAGTTTGCGTGCACACTCAAAACTGTGTTTGCATACTCATTTGTGACAATGACAGATTCAAATGAGACACAGTCAGAAGGTACATATACAGTTTAAAAGGTACAAATTACTTTCAGGTACACAACTGCAAAACCTATATTTTCTGAAAATCCAACCCATGCATCTTGATACATTATGTTTCAGATATTTACTCTAAAGGTGGAATAAGAAGGTTGTCCCTACACCTGCTTTGAGCAATTGCAATCAGATCTCCAGGATGAAAGTCACGCATATGTCTTTAGACATCTCCAATGTGCAGATCCATCTGACAGTACCCGCAGCTTCCTTCAGTTAACAGAGAGAAATAGGCTCTTCTAAGAGACATTATTCTGACCTGGTTTAGCTTTTACATGAGGATGACATGAACTGCAGAAAAAACGTGTTCATTTCTCTCCTCTGACCATACATAAAAAGACTGGGTGTTGAACTCAGGTATGTACGTCTACTTTTATAGACACCCTCCTTTGCTCACATTTGGATTTCCAATCCAAATCTTTGTGTCAGATGACTATGAGTTTAAGTCCTGTTCTTACAATGATACTTCCCATAGCTTTATACAAGCTCAGGATATCTACTGCCTCATTTCTTGTCCTTACATACCAATTCTCTCCCACTATCAGCAATGCTAAAAACCACACCTAACAACTGTAATCTGATTGAGAATCTATATAAGATGCAAGAATATAAAGACAGACTTGTATTTTCTTTTTCTTTAAAAGATAGTCTTTAATCAGTCCAAGCTAACTTAATGTTGTCTCAAACCCAAACAACATATTATATAAGCACTGAACACATGCAAGATTAAAATCACCCTGCAGAATTTTCAGTTGCAAGCACCTGACGAACGACCCCAGTTCTGGGACCTCTGAAGTGTTCCAGTGAATTGAAGCAGTTTTTGCTTGTTTTATTTGGTTAATTGTCTTTATAACACATATTTTTATTGGATAGAGTTATTTCATTCTTATATGCAGAGGTTAATTCTCTTCTCCTTTATGTCTTTACTCTTCCATATCATGAGGATAAATTATTGTACATATAAGGTGCTGAACATGTATAACTAATTTATTCTGTCAGTACAGGATCAGTTTTCAAGACTTCACATTTGCTGACTAGCAGTGTAAGAATTATTTTACTTAAATAAGAATAAAACACTGATTCCCCTGCACTGACCTCAGCTTATTAAGTTAAATGCACAGCTTTGGTATCCAAATAATCTCTCAGACCAAAACAGAAATCTCTTTCTCTTTTCCAGTACAATTCCACTCAACATGCAAAAAAATAAGCTCAGTACTAGGCAAACCATGTAAACCTCTCGCACAATCATATCCTGCAAAACTGTGCTGGCAACAAGTATCAAACAAAGAAGGCTTTCAAGGCCAGGGTATTTTACTAAAGCAACTGTGAATGTCTGGAACCCACTGCAACTACTTCCACGAGTCACATTACTTAGTAAGTAGCTACAGGATGAAGACCCAAATCAATAAAATTATTTGGATAAACACAAAGGGACAATCAAAATATGCTAACTGTCTTTGGTGAAAACGTTACCACAGATTATTATGGTGCTTCTCTGTCTCCCATCAAGGATGTTCTGCCAGGAGCTGAGACATTTAGATGACAAATAAAAAGTTTACAAAATTTCAATTGAACTAACCTGAAAAAGTAAAAAGCCATTAGCAATCCTGCTCCAAGCAAGGCGCCCACAACTATTCCTGTAACTGCTGATTCTCCTAGACCACCTGCTTGAGAAGGGGAAAAATAAACAATCAGGGTTCATACTGAGAACTGTTTGCATTCATGTACTGGAAAATACACACAACTAGGAAATTAGTGACCAACATCACATAATAACTAAAGCTTTTCAGAGTTCAGGACTCCATGGGAACCCGTTTCAGTGTCTGCATGTTTGTTTTTTGTACATGCTTTCCTTGGGATTAAACAAGCCTCCAAAACCAGTGTCAGATGACGACACAATTCTGGAGATACAAGGGAATGTTGTTAGGTAACTTCTCTGGAAAGCTTGGTCTGAATCATAACACAGACTGGCGTTACAGTCACGCACATAATGGGAATCAGCACTGAGTATACCCTGAGTAACAGAAACAAACTCATTTCACCTGGTTTAGCATCACAGACCTCTATCACCCGGGTTTATTAAAATGACTATGATTATCCAACAGTTCCTCAATTTTGGGGTGGGTTTTTTTGGTTTTGGGTTTTTTTTCCTGAAGATACGCGGTTTCAAGTTAAAGCCACATGAGCTTCGCCTTGCTCCAAATCTCAACAGAGGCAGAGCAGGGACACAGTGGCTGAAGGGGAGCCCAAGGAGAAACTGTCACTGGGAAGTACAGGGCAGCTGAAGAACAGTGGCATTTTCGTATGCATGTAGTCTGCTCCCATTTCCTCGTCCACCTGGGTTTGTGGAAAGGAACAGAGAAATATTAAGGAAATTAAACTGTTCCTTTCTCTTCATTTGCCCTTGTCCCTTTGAAGGGATTTTGTCTGTACGTCAGCGGGAAGAAGGTGCATAGCTACACCACACTGACCATAGAGGGAAACAGTCTCTACATCACGTGTGTACACACAGGTTTTTCAAGGATTGAAGAATTATCAGGCTGGAGTTACCTTTTCACTCCAGGACTAGCAATTTGTTTTCTGTGAAAAGCTAAGACCACTCTTTGCCACCGAGGCACTGGTATCCTCCTACGCTGATCTCCTTTGCAATGGAGATCAATCCTACAACATGGTCTGGAAAGTCAATTTGCTGGAAAATATGGACACCTGCTCTGTGGAGGACAGTCTGAGCTTTCAGAATTCACAGATGTTACCCCACTCAAACAACTTCAATTCTCAGCCTACTGGGCCTCTCACAGTCCCTTCTCATAGCACCGAAAATCATTCTGCATTGCTGCTCCCATCAGCACTGGCAGCACAGCTGCTAATTATCAGTGTGATTCTTCTCTGTTTCGGGTTTCAGTTATATCCTTCTTTCTGGCTAAAAGGCCCCTGGAAACTCCTAAAGCCTCCAGGGCTCTGTGCTGTGAATCATGATTGCTGTCAAGCTTAAGTTCAGGGAAGAGATTCAGGCCATGTACTACCCACGGCTGGTAGACCTTTACTTCCCAAGCACTTAGCAGAGTCACTATGTCTTAGATGGACAACTGCGCTAAAGCAATTTATTACGGCCTGTTATGTTGCATCAACACATGGATTCCTCTCTCTTGAGCTGGGGTAGAAGCATTAAGTCACTAAACTTACATGATTTACACGGTGTATTGTTTGTGTGCTCTGAAACTCGGCTTTCATCTAGCCGCAGCCTGCCATGATTCCATGGGTATTTCACATTTGATCGAATCTCAAAACGCCCCTGCTTTCCATAGTAGTCCCCGATCACCTGTGCAAAACACGAAAGGAATGAAAAGATTTTCCTATGAACTTGGAGAAGTAAAACAAACAGGAGAGCAGCATCACTCAGTTGGACTCCTGTGGTACAATGCTGAACCCTGAAAGAAGAGGGCTGAAGAGGTCTGTGGGAGGTTAATGTAGTGTATGCACTGCCCCAGGGTAGAATCAGCTGAGCAAAAGCATTCCTGACAGATGTTTATCTAATCTGTTCTTAAAAGCCTTCAAAGACAAAGACTTGACAATTTCTTCAGGGAATTATTCCAGAACTTAGCTAGCCTTACTGTCAGTTGTTTTCCCTCACATGTAACCTAAAATTCCTTTGTTGTAATTATCTGTCACTACTTACCCAATTGCCAGTGGACACAGAGACTCTTCCTTTCTGAAACATTGCTTTACATATTCACAGGCCCTCATCTGGTCTGCCCTCAGGCTTCTCGTCTATATAAATCCTGTTTATTTAAGATTTTTAACCTTCTGAATATTCCTCCTTTGTCCCTGGGCTTTCTTCACTTGCTGCACAGTGGGTTGAGTGCCCAGGACTCTCATCCAAGTGAAAGTATCAGTAACTACACATGAGTCTAGACTGAGGGAAGAACTCATTGAAAGCAGCCCTGCCAAGAAGGACTTGTGGGTTCTCGTGGATGAAAAGCTGAACATGACCCAGTCATGTGCACTCGCAGCCCAGAAGGCCCAACATATCCTGGGCTGCATCCAAAGCAGGGTGGGCAGCAGGCCAAGGGAGGTGATTCTGCCCCTCTGCTCTGCTCTAGTAAGACCCCACCTGGAGCAAAGAATCCAGCTCTGGGGTCCCCAACACGAGAAGGACGTGGCCCTGTTGGAATAAGCCCAGAGGAGGCCACGAAGTTGATCAGAGAGCTGGAACACCTCTCCTATGAGGAAAGGCTGAGAGAATTGGGGTTGCTTAGCATGGAAAAGAGAAGGCTCCAGGGAAACCTCATTGCAGCCTTCCAGTACTTATAGAGAGTTACGAAACAGAGAGAGGTTGACTTTATCACAGCAGGTAGTGACAGGACAAGGGGGAACAGATTTAAACTAGAAGAGATTTATACTAGATGTTAGGAAGAAATTCTTTGCTGTGAGGGTGGTGAGACGCTGGCACAGGTTGCCCAGAGAAGCTGTGGATGCCCTATACCTTGAAGTGTTCAAGGCCAGGCTGGATGGGGCTCTCAGCAACCTGGTCTAGTGGAAAGTGCCCCTGCTCAGGGTAGGACGGTTGGAACTGGATGATCTTTAAGGTCCCTTCCAATCCAAGCCATTCTGTGGTCCTATGGTTTTATGATTTCAAGTAGATTCAGTGCTGAGACTTCCAACTACACAGTCTAGGGTGGAGTTTTCTATTTTGTCAGAATTTGGAGGTACTTGATTAAGGTCAGTCAAAGTCTTCAAATCTTCTGAAGAACTATGACAGTCACTTCAGGATTTCAGTCCTGTCTTTAACAGTTAAGCCCAGGCTTTTCTCAAGGTAAGATGCTGAATCTACTGCAAAGTTGTGGGACTAAATTGTGCTAACAGTAGTAGTTCACTAATCTGAAAATAGTCTAAAAACATCTATGTACAGTAAGCAAGACCAAATATCATGACACTGAAGTAGTCAGAAGCGGTGGCAGAAGCACATCAAAAGATGTATTTGTCCCACCATGGATAAAAACCACGTATTAATACACTGGGTTTAGAACTCAAGGCCTGTTCAAATCTTTCACCTAACTTTCATTTTGAAGCTAAAGAGTTTAGAGAACATTTGCTCTGGTTAGACATACAAAGGTAGATTTTACACTAGATGAAGAAGCTAATTTCTCTCCCTGTTGCCACTGAAATAGAAATTCTTTGCCGAAATAGGTTTTTTAACGTTTGTTCAAAAATAAAGGCAAATTCAGTAAACTGGAAAAAGCAGAGGAAAAAAACCTGAGACAATTTGCAGGTAGCAAATTATTCATTAAATGATGGTTTAATTTATCAAACAGTAGTGAGAGAGTCCTCTACCTGCAGGACGAACTAAATATGAAAGTATGCAGAACGGCTTAAGAACAAAACGCTATAAGCAGCAACCAAGCAGATTCAGATCAGAGGGACGATACAGATTTTTGAAGAGCACGAGTGGTTAAACAGCGGAACAAACGCTGAGGCAGTCCCTGTTCTCTCAATGTCTCCAAAGGAAAAATGAATGCCTGTTACAGCCTGAGCTTTAGTCACGTGTAAACCTGACTGTCTGTAAAATGGCAGAGGTCAAACTAGGTAATCTGAAGTTTTCTTCTAACTTTAAACTGTGTGAACAGAACTGGGAAAACAGTTCTGCCCAAACACCCATTCATCTGGCGCAGTTCAGCTGAGAAACGTTCCTGTACAGACACAGAAAAAAACTTCAAACGAATAAAATAAGTTATTGAAGAAACAATGTTTTTAGAGTAAGAGTAGAAATGATGTAGCAGATAAGTGGAAGCAATCACATGTAAAATGTTAATTGTATGTGTATTTTATACACAGTAAAGCAGAGGGAAATTGAACAATAAGTTAAAGGAAGAAATGTAACACTAAAAAAGTAAAAGATAGTTTAAATTGCAAGTAAAAGAGCAATGGAAGGGAGGGTAGGAGAGGGAGATTAAATTGATAAACAAGATAAAAAGCTAATAGACTGAATAAACAGAAGAAATACAGGTTGTTCAAACCAAAGTTATCACAACCAACTTGTACCCCTACTACCCTTGTGAGTGTCTGCAGTTTACTGCTGTTTACTGTTTTTCAACCACTTTTATCCACTAATGCACAAAAGACATCCTCACACTTTTAAAAAGGCTCCTTGAGTTGTCTCTGCTGCAGCAGTGAGAGGAACAATATAACTTCACTGGATTCAAATCCACACATGGAAATGTCCAGCTCAGATGCACTGCTGCTTTACAGCTGACTTTCATGAAATAAGGCAGACCAGCAAAGCTTAGGCTGAAACTGACTTTGTAACTAACAAAAGGTGTAACTGGAGTTAGGGCAATGCATGTATTAATAAATTCAGCCCAGACGTGCTATTTTTCATCTCTTCCACTCCTTCTGCATCCAGTGGAATAACCTATGTGTGTATATGGAGCCATCTAATTAAAATGTCTCTTAAACACTGAAAACAAGGCACTTAGGCCTGATAAACAAGGCCAAGTAAGGTCTGCACTCCTGCTTGTGGTTGACCTCAGTGTAAGACTGAAATACATGTACTTGCTGTGTTAATACATCAGGATAACTTGTGCATCGCTGCTGCTGTAAGATTAATCCTTTTTCCTACCACTGAATAAAAGGCCTTGCTCACTTTAAACAATAATTTCTCATATTCAGAATTATAACTGCTTAGCTGGCTTGTGAGAATTCACACTTTAGTTAAAGGTTAGTATCATGTGAAGAAAGATGTATTGTGAAAGAAAAGAAGTTTAAAAAACTTTTGGATAACTACTTCAAGATAGTTATTTTACAGAAAGGATTTGGTCTTTAAGTTGATAAGGTTAAACCACCAAGTAAAGAGATGATGTCATGTTACATTACACTGGCTAATTCATCAGTGGCCAAGTGCAATGGTGTTTGTTTCCTTACCTCCTGTGTGCCTGCCTCTGGGTCTGTCATTCCAATCACAGAGAAATCCCCGTATCTGTCTCCATTGGCATCAATGGACACCTGCCCTGCAATGCCTAAAGAATGGTATGTGAGGAATCAGAAGATTAATTAGTTAAAATACTGAGCCTTTTCAAGGAACACAAGAAAACAGTGGACAGGTTTTCACAGACCGATAGGACAGGAAATCTCATCAGTCTCCCAGCATTTTTGTTGGCATTCCAAAAGAAATTGTAATTTCATCTTGGTGCCTGCATTCCTGAATTCTTAACATTTCTCCTTTTTAAATATCAAATGTGTGAGACTTTTTGGAGACTACGTGAGAAAAATCTAATCCAAAAGCCAGCATGAAAGAATAAAACACAAATATATTTAATGTGAACTATTTACAGAGTGCCTAACCCTGAAATATCTAATGGTGCCTCAATAAAAAGAGTCCAGCTCATGCTGCAGAGGACACAGACCTACATCTCACAGACTGCACCCACAGAGCCAGTCCAATGTTGTTTCCATCTAATGGGATACTGGAGAGGGTATGAACAAGAGGCACCATGTGCACTACATATGCATTAAGCCCTGTGTTCATTTACATAAGATTAACTACATAATACGATGCTGTTTGTAATATATTTCTTAGACCCCCAGTTCACTTCCTTCTTTTACAACTTCTGGGAAACTTTAGGGAAAGTGGGAATCATACACTCATAGGACATCTCAAGTTTGAAGCGGCTTCAGGAGACATCAAGCCAAACACCCTGCTCAGAGCAGGGTCAGCCACAAGGTCAGAACAGAAGGATGCGCAGGATTTTTTCTGGTCTCTAAAACCTCCAGTGATGGAAACTGCACAACCTCACTAGGGCAACTTGTTCCAGATGTCACAAGGAATAAACACATCCTTGGATTCAGTCTGAATCTCTTCTTACAATCTCTGCCCTTGTGTAAAAAGAGCATGGCTCCAAACTCTTGCTGTGTAAGTCAAATTGGTTCTTAAAAGCCATCAAACAACACCAATTAACTATGATGAAGACATCATAAAGTTGTTGATATGCTTTATCACCTCAGATGTGATCCTTCACGCCTGACACCAAACACAGCCATTTACACATGTGCAAGGCAAAGAGGCACCACTGTATATCCATGTTACACCAACTACATGACCAGAGAAGACACAAAGATGTGGAGACTCAGGCTCTCAGCGATGGTAAATCAGAAGAGAGAGGTCAGATATTCAGTCAGAGTATAAATTCCCCTCAACGTGCCTAATGACAGTGAACATGCAAGAGATTAACACACCTTCATTCATCCTGTCTCTGTTCTGATTTAGAGATGATGTCAGGAATGTTTTGACTTGCTGCGATTTTCAAAATATGTAGTGGTAATAAAAGATTATTGTTGAGCATCTGTTTCGTTAGAACAAGACAGTAATCAAACAACTGTCAATTCAATTACTGCAGGAAAACAGAATGGGTGTAACAACCAATTGGCTGTGAGAGCACTGGAAGAAGAGCCCACTATGTCCTTGCCTACACAGCAATTTCGATTCTGAATCTGATGGGAGCTGTTAACCTGGTCTAAGAAAACCAAAAACTTTTGGAAGTGGGTACTAAAATTATTGAAACTCAGAATTCCGATGGGATTTATTTTTTTTTTAGCAGGAAAGGCTAATTTTTGATTTTTCCTTCTGAATCAGAACAGGTAGTTTGGAATGTTGACATTTCCTCCAATGTTCTTCCTTAAAAAACACAGGTAGGAAATTTTGAAACAACCTTGAATAAGAACTGGATTTGGATGAAGGGGGAAGGATTTTATCTAGACTTTCTTTTTGTTCTGTTATGTGAGATACATACAGATACATACAGAACATTTTGCTACTTTTTCAGAGGAAATTCCAATTAATAGAAAATAGTCTCCATAAAATGTGCCCTGCAGTCACACCAGGGTGTCTCTAACAACACAAGCAGTAAGAGACCCTTTGATCACCTCAGACTGAACCCTTCCTAAGCACATGATGTCTGTGCAGTTGTGGCTGGCAGATGGAATGCTGCAGGAAGCAGCATCCAGATCCCCTTGGGAGTCCTGATGGGTCAGACCAAGCTGTAACATGAGATGCCAAGGAACTTAAGATATCTAAATGTCAGCAGTTGAATTAACGTAATTAATGAAACTGAAGTCCTCATCACTGAGGCCTGCAAAAGTTGAAGGGAATTATTAAGCCTCAGTCCTGCAGCAGAGCCTGATGGGTGTGTGCAGGGACTGCACTCTGCAATGTTGCAGCCACTGCAGAGAAGAGTCTTCTGTAAGAACAAAGGGACATGACCTTCCTAAAAGGACTGGATTGCAAGATATCAAATTAAAGGCCTCTTCCAAAATCAGTTTTATGTCCAGCAAAATACTGCCACGGGGAGGAAATGGCATATGACTTACGTGGTGTTTTGACCTTTTCATCTGCACCCTCACAGCCCAACTTTACAGCTACATTTTCAGAATAAGTGTACACAGATCAGCAATCAACAACAACCTGGTTTTCACAAGTGAGGAGAGAGAACATTTTTTCCTCCTGGTTGGTTTTACACGCAAGGTGTGAGAATCAACCATGTAAAACCCCCATGGAGCACATGGTACTACAAAAGACTCGCATGGGCACACCCAGCGGGTGGCTTCCTGGAGCACAGAAACAGGAGTAGAGAAAACACAGGCTGTACTGGGGCATTTGTTCATACACAGGATAACCAAAGACTGAGGCAAATCCGTAGACATTAAATTCCCTCTGTTAAAACAGACTGTTTTGGGAAGCCATGGTTGTGAAGAGAGGTAGTAGGACATCAAGCACAATCTCCAGTTGGTTGAAGGTTTCTTATGGGATGACTGCAACCAGCATAATTTAAAGCAATCCCTGAGTTCCCTTAAGCTGCCCTGAGTATCCTTTTGCCTTGTGTTTAGGCCACAGTTTGAGAATAAAAACTTGGTTTGGAGCTGCTGCCCTTCTTGCCTTCCTACACTACGTCCAGTGTGTTATTAGAGCTGAGAACCTGGTCACCAGGGTTTTTCTTACACATTCAAATGAATCATTCATTTCTTATCTAGGGGAAATGTTTACTTCTCTTAGGCATTTCCATAGGAAATCTTGCCAATCCTACACCAAATGACTGAAGTATTACATGAGATGGATGGGAACATTATAAAGAAATGGATGGAAATATTTTAAAGAGATGACAGATGAAATCAATAATTCTCAGTTTCTTTACTACAATTCTTACCTGGAAAAAGCATTTGCATTGCTTTGCATCAGCAAGGTGATACACAAGTGCCATTTGCATTGTGGAATTGTAATGTCCAGGATTAGGCACAGAAAGGCACAGCGGTGTTCAGCTGCTGCCTCTGAGATAACATGCACAGCTCCTGAAAGGAGGCTGGGGGAAATCCTTCTAGGGCCCAATGGAGTCCCATCAAGAAACACAAAATAACCTTAATCCTGGCACCTGCTTGCTTCTATCCATTCCCAGGCTTTTAAGATAAAAAAGTGACATGGAAAAAATGAGGCAATCTCAGAGCTAATAGATGAACATGAGTAAAGTGAGCAGATGTAATCTTTTCAAAAACAAAGAAGGAGCCTGAGAAAATTATTGGTATTTCTTTACCACATCAGTGAGGGTCATTAAATTATTCGAGTACTTTGAACTGAGTAAGACCTTGACAGGTGGTGCAAAAAAAAGTCAGACAAATGAGGTATGTGAGCCAGTCCTAAAGATGTACGTGGTTTCATATGTTACTTCCCTCTCATTTAAGAGTGGAATAGGCATGGGTCCTTACTCTGCACACAACAAAGACCTGAATCCTTTTGACTCCGAAATCTGGAATGCCACAGTAACTCTTACCTTCATACGTTCTGTTCCGTGTTTGCTGAACAATTTTTTCCCCATCTTTCTTAGTGAAACCAAACTTCAGGACTTCCTGTAAAGCTAGAGCATAAAGAAGAATAGCATCATGGAATCCTTCCACAAACATGTTCACCTAGAAAAGAAAGAAAAAAGAAAAAAAAAGCAATGGCAATTGACACATTACAAATCTTTTTTCCCTATTGATTCACTAGAGGGAATCTACAAATTAACCACAGTGACTAATTTGGAGAGTTATTTCTCAACTGTTGGAATCCAAAGGAATGTGTCTCAAAAAAACCTCAGGGGGAAAACGGCAACTTTTGACCCATTTTTAAAAACAGTTAACCACTATCTGCTATTCTGAACACTCAAATCACACTTTAATGTTGTGTCTGAACAGCTCTGCAGATAGGGAAGAAATTCACAGATCACAGTTCTCATGCCCAGACGCACAAACTCTGCACTTAACCACGTGAGATTCTGTAAGGGGCTGAGCACCTTCATCCCGCAGCAGTCCCACTCCCCTTGTGCAGGGGACTTAGCACGTCTCAGGACCGGGAAGTATGTTCTGTCATGATTTTTTCTGGAGAGCACAACTGGTGTTTTTGCTTGTTTAATGATTACTGCTTCCATTTCTGGCCCTTGTTCAGCCAAGTATCTCTCTAGCAACTGAGCAATGGAGAAAACTACTTACCCTCTCCAGCAATGTATTCTCTGGAACTGCCAGAACTTTTCCCGCCTGTCCTTTATAGTTTTTTCAGTAAGTGACATGAAATGAATGAAATGCTGCCTTATAACCATAATACAAAAGAAAACTGCTACCTACCAGCTCCGCCTCCATAGGCAAACTACAGATTTTTGGTCTGTATCACTGAGTAACAACACTTAAAAGCTGAGTGCTGCAGAAACATTACAGGTTTGCTCACAGGGAGCCTGATGTGCTTCAGTAGTGAAGCAATAATTATTGCAGGAGCTGAGTTCAGATGGAGGCCCATCAGCAGAAGGAGACACACACGACTTGAGCAGCACAGTGCCTACTCTTTTGTAGGCAGCAACTTACACATCAGCAATGCAATGCACTTACTTTATGACAGTAATTCAGAATGAATTATCTTTTCAGTTGCAAGAAAGATGTTCCCATTCACTCAGAGTTTCACTACAATAAAAAACCTCCTGACATCCTAGCAGAGGTGTTAGCAAGGATTGTACCACATTATGACGTCTCTTATTGCCATTTCCAGTGAACAACTCACCTCTACAAATATTGCCCTGGATAGAAAAAAAGATAGATTTAGGATATCTTCCACTTCAGTGTATCTAAACAATTTAAAATGCTAGTACATAAAGTGTCAGTCTAACTCTCGCAGTTTTTACCTGGACATCAGAAACGTTCAAAGACGAAAACATGCAGCCAGTTAAGTAAATAACTGCTCCATAGATAAAAAGTATTACATAGTTGATTGGTTAAGCCAAACTAATCAAACCCTGATAATGTAATTACATCCAAGACATTCCTTCACTCTTAAAGCACTTGCCAACAGTAAGAAGAATTTTGGAATTCTTTACTGAATATTACAAAAGTTTCCACTGCTCTTACATTTAAAACTAGACTTTTAGTAACTCCAACCTATACTGCATTAAGAAAATGCATTACAGTTCAGGGGAAGAGCCCACAGTGCTACAGGAGGCACAGACAGCTCAGCTCACTCTGACAGCCAAAGACTAAAGGGCAGCTGCAGTTATTTTGAGCTATGGAGAGAAAGCATGAAAGAAGAGGTGAAAGTCAGGCTTTTAGTGGAATAACAAGAGCTGGTGGACAGAGTGCACACTAGGACAGGCTTTGCCAGCAGGGGGTTTAACTTTTCAGAGTTGAAAAAACCCCAACCAAACCAAGAAACCACAAAGCTCGACAACTGCTTCATGTGCCAGTATTAGAGTCCAAGTGGCCTGTGGATGATCAAACATGGGCTTTCTTTACGTGACATTCTTTCTCTAGTCTCTGTAGTAGCTCTACCTCCCTGCTGGCTGATTTACAGCTTGTGGCTGGCACTTGTTTCAAGGAAAGCTATTTGTCACTTCCTTTGTCCATGGCATAGACCTCTCAGCGTAACACAGCAACCTTCAAAATCCTTTTTGTCAGCTAATTTCCTCAACCTAAAAATCTACTCATGCCACAGGCCTGGAAACACTTCTGTAGACACTGCAGATCTGCCAGATAAGCCCTGTCAAAACTCAGTTGGCAGTTTGGGAGATTACTGCCACAGCCTCTTGCCAAAGCCCCTCTTGGCCAAATCCCCTGACATCACATATGAAAAATCACATTAGAAAATTCCCAGAGGGTCATCTATGCCACTGCTCAGTTGCTGAAACACAAACCCCAGCATTTTATCTTATGTTGCCAAGGAAGGTGAAACTGTGGGTAATTTTGCCATTTAAAATCTTCTTCTAAAAGAGTAATAGTTACTATTTACAGGTGAGATTGCACCTACACTCCCCAGCCAAATCATCTGCTGGGCACACCTGCAACTTCTCACATTATTCCAGAAACATGTTCAAGCACCAGTTCTTGAAAGGGATACTGGATACCATGAGGGGCATAAAGTTTTAATGCATGTCATCTCGCTCAATCATTTAGAAGTTTCCATAATTCCACACAGAACACGGGTTGCACGATGCGAAGGACAGAGGAACATGTGAAATAACAGCTACAGAAAATTTTGAAGGGATTGTTCCTTGCTGGTGAAAAGGGTTAAAAAGGGATAGAAGAAGTGTATATTCCATGAATATTTCAAATAGAAATCAGAGTACATATGAAGATGTCTTCACAGGCTGCTTGAAGGTGTCCATGGTAAGTAATTATGTGCATGGTTCAACCTTAGATACTCTTGGGATAAAATCTACAGAGAGTACAAAATCTATTAGAGGTCAACTACTCTTGTAAGTAAGTAAAAGTCTTTTAGTTGAGCTCTAATAAAAAGTAGAAAATTTTGATCATAGTATTTTCGATTTTCATTTATGCTGCTTTTTAATCACAGGTGCAAGCTGAGCTTCACAACTTGCATGTCAACTAAAAAATTATTGTCCCTGGCTCCTTCTGCACAGCAGAGCTACCCTTCAAAGTGGCAGCAATGCCATTGGCAGCACAGAAGCTGCCAGGTTTGCTGAACAGCTTTGGAGGCTGCAGTATAAATATATGGAAATGTCTTAATGAGATCTTCCATATTACTTTCAAATCCTATCCAAATACCTAAAAAGCAGGTAAGCTAACTCCGTAGCTAAATAAGATAAGCACGCATACACCCTTTTATTTTCCTGCCTTTCTACTCTAAATAATCCTCTTCCATCAGGGGGAAAAAAAAAAAAAGAAACCACCTCTCTCAATGGAAATCACATGAATAAATTTTACACAGTTCAAAGTTATAGTTCCCCAAGCAGCTATAGTGTGACCACACTATTCATATATACCAAGGTGTTAACAGCATACACAGCAATGCAAAATACTACTGACATGGAAGAGAGCCAAGCTACAGCTATGCAGGACCCATAATTTTCCATATCCTGCCTACTAGCTGTTAAGTAAGCTTACTCTCTCCCATCTGGAACTGCCCAGCTCTGAATCACAGCAATTACAGCAATTAATACCACTTCAGTGCCAGGTGGGGAGCATCATCAGCACCTTTTCTCTATTGCAAAGGCAAACAACTAACATTTCCCAAACCTGGTCTCTGCATCTACTTTCCAGTATATCCACAGTGATTTTCAAGTTGTCAAATTATAGTTCCAGCCAAAATCAGTGAGGACCTTGCAGAACTGCAGAGGGTTGTACCTAGACTTTTTGCAAAAATCTTATCAATTTACATACTTGACAAGATGCTCAGGTGAGATAATGCCCACTGAAGTCTGCCTTCACCCTGTTTTAGATTATCCCACACAGATGAAACTAAGCAATCAAGCATGGAAGTTTGATCCTATAAACATACGACACTCATCTAATATCAGGATTATGAATACTGTAAGTGAACCTCATGAAGTTTAGCAGTATTGTGTTATACTGTAAAACTATAGCACAGTAAAAATACGGCAACGAAGTTCAAATACAGCAGCTATATTAAAAAAAAATGCTATGATGTATTTTAAACCAATCTCCTGACAATCTCTCAGGGAGGTGGTGCAGTCATCATCCCTGAAGGTGTTCAAGGAAAGACTGGCACTTTGTGCCATGCTCTAGTTGACATGGTGCTGATCAGTCAAAGGTTAGACTTGATGATCTCAGAGGTCTTTTCCAAACTAACTGATTCTGTGATTCTGTAACAAGCTTGTTCACAGACTTCATGACTATGGATTTCTCCATAACACATCTTACTATTTAGGTAGATGTCTTCCTGCTACCTCGTGCTGCTTCAATAGAAGTATTTTTTAATATCTCAATAAAAGTATTTTTTAAGCAGTTGCAATTAAACTGTCAGTGCTCTCTTTTTAATCCTTCTTCAGCAAGTCAATTATAATTATGATCCTTTATTTATGAGCTTTTCTAAGAAACCCTGACCTAGCTAACTTTTCTTACATACATTCTTGTCAAATATCTTCAGTTGTGTTCTGCTGACTCACTATCCAGCAATACACTCTTCACTTAACTCTGGAGCAGGGACTTTTCTCTTTGATATCATTTGTTGATGTTGCACATTCCCATTTACGACATTGCCACTGCTGTTGATGTTGTTCTAAGCACTGGGATGCCCAGAGGGGCCCTCAGCAGTTCCTTGATGAGTTTCTATGCCCTTGCTCTGAGCTGCACAAATCCAGAATAAGGTGCTCATGATTCTTACATAATATAGATGATCGACAGATAGAAATGATTCAGGTTTTTTTTTAATTATTCTTTTTTAAAGATAAAACATCGTTGTTACAAACTGATTTTCTGTTAAACTTTTAGTTTATAAAAACTCAAGTCAAACTCTAGGTGGAGCTGAGATGTAGATTGAGAATGTGAAGGTGAGGGAAGAATATCCTTACACTTGAGCATTACCTGAGAATAGGGGAAGTGCATTTCAAACCAGGAATATCATGTCCAGTTTCAGCTTTGCAGTAATTTATTAGTCCTACAGGTATAACGCTACCACGTATGATTCTGCATGTTACCACCATAACAAGATTATCACAGCTCTCATTTATGTACCATCCACCTCCTCAGATCTTCATGTGATTTCTCAATGCCATGATGCAACAGAAACTTGCAGAGCTCCCAAACCTCACCTATTGATAACAGCTACTTCCATGCACTGGGATTGGAATTTCAAGGACTCTCAAGTATAACAAATGCAAAGCCAGAGGACGCACTCACAGACAGCTGTCATAAACAGCATGCCTCTAGATGCCTGCAGACACAGATACATGACTAGGCCTGTTTCCACAGAGATCACATCACTGTGGAACCAGCCCAGCAACTGGAAAAGAAGATATAGCTGTAAGACAGTTAACCAAACCTGTATGTTTAGATGGCTAAGACCGAAAATACAGCCTGTTCACTTGGGTAACCAGAATGCCCCTCTAAAGGACCTTAGTGCTTCATAGAAACAGTAAAAGGAAAGAGAAAAATAATAGAAACACGTGCCTTCTTCAGAGAAGGCCATTTCCTCAATATTTAATTCAAAACTGAAAGAGAACATAGGGCATTACGCCAAATTCTGGGCAATGCAGCTGTAGTCAAGACAGCTTCTCGCTATATTCACTGATATTCAATCTCTATAAATACACAAATGGGCACCTGCTCAAGAACACATGAGGGCAGGGCCCAGGACTTTGTTTTCTAAAGGACATATTTGGGGCTGGAACTCACATGTCTCCCTAGAAAAAGAGGATGAGCATTCCTCAGTGCAAGGAGATGTCACGTAACAGTAAAACCTTGTGCATATTTAAGAAAGATTTATTCAAGTACTGTTGCATCAATTTCATCTTTCACAGGGAGACAGTGTTTATGTGGAAACCTGCAAGACATTTTTCTTTTAGGGGAGCATGTCACCTTATTATGTGAATTCTGCAAACTGAAGCATATACTCCACTTTAAAATTCTACCTTAACAATTTAGCACCTCAGTCGAATAGGACATCACTTCCCTTTAAGGAAGCATCTTCCAGCAAGGTTGCCTGATTGTGTTCATCTCCTTTCCAGTATCCGCTGGTACAGCAGTAATGCTGAGAGCAGAGGAGACGGAGGTGTGTGCTCCACCTCAGTGCTCTGCGCACCAGGCAACGCGGCCCCAGTGTGAGGACTTTGAAACTGAAGTGCAGGTTGAAGGAGTCTGGGGAGCAAGCATTGCTCACAGCCCATAAGCCACCCTTCTCCACCACGAAAGGGCCCGCGTATGGAAAGATCCCTGCTTTTTTTTGCACTTTGTTTGATTTGGACACAAAGATGGGGCGCCGCAGCTAAACCCATTTCCTTAAGGGTGAAACCATGCCTTTGCCTGCCTGCACTGTTCAGATATGCATCTGACCAGCTGGTACATGAGCTGATGTGCACTGCAGGCATGCCAAAACACTGCTACCCTGGCTCCACCTAGACAAGAGGATGCTTACTTGAGCAGGACCAAAGTACCACTAGTGACAAACTCTCAGCCACTTTAAAGCCAGTTGTGGACCAGAAGCATTTTATTCCACAAGAAGGAATTAACAAAAAGAAAAGTATATTAACAACCAATATCTGTGATTTACTTAAAAAAGGCTGCCAAATTCATGGAGTTAAGGGATTTTGTCAGTGAAGGTTATTTTCTTGCTATGAGAAGAAAATTATCCACAAAGCCAGCTCTGTCTTGTATCTAATCCTTATTCTTTAGTGTTTCTTCCTTGTTTTTCCTAATAGCCCATTCTTGAAAAACTGCTAGATTTACTCCTGGTCATCCAGCTGGGGCAGCCACAAGTTGCTCTGTTGTCTCAATGGTGAACTAAAGCAAAAACCTATTCAGTCCCAGGCTGCAGGGTAGCTGTGCTGTGCAATGTCAGCTAAAATACACCAGGGCACAGTAACAACTGAGATGCAAGGGTATGGAGAAACCCATCCATCCCACTGCCTGTGAAAGCTGTCCATTCTTTGTTTGTTTATTGCTTCCAACACTCTCCTATGTTATCTAGAAAATAGCTTTAAACTCCCAGTGCCTGCTGCCAACAGGCCAGGCAGAAATTTCCAGATAGAGACAAAATGAGTTCCTTCTATTAAACATAGACACAGGAATTGCCACCTCAGCAGAATTAGAACCTTATGCACAGTCTGTCCACATAAAGGGGCTCTTACTGTCACTCATTTTCACAAATTTTGGACTCAACCCACAGCCTGACATCACTGCGTCTCAGATCTTCTCCAGACCTCCAACAGCATGGCCAATGCAGGGGCAGGTTGGGCTGAAAACTGCTCTGCTCCAGGAACAGGATGCTCCTCTGGGACCAGATTTTCCCCTCTGAAAACCTGCATGGGATTTATTTCTGGCTCTATCCACCATGTTCAAAGATTCCTTTTGCAAGCTGCTACCAGCCATTTTACCTCTCTGTGGTTTTGGTTCCTGTAGCACCTTTAGTATCAGCCTCAAAGGAGCACAGCTGATTTATCCAAGGAGCGGCACTGTTTTGTACCAGAAGTGAACTACCTACAGAATGATCATTTAGGGGAGGTTCTCCTTTATGTATGCTTTACAGACATACTATTCACCTATGTAATTTAGCCCTAAAGGGCTGCATGTCACCTATCAAGGAAAAGGATAGAATCAGAGAATATATGTGCTTGTAGTTAATGTGATATGCCCTACATTCATAATACATCTCTAATTCCAGATAAACAACTAACGCAAAGAGTGTCTAGCACAAAGCAGTATACTATGACTGACTAAATACTTAAGGGATCTTAATCATAAAAGGTATAGCTGCCTTTTTTAGAATTTCCTGCTTTCTAACAAACTACGTGGTCATTCACACAATGAGTTACAAAACTATGTTCAGAAATCATACACATGGTCATAGTGGTGAAAAATGAAAGATATTAAAGAAGTTACTCTTCTCAGCTGAACATAAACACACAGAAATTACAACATGCTTGTTTTAAATAGATTTTTCTAAGGATTCCCATTGGTAGTCTGATGTTAATCTGTTATATAGTTGTAATGAATGCTTACGTTTTAAGTTAGCCTTTAAGTTGGGACATATTAATTGCAGATAAACACCTAGTAACAAAAAACTACCAGCCAAGTCTTTTCATTACATATTAAGTTTTTAATGTCAGTGAGCAAGATTGTTTTTCAAGTAGGAACATATCTCAGTTTTTCAGAATGACAGTCACTCATCTGAAAAAATCAGTTCCACTTGCTAAAATAAGTTAAACTGGTTTAAGAAATGCAGAGCGAGGACAAACAGGAAAGACATTTTTTGTTAATTGTTTATCCTTGTACAATGTGCAATTGTTTTGGGTTCTGGATTTCTAAGATTATCATCAAACCACGGAAATCACAGACATATTTTATTTTCCATACTAAAAATGCTCCAGATTACATCAGTTCTCAGGCAAAACTCAGAAAAATCATTGTATCACTGTGGAGACAACCCACGCATTAAAACAATTTGCCTGTGCTACACATGCGGGTTGGTGAAATCTTCAGTGGGGTAAAAACCACATCTGATGAAAAGGACCATTTAATTTCTGCTTTGCAGCAGATTATCGAAGGCTACCCAGCATAGCATTTGATTTAAATACAGTCTTAAGGGCTGGCTAAACACAAATGATTTAGGCACAGCCAAAAAAGCACGGCTAAGTTCAAAAGTATGCTTGGAACTGGAATTAGTCATCTAATCTCCTTACTCAGTACCAGGCAAAAATTAGGCACACAAAATCAGGATTCCTAAGCACCAGCATCCCACCTCACCCTTGCCAGCAGAGGAGGTAAGGAATGAGGGATGGATGTGACCTTGCTACTCTCACATAGGCAGGTAACAGCTCCCCACTGCAAGAACATGCAGTCAAGCCTTTACAAAAACCCCACAGGGCATCAGTCCTTTCAAGTTCCCTGTCCTTTTTTCATCTAAAAGCCCTGGGGCTACTTCTACTGTGCTAGCAGGAGAGAAATTCAGGATCAAATCTCTGCTTTCAGGGAATCTGAACTCCACCCTTCCCTGGCCCTCTCTGCAGGGCATCCTGGGATGTAGGCACTCCTAGAGCTGAAACCCAGGTGCTGGGGAAAACCTATGATGTGCCAAGACCTGGGGAACCTCTGGGCTGAGTGTCAATAATTTGCCAGAAGAGCCCACCTGAGGCTGAGGTTGCCATGACAAATGATCCTTTTATGAAATACCAGGGTAAATAGGCATATGAACTTGTAAACTTTAATGGCATGGAACTAATGTAAACCCTCAGGCTCCTATTAATCATGCTTCCATACCAAATAGTTTAAAAATTAATTACTTGGCTTTGTTATTTTCTTCCAGATAGTGGATATCTGACGAAAGGTGTTCAGCTGACTGATTAACTACCCCTTTGCTGGCATACTTGCACTAGCACGGGAAAGGATAGGTGCAGCAGCTATGTCAGAAGATATTTATGTGTACCTATCAGCAGGCAGTAACGTTCCAGCCACACATCTGAAACACGTCCTCCCACCCTTCAGCAGCGGGATGATAGTTAACACCTCCAAATTTGAGTATTTGCAGCCCCTCCAAAAAAACTAAAACCTCACTCTCTTAGCTTCTTGCTTCCTTATTGACTGACTGATCCCTGAGATCCTGCTTGATTTTACTTTCTAAGGTATTGCAGAGTCTGCAGGCTGATGGGCTAACTGGATGCATTGTACAAATACGTGTCCCATCAAATGTAAATGTTGTCCTGTCTAGTGAATGCCACCTTGTTCCCAGCCACAGAGTGCAGGGCATCTAGAGCTCCCCACCTTCCCTCCTCCCATTGTCCTGTGCCCCATTCTCATGCCCCTCTTATTCATTTGCTCTGGGACAGAGACAGTCCTTGTCTCTTGAATACGCCTTGATATATTAGTTCTTTTTAAAATGGGCTAGACCTTTTGATTTTTGTATCAGGCTTCTCTTGCTAATGAAGAAAGAGAGAAGAAAAGTTGTGAGTGGGTTCTTACGCCTCCTTCCATGCACAAAAACACCACTGCCTTTATTCACCCAGCCCATCCTCACAGGCCAACTACATTATTACCCCCTCTGCATTTGACAAATTGCTAAATATCCCCTGGAAAAAAACCAAAAACCAATCCATCAGAGCTGGCAGCATGGTACACTCATCTCTTACAGCGCAGGAGCACACCCGAGCCCTGCTGCCTGCCTTTGCTCTGCCAACACTCCTGCACTGGGGTGCTTTGACTCACCCATGGGGCTGGCAATACCCTCATGTTAAAAAGAGTTGTCCCTCTGGAGAATGAGTCTGTCTCAGAGCTACCTTCAGGTTGCTTAACCTCAGAGCACTCAGCCATAAGACATGAACACGCTGGCACAGCAGGAGATCACAGGTGTTACTGATTGCCATCTATACTGTTTCTCAGAAGATTTGTCATTTGAATACCACAAGGTTAGACCTTGCCCCACCCTCATTCAGGATTACTTTCACTGTATCAAAAATGAGTTCAGGAAAGCTTCCCTGGATCAACTCCATGTGGGATCTGCCACTGTGGAGGCAATGTCCCTTGGCTCTCAGGGTCTCAAACAAGGAATACACATTTCTGGCCTTGAAGAACTGTCCTTTTTTTATGTCCCTGAAGAAAACAAAGCACGTCTCCTTCCCTACAACCCCTGCCACCCTCCTTCTTCTTGCAGAATCAAACTCTCTCATTTAAACTGTTTGGCTCAGCCAGAAGTCAAACACTGAACTCTTAACCCAACTTGTGTTACCACAGTGTGAGGTTACTGGCACAGGTAAGGTGAACCATCCACGGCACCCAAGGTACTGAGGCTGGAGCATGCCCTCAGCCATCCTGCAAGTGCACCACTCCCACAAAAAAAAAAAACTTCCAGCTGCCCACTGGAAGCAGCATCCTGACATAGGACAGGCTCATCTAAACCTTCTCTGCATGCTTTGTTGAGCTGAGGTTTTTTTCATAAGATACCCGGGAACAGGAGTCATAAACAAAGGTATTGGCTGCTAGAAAGTCAGTTAGCAAAGGTATTTCATCTTTTAAGTATCATTTTATGCTAAACAAGACACAGTCTACCTTTTCCTTCATTCAAACATTTCAGAGTCAAACCTGAGGACCATTTAAATATCAGCATCAAAAATCCTATGATTTTACATAAAAACGATGCCTCAATGGGACAAATTAGCTTTGGATTATTAGCAATGCAAACAGCATAGAGAGGCATTAAAAACAGAAGCAGGTTATGAACTTTGTAGGAAGACACATTTTTCACACTTTGAAAGTGGAAAATAAGGTGTATTTCTAGCAAGTACTTCAAAGGGAGAATGCCTTACTCATAAATGTCTGAGTGTCTGTTTAGTAAAGTGGAATGTGAATATCTGTGAAACCCAAGTAAAAACATGGGGCTATGGAAAATATACAACATGTACATGAAGTTCAGCTCTAAACTTTTACATACCCAAAGAGTTCAGATGTTACTATTTTCAGATATACATACAGTTTTGTACTATCTCCTCCATGGCTTAAGACAGCCTCAAAAAGTATGCTTAGATAGGCTAAAAAAACTAGACAAATCCACTGGAAGAAAGAAGAATAATTTATTTCTTTTACTGTCTTTTATGGTATCTGTTAATGGCAAATAACATACTATTACACTGCAATTTTGCCTGAGACCCTGATGTGGATGACACCAGTCTTTCACTGAGAAAGCATTAACTTCAGGAAAAAAGAGAAGTGTCTGTTGTATGCACCAAATTTAGCAGTCTCGAGTTCAATGCTGCTCTTACAGAAATTGAAGAAACTCTCATTAATTCCAAGGGGTTAAGGGCTGGTTGTGAAAATCCTAACTATGTTTTCCTAATAGAATTCATCTTGTTAATAAGCTGGCATGTGAACTCATTTTTTCCGGCTGCTGAAAGCAGCTTGTGGTTTGCTTTTATTCTTTCAAACACAATTAGCAAAGCACTCCAGCAGTTGAATAGACCCATTCATTTGAACAAATTATTCCCTGCCAGGGTTCGAGGGGTTTTTTTCCCCTTTTTTTTTCTTAAATCTCCTCAAAACTCTCTCCCATCCTGATGTAGTCAGAAGACACAAAAGCTTGACATTAATCTTGCCTGCCTGTGCCTGAAAAAAGAGAAGTGGGACAGACACCACTGAATAAGTTACATTTTCAGCATCTCAGTGACACAACTGAATTGCTCGCTTATCCCAACTTTATCTTAGCTGGTGTGCAATCCTAATTAAAAGGCTGACGTAAGGAATACACACAGAGAAAAGTCTGGCACGGATGTTATGGATGAGATGATAAACTTTATGAGCTACCTCCCATGTAGCTTTTGTAGTTAACTGCTGGAGCTAGAACAGTTGCTCCTAAGTGCACCATTTCTCATTTCAGAGGGCTAAAAATGTTAAATAAAAGAGTTGCCCTTTCCAATAGGTAGCAGCATTTTGCTGATCTAATTAATCTATGTAGCTCGTTCTTTCACTGAGATAACTGAACTGGCAAATCAGGCTCCAGTCTGCTCTTCCTGATGCTCATTTTCAGGGTGAAAAAGGCTGTGGGTAGGATAAAACCCATGGCTCTACCTCATGAACAATGCTGTCGTGTAGTTAACACAGCAGAAATATCTGTTTGATTAGTTACATTTTCAGTTTTTAAAGGACAAGAAAAAACAAGCCATGGGTGGTCTGTAACCTCAGAAGAGCAAATATCCTGGGCTGTAAAATCATCCCAGCTCAGAATACTGGGTTGGACATAAAAAAAGCATTTATTGAATCCTAGGCCTGAGTCAGGAACAGAAGGTGCATTAAGAGCTTCCAAACTGCAGCCTACCGCCAATTCATTAAGTGTTTGGCATTATTTAATAAAAATGGCTTATGCATATACTTTAACTGAAACACTGTTTATTCATAAACATTTTTAACTACAGTATGCATTGGGAGTTATTCACATACCAATTTAGAGACAGTTTCAAATTCTTCCTTCAAGTAACTGCATGCAATTCCCACTGCTGTCTGGCTCAACTAGGCTACAGGTCTGCAAGGAGAGCTTGTCCTGTATTTTGCAATTAAACCAAGGATCTCAGTTGGTTTATAGAGACCAGAACACACTACTGTTAATGTCTTGTTAATGCATTAACACTATAAAACTGCTGTCATTGGAATAAAAGCATTAAAGTGTTCTAGTGTCCTTAATGAACCCCAAATTTGAACAGATTTTTGAAAAAATTCCTCCTTTTTTTTTTGGATATTTTATCAGTGAATTCATTCTCCAGGTAAGCACAAAATAAAAAGGTCAAGCTTTCCACAAAACTACAGGATTCTTCTTGAAAAAACATAATGACACTGTTGAATGCTGAAACAATGGCTGAGCAGACTTAAGGCTTCAGCCCACAGTTCTTTGGGTTGCATTAACACGACAGTACTCAGAGAGTGGTGAACAACCAAACTAATAGTATTTGCTAGTGGTCTCAGACAGCTGTTTGCAATGGGATGTTGCAATGGGACATCACAGAGAGGGAACATCATCATTTTTAGCCCCCTCCTGTGCAACTACAACCTACCCAAATACTTCTGAGATGCTTTCTCAAAACCTCTCTTATTTTCAATGCTGTCTAGTTAAAAGGCGTTTAAAGAAGCTTTTTCCCCTCAGAAGAGAGATTCCTGGAAGAGTCAAAGAAATTTCTTTTTCCACACTTTCCTGCTCATTCATAAGGCACAAGTTCCTCCACCTTCTCTATTTCCACAGGATAACACCCATGCAGAAACCACAGAAACTTCTGACCTGGGAAAGCCATACCCCGAACACGTTTTTCTCTTTTCTGTGTGATTTCACAGCTGGAGATGGAGACGGCCAACACTCTTTGACCTGTTACTTCTCCAAGGGCCGTATGTGTTCTGCATCTGGCAATGGGACAGCTGCTGCTTTAGAACTCTGCCCTTTCTGTCTCCCTTATCTTTCCTTCTGTCATCTGCTTATTTTCCATTTTTATGATATTCTTTTTTGTTAGATAATAATGCCATTAGGATTAGTACTGGCAAGCAGCCAGGACAAAATGGCAGCACTAATGACTTTTGTTTGACTTAGGGTCACTGTGAGATAATTTAGACCACAGACCTGGGGCCCCACTTTCCCATGACACTGAAAAAATCCACACAGAAAAGCAGAAACACTGAATGCTTCAAATCCAAACCTCCCTAAGTTCATCCTCTTGGGACAAAGCTTGCAGAAAAGAATGAGGACTATATTTCAACACCCGTAGATAGGACTTGAGATGGACTGAACTACTGACTATCTTTCCGCATAGTTTTTGTTTTCAGGAGCAGAATCCAGCAGAGAAAAATCCATCACTGTCACTTTCCACCCACTCAGCTCAAGGACTTCTCCCTCCAAGTCTTCCCTTGGAGGACACAGCCTTGCTTAATGCACACCCAAAGCACTTTCTTACCATGTTGCCAATGAAGCACTGTTAATGGGTGCCCACTATCCACAAATCTTTCACAGAGGAAGGAATTGGCCTTCAGTCTGGCTTTTTTTTTTTTTTCCCCCAATTAATTTTCAGAATGGATTTTTTTTTTAAATTCTGAAAGCTGCTCCAAAACGTTTTTTCTCTGAACAGGGCAGCAGGACAATCAGTTAAGGGAATATGAAGCATCTCTTTCCCACTGTTCAAACTGGGGAAATGTATAATTCACCATAAATTATGAAAAGCAAACCAGAAAGTTAAAATTCACATGCTGTTAATGGAGAAACACAGTTGATGTTCTTTTGAGACACTCAACCCAAGACTAACTCTCATAAAGACATTTTATTTTACCATTATTGCAGTGCTGTGAGAAAGCAGGTAGAGAAGGGTCTGCTAAGAACTATGTAAGGTAAGCATCCAGGACGCTCTCCATTTCAAATCAAACCTCCTTCCCCCATAGCCATGATCTGTAGCTCCTCCACTGAGAGTCCAGATCCCTACAGCCTCCACTATTGAGGCTTCCTATGAATCAAGGATTGATGTTTCAGATGGCAGGAAGCTGTGGTACGTGTACAGAGATCACAAGATCCTCCCTCTGTCCCAGCAAGAACAGACTGGGAAGAGTGCAGAAAGCCAGGTGGGAAAGGAAGAAGAGGAAGAGGAGCAGGAGAGGCAGCAGCAGCAGGAGGGGGCCCATGCAACTGCCCAATCTTAGCAAAAGCTGATGTTTTTGTGTGAAGGAGTGTTTGGAACAATACGAAAAACTCTGCATCACAGGTGGAAATGGGACATAGAGAGAGGAAGCCCTCAGAGCCAGGGAGAAGGTGCTCAAGGATGAGATGGTAGGGAGACATTCCCCACAGCTGCTCTCAGACAGCCAGAAGCATTTCCAGGACAGACCATGGAGTGAGGAATCAGAAAAGAGGACTTCTGGCAGTGGGTGTGCAGTTGCATTTCCCCAACAAGCACATCAGCCTGCAAAATCTCCCCCATGCTGGCACAGGGGAATTTGCTCTCTGACAGATCCACTTCTGCTTGACCATAACAGAGTATTTTGTATCTGTTCAGCACAAATCAACACTGTACAGTGTTTGCAGAGGGTCCCTATCCTACAGAACAGCAAAGCATCCCCACGCCTGGCACCAAGTTACCCACAGGCAGCATCCTGAGCTCTCAGCAGTACAAGGCTTTTCTGATCTGGGGAGATGTCACACTGCCCAGACTAAAAAAGTCACAAAACTGCAGGTGAATGGATCTTTAATATTCAAAATCACATTTTTCAACAATCATAACCAAGGGCACATAGCACATATTCAAGGTACATTGCTTGCTAAGCATCACCTGCTAAAGGGCACATAGAGAGCAAAGGGAGGAACAGCACAAATTACAGTTCCATGCCTTCTTCCGAACTCATTTAGCAGGTTCTTTAGAGAGTAGCACCTTGAAATTGCTAACTAACCCAAAAAAAAAAATGCCTTCAAAAGACTATGACTAGACTTTGAAAGTATCACAGGAAAAATACAAACTACTGACGTGATTCAAGTTTAGCATTTTAATATTTAAATAAATATTATTTAAATATTTATATTTAAATATAAAGCCTAAGTTATACAAAAAACTGCAGGAAAGGTTCTTTAACACAACATAATGCAATTGAAGATGATGCCTCCACCTGTGAGGGACACAATGTTTGAAGCAAAGATGTGAGGTACGTGCCTAAGTGGGATTTGGAAAATGAAGGGTTTGGGTTGATTTACGAGTTTCAGGCATTAATTCCTTGCTCTCATTTCCTACAGCTAAAGGCTTACCAAACTCTCTTCAAGCTTCTTTTCTGTATATTTGGAAGGTTTACTCTGCACCACAGAGAAGGATGACTGTCTGGGAAGCACTTGTATCAGCATGAAGGAATCCTTACAGGTATGTGCTATACATTTTTGCCTTCATAGATGACTTTTCTACGAAAATGCCTAACAAACTAGCTTAGCAGTACCTCAAAAGCAATTTTCAAAGGCATTTTCCTCCTACATTTTGAGAGATTAAAAAAAACTTTCCCACGTCCATCTCTGGACAACAGGGGCATACCCCAAGGCTAAAACAACTTGGAAGAACTTTACTGATACTTTAGACAGTTCAAAATGAAAAACAGCAACTACCTAAATATGCCTTGTTGGAAAATAAGACCCCTTTTCTCACTCACACCAAGAATAACTTCGTCAGATACAATGCTGAGAGTGTACCTTTCTGAGATTTGAGTCTAAAAAAAAATAATTATTCTGAGAAAATAAAAAAGAAGACTATAGTTCTTTGCCTGTTAGAAGACAAGTAATTGATGGTAAAGTGAGAGACCTGGTAACCTGCCTTTCCCCAGCCTTCCTGCTAATGAACTAAGGAATGAGCACAGGCCAACTAGTCATGGATAGTGGTGTACAGATCTAGTGCACCTAGACCAAGTCTGTTCTTGCTATTTACGTTATCCACCAAAAAAAAAAAAATTATATATGCAACAGGAGGATTTTGCAACTGAACCCAGGTGACTCTGTCTTGGGAAGATCTCACTGATGTTTTTGCTTTAATTAGGAGCAAGTTTTTGAAGATGCCATGATCTCGTCAAGTACTTACATAGTCATCCTCATGAAGACCTTGCTTCTGAACAGAACTTTTCACCTCCAGGGAAAACTTCTCAAACTCAGGCTTCACGGTCCTCAGCAGAGTGACGGTCTGGAGGTACGAGTATGCTTTCTTGGCTTCAAGGTCATGTTTGTCTCCTCTTCTCCAAGAACCATTTCCTAAAGAGGAAAACAAGCATATTTCCTGCCCCAAACTAGGTACCATTATAGGATTGCCTTCCTTTTTCCACCCAAAAGTCCCCTTTCGTGCACCTTGGGGAGATAGCAGAATACAAGGGAAAATTGAACCTTCTCCAGATGCAAAGAAAACCAGGCAGTGAGAGCAGGTGGGAAGTAAACATGCAAACTGAAGGTCAACTATTCCCTTGCTGTATTTGATTATTTTCAAAGGGTGGGGTGAAGCCTGAATGTGAGAAGACATCTCGGAACAAAACGCACAAGCTGGATCTCAAACACAGAGATATTTAAGTTAGAAGAAGGGAGTGAGGATTCAAGCACCAAGACTTTGTTACACAACACTCCACCAGCGACATTCCTGGACAGTCAGAAAGGCACCAGTAAAGTCAATATGATGACCATCACCCTGAATGGGAGGCACACGGTGCAGCTCTCCCAGTGCAGTCAAGGAAAAAACCATGTGTGCCGTGGCTGCCATACCAGCCCAGCTTTTAGAGGAAAAGGAACATTTGGAAACAAAATGGAATCCTGCGCCTACGCTGTATTTACACGTGTTTTGTGTCACAGCAAGGGAACAATTTAACTCAGACCACCAGTAACAAAACCACATTTTTAAAAAGCAGGATAGCTGACTAGTTGTTTATTAGCAGAGGAGTCCTTCTGCAGAATAGAGACTGGCCACAGCAGGCCCTGAGACCCTGATCCAAAGCTTCAGGATGTCAGTGGAAAGGTTCACATTGTTCTGGAGTAGGTGAATAATAATTATAGCTAAAATATAAATGATAACTCAAATGTAAATGATAACTAAAGAAGGTTAGAGGGAACAGTGGTAGCCCTAAGCAGTGTGCCTTTAAATGTTTACAAATAATTAAAAGCTAGACAATTTATTGTTCGAACAGCAGCAATAATCCCCATTATGGCTAAATGAGCCAAGGCAAAGACTAATGCTAAACTCCCAAGGGTGATCTGGAAGCACAAGGGAACCTGGAATGAGAGAGGTTTTCCTTGGGTTTAGGACCATGGTGTCATTTGGACCAAGAGAAGCAAGTGATTTGGGAGTGGAGATGTTAAGGAAGATGAAATCCAGGCATCAAAACCATGTTGCTCCTCGCACAGCACTACCAGCTGCATCACATGACTGCAAGAGCAAAGTCATAGCCCTGAAGCAGGTGAACAGAACTTACATTTTGTCCTCCCAGCACCCTGGCACTGCTGCTGGGAATTAACTGGAGAATTGCTCACTTCCTCAGAAAGCACATGGGAACGAGCAAAGGACCTGCATTTTTCTGGAAGTTAAGTCTTTTCTCCTGCTGCTTTTGGTTCCAGGGCAGCTCCTGTCATTCCCAGCACAAGACAGGAAACACAGGAGTACCTAAGCTCCTTTCCTTCTCTTTTCCACACCAGGAAAGCCTTATTTATCACAGCCCAGCACTACTCAGGACATATTATGAACTTGGCTATTTCTTTCCTTTTCTTTTTTTTTTTTTTTAAAGGGATTTCACTTTATTAGGAACAAGTTCTAGATACATATGCCTCCATTTAGGGACTTTTTCCCCATACAAAATTTAACCAGCCAAAATAACTTACACCAAAACTCTACTCATCAGACCCAATGGAAACACAGGAGAGCAACTAACATCCCACTGTCTGGTTTTGCCACTCTTCCCTTCAGTGCCTGCACCTGTCCTCCTTACTGCTTTCCAAGACAAAGAAATGCACTTCCAGCAATTGTAAGCTAGCACATCTTGCTGCATTCCCAAAAGAGAAGTACAAGCCCTGCAGGAGTCTCGAAAAGCTTCTGCCCCAGCTGGGTACCAGCATTTTAGAGGTGCAACATTCAAGTAGAGTAGAGACTACAGAAAGGAGGGCTTTGCATTTACAAATGGAGATGGGATGGCTAAAAAGTGTAAGATTATAGAAGCAAATATAGAAGGTAGTGTAAGTTTCTGTCCTGGACACTATACATGTTTCGTTTTAAAAATCCTGACACCGAGAGTGGGGAAAGTACACTTGCATAACAGTGTTCCTAGAATAATTTACATATTTAAATTCCTTCATGGATTACTTTGTGGGGGGTCATCTCGTTACAGTTCAATTGTGTACAATTATTGCAGCCTTGGCATTTAATATGCCTGTTCTTCTGAAAAATTAAAAATATTCAGAACAGAGTGTAACAACAAACTGCAATAAAATCATCTGAACATAAGGGCAATGCCAATTGCCCAATCAGTCCCACTCTTAGATTTTGTAAAGTACAAAATCTACTATCTCCGGGCACTGGCAACAATGAGCTTTGGGGGAATTTCTCTAGACTTCTCTTATGCTTTCTTTTCATATGCAGTTACTGTCTGCATGGAAGTCAACTTCTGATGCACAGTCATTTCCTGGGAAACACATCCACAAACAGAAAAACTGGTTTAAAAGAAATGTCAGGAAATGCCACATTCCAACTACACTACATCAGAAGACAGCCAGTTCTCATTAATCCCTTAGAAAAGCTACAAGAAGACAGGAGTACCTGTGATGCAAAGGAGGGTGGTGCTGAGGCTCCCACAAACCGTGGGGCAAATGGGAATTGCTCCTACCACTGTCCCCCATGGAGGTCGCATGTCAGAATTCCAGCATTGCCCTGTACCTGGCTGGGCAAAGTGCCATCTACCTGGGGCTGCATCACTGGGGACACTCACCCCACATCGGCTGTAATCTCCACATCACTACTTCCCAGGTAGTTACTCTGAGCCCATTTCAGACAAGGCAAGGAAACCATCATTTGTAAGGGATCCGTCTGAGCCACGGTGGATATCTAAGGATGAGGTGAATTGCTGTCCAGAGGTACCTACTTCTCTCCAAAGACAGCCCAGCTCACACACAGACTTGCGCCTATGGCCAGGTGAATCACTTCTGATGCATTTCTACCGTGAGTCAATGCTGGCAGTCAGAAGAGGTATTTGATCAGTAGTTTCTAGCAAAGTCAAGCCCACAGAACTCCCGCAGTCTAACACAAGGGCCAAAACTCCAGGATTTTGTGACTGCTGATACAGGTAGAACTTCAGCTTTTTGCTCTGGCCCTGAATAAAGCTGCAATGCCAAATAGCTTTGTTTATGTCCCCAGGGATAAAGTCACACCAAAGTCACTCAACTGAACAAGCAAACCTTGATGCTAACCCCTGGCTATGATCCTCCTCTGCAACTTTACCTTTTAGTTATTTGAGCAATTTCCTTATTACCTGGCAAAACTTGGCACTCTTTAGCTAACCTAGACATGTAGCAGTATCTGTACTTCTGTACATACCTAGATCTCTGAATTCCAGGAGTTACATACCTTCATTATACAGTGTGTCAAACAGTACCGGTTACAGTGAAATAATCTCAGTGGTGGTAGATGGGTAACAAAAATTTTATGCAAAACGCCTTAATTTATGATTAACTGATTAATTAAAAAATATTATCCTTTTTTGAAATTATTTGTTCTTGTTGATCAGCCTTTGAGGCTTAAAGAAAGAAAAAATTCGAAGTTTTCACTTCTTCTCAACTCCCACTTCATTTTTAATTTGAAATAATTTGTTATTGTACTGGATTAATTAAAGCAATCTGCAGGGGGGAAATTATTTTTTAAATATTTTTTCTGAAGAAAGCAAAAGAAGTTTCTCTCTTCAAAAGCCATGTTGACACTTTAATAAGACCTAGTTTCAAGACACTAACTTACCCCAGCTTCAGCCATCTAATGTTTGAACTCGGCAAACATGTTGCTCCAATATTACTTGGAATTTGAGACAGCTGCAGCACCTAAGAGCAGGTTTAGTCCCTGCCATGCACTGTTGTAACACGCAGTTACATTTGATACTATGGCATACAGACATATTAGGTGTATTTAAAAAAGAAAATATATTTAATTTACATTCTGAAATCATGGTTTAGTTTGACAAATATGATCCTTTTCACTTAGTGGTGGAGTCAGTCACTTTTATCCACTTTAATAAATCTGGATTGCCTGTGTCCCATCTAGTGCTTTCCCTTCAACATAGCACAGTTGAATATTTTTGCAGATACTGTTTCTGAAAAAATCTGAAATAAATTAGATGTGTGGACGCTCCAGCACAGAGACGATTTCTGGAGACCCAAGGCCTGCAGCTGCCCACAGCACTGGCTGTCATTAGTGCCTCCTTCCAGCCATTTGCTTAGACCACAGGTCACTAGGCAGCCAGGAATACTCCTGCCCCAAGATTTGGCAGTCACAAGTGTGGGGATAGTGCAAGTCACCTAGACCTGAGCACAATGCTGAGTGGGGTACCCACACCATAACCAATGTCTCTGCCTAGGGCTGATTCCCTGAAAAGTAATAAAAAAAGTAAGCCCTGTGCTATGCTGTGACCCACCCAGTATCAACTACAGCCACAAGGTTTGTTTTACTTCCTGCAATGCCACAGCCCAAGCGGAAGATAACCGCAGCAACAGGGAGAGACAGTGGTGTTTTCTGGGACTCAGTGCTGCGTATTTTGAGGCTAACAAATCTAGAAATACTACTAAGCTTACAAAGACTTTGCAATACACCTGGGCAAGAAAAACACTACCATATGATGAGCTGTTGAAGAGTTCAATGTTGAAGAAAGCGTAGTCCCCGTTGGTCATTCCTTGCCGATGAGCAGCCAACATGATGTTCCTGATAGTGTCACCACTGGCACACATGATTACAACTGGTGGAAGAAAATGAGAAACACAGATAAGAAACAGTTCAAGAACTTCAGGGAACAGCCTGTTAAGCATGAATACTGCCAGAGACAGTGACCTTAGCTGTCCTCCCAGTGTTGCAACAAACACGACAACACAGCAAACAAAGATGATTTCCCAAACAGCTGAAAAGACAGGTAGCAAACACAGGGAGGCTTCCTCCTCCCTTGTCTCCTCTGAAGAAGATAATTAAATAGAGCCTCTATGTGATCTAGTTTTGTACCTGTGCAAGATGTGATAAGTTCTGGCTCCAAATTTCTTTAGCTGCATATATTTGTAGAGTAGACTGCAACCAGAAGCCTCTGTTGTTACTTCTTAGTGAACATAAAACAATCTGAAGATGGAGAATTAAGGTGATACCATGGCATTACCATTTCAATTTCCATTCCATTGAACAGTCTGGCATAGATTCAACGGCCTTCACCTCAGCTATCTAATATTTAGATATAGAATTTGTTGCTTCTCTGCACTTAAGGAAGAGCAGCATCTGTGCACCTGTGCAGCAGGGCTAGTGGTATGAATCTTTCCAGAATGTGACTTTCTCTCCAGAGACCAAACAATAAGTCTAGGCAACAACCTTTGATGAGATGCTTAATCTTAAGAAATAGGAAAATTAAGTGCCAGTTTCTGAGCATCAAGATTAAAGCCGGGTACAAGATTAAACACCACAGAGCTTCATTTATCACTGACCAAGAGCTAAGCAGAGGCCCTGCTGCTGCAATGGGACCTACAAGCCCACAAGTGTGCTCTGTACGGGCACCTTGATCCACACTGTGACGACTGTGGTTGACAGGTCTCTCCCCAGACCTGCTGGGTAGGGGGACCACTCTCCTTGCTATCCCTTCCTTCTGCAAAGAGAAAGCAGAAACTCAGGTGAGGTCTTCAGCAATAGGGAGACAACTCCCACACAGAGCATGTTATACTATAAACTTCTATGCAGGTTCACAAGACTACAGGTAAGAAGCTACTGACATCACAGGGAGCAGGAAAGTGTTTCATCAGCGTGTACATTGGGGATGTATCCTACAACAGTTATAAGAGATCCAGCTAGGATGATGATTCAAAACCAACTCCGCACACGTTTCCAAGAACGCCGTCACGCATGGCAGGACTCAAAAGCTACAATAATGTACGCAAATATTTTCAACCCAACAATAAAAATGAATCAAAACCACATTCAGCTCTTCTGGGTAGAAGTGTTTTCTATTATAAGAAATGAAAAGGCCAAACGGGCCAAATCTTTTCGCACACAATGAATCTTCTCCCATTGCTTTTCTGGTTGGATGCCATCTCAGGCATAACCTCCAGATGTGCCGCCGGAGTGAGTCACGTTCAGTACATCCCTGTGCTTCAGGAGAGTTATACCATGCATAGCTCTGTCCTACTGATTATAGCAAAGTAATATAATAATTTCCAGAGCAACAGAGCAAGACATATTTCATGACTATTGTGAAGTATATTAGCATGAAGGAAAAGAGGAAGAAAAAAATTCTTACAATAAAATTTGGACCAAATCTTTTCCAGATGCACATCAGGAACGAATTTGTCTCACTGTTCCTAATTTCAGTATAGGTGAGAGATTTCCTTTTGAAACATTTCCTTGCTGCCCTCTCAATTCTCCCTTGACTTTGCCTTTGTAATTCACATCTATCATAAAATTGTAATCTGTAGATGGAATCAAAGAGATTCCCACAACACCAATAAAAGACTTTGACCAAAAAGAATAAAAGAAAGAGTGTGTGTGGGGAACTACTTTAAAATACATTAAATCATATTTTGTAAGCCTCTAAAGGAATGCAAGGGAAGTAATATTAACTATTTGGATGGGGGTTTTAACCCAGCAGGAGAGCAAAGATTACATATTTCAAGATTTTGAAGCAAATAAACTGCAGACATGCCTCTCAAGATCTTCAAAAAACGCAAATTATATTTAATCTGCATCTGTACCATACTATTCTGTACATACAAACATGTAAGCGCAAACATACACAAAATGTTCTCCCTCCAGCATAATACACACAGACCACAGTAATTCTAATACTAGCATGCTGAATTTATTGACTAGGATTATTGACTCGTCCTGCAAATTTTTAGAGTTTAGTTCCAGCTAAAGGAGTAAGCATTCCCTTTGCTACACATATCCCATGGACTACATGCTTATGCATTTAAGCACAGTCCTGCATTTGTGACCTGAGCCTACAGCATCAAGTCTGCAGTGCACCTAACTGAGCCTGTAAGGGAGCTTGAACTACTAATGAAATTAATTGAAGACAAGTGCCTAACTTTTATTATCATATTTTTCATGATTTTGTTGTGGCTCTAAGACTTCAGTTTTTTCAAGTGGCTCCAGGGACTGACCAGGCAGTCCCCAGTAAAGAGGGGTGCCTCTTCCTCCCAGAGGTGAGTATGCCTCTTCCTCCCAGACTGCTGAGAGCTCAGTGCAAACCCCCAGCCAGCAGCAGCCTAATCCATAGGGTCAGCCCCTGTCTCGGGCCCCACAGGACAGCTGGTAGGGCAGTTTCCTTCTCGGCTCTGGGAGAGTTTCAAGTAGGTATCTGCTTGAAAGCCCACTCCCACTCAGGCAGGTCAAGGAAGCCTGACCACTCGAGTGCGACCTTAGCCAGCAGCAACCTCTGGAAACATGACATGGTGCAGAGTCAGAGCCCAACAGTGTCACAGTAGCTGTGACACAGGAGCTGTCAAAAACTGGGAACCAATCAAACAAAAACATTTCTATAAAGCGCTTTGGACAATGCCCTGTTGGCCACAACAGGGAGTTCCAAGGAGTCCCCAGGAGACATGAAGACCTCACCTGGTCAGCTAAAGCACACAGTGCATCCACACGATGCACAACTTAAAATACTGTGGTAACCTGAAAGGTCCCAAAGGAATGTGCCAAGTGAGTCCTGCAGTCAGTCTTTAAAGTCAGAAAGGCACAAGTGGAAGCTGGAGGGCTGCAGCATTTTGCGGTAGTGGGATGAGCTAGATGACAAATGAAGAGGTGAGACGAAGGGAGTGACCCCACAGGGCACAAGGGGGGGGGGGGAATACTCCTGTTTGGTCATTTGCAAGTTCCAGAATGGTGCAAGAACAAAGGTCTCACCTCAGCAAAGCATTTAAGATCACACTGAAAGCAAGCTTCTCTTTCCTGACTGTCAGCATGGTCTGAAGAGCGGGGTTGGAGTAAGCACTTGTCTTTTCCTGCTCTAAGTATACTGCTATGCTCCTCTCATCAGGAAAGCTACACACATGACAAGCATCTTTCCCCATACAGCAATTTCTTCAGCACTGACACACTTCTTTCTCTCCATTCATTGTATTTCCCTGAATCATACTTACAAGGAAAGCTCTATTTTAAGCACCTACTGAATAGAATAGTGAGTAGAGATTTAAATAGCCATATGCTGTTAGACCTCAGTTATCTCACACACACTCCTGCATGTTAAGGATTTCCTAGCAGCGCAACATTAGCAGTGCAAGGCTGCTCCATCCTCAGCCTACAGCACCAGAACACCAGTTCTGCCAACCACACAACGCATGATCTTTATCCGTCCAATTCTGATGCTATTTCAACACTCTAAAACAAAGATATGTAACAATTACACAAAGGGCTTTGCACATCTATGGCTCTTTTGGAAGATATTGAAGTACTTTAAATTTATCATGTGGTCCACTCCCAGAATACATCTTTTCTTTTGCAATAAGTTAATGGGGAAGCCTGTGTCTGGTAAAACCCTCTAACAGAAAACATCTTTCTCATAAGCCCATATACCCACACATTGTTTGGCAAGATCTCACTTTAAAATACATCTAAAATACAAAACTGCACGTTACAAAGCACTTTGTTTTACTGTTTCATGATGCAAAGTCAGTTCATCCAGCCCAGGGGTGACTGTCCAAGACGTTTTACAAGCCATTTATCTCCATGCTGTTTTGCTAACAGTTGGTGGCAATAACACAGGACGCGCTCAAGTGATTCCCACGCACCCACCCCCTGAAATGACCCCCTCACCTAAACGCATTTGTTATTTATAAGGTACTCGAAGGGGCGTCCAATGGCAGGAGAGTGAAAATAGCTCCCGCTACATGACGCAGTGGGGTGAGAAGAAAACATCTTTGCTTAGTCTTTGAACTTACAGAGTCATTGCAGAAATGTCAGAGAATAAGCAACACATTTGCAACCCTGTAGATTTGGGCAATTTTGAGTAAACCAGACCGTCAGCAGAAAGCAGATTTCCTACTATGCCACAAAACTCTCCTATCGCGGTCCCCGAGGGCAAGCCGCCCTCTCCGCTCTCCCTCAAAGCTCTAATGAACCTCTGCGGGCAGAGCTCTCACTCCGGGCTGCTAATTGTCATCTGCGGGGGGATGCCCGACCCGGGGATGCCGCCACAGCACCGCAGCGAGTTTCCCCAGAGGCGCGGACGGACCATGACTCCCCCAATCCCGCAGGTCCTTCCCCCCCAGGGGTTCCCACTGTCCCAGCCTTAACCGAGGAGCCAAGCCGGGCGCTCCGCCGACGCTCACTCACCCCTCTCGCCGGTCTGGAGAGCGCGGACGACGTCGTCGAGGTCGAGGTGGCGGCTGGTCTCGTCGAAGCTGTGCACGGCCATGTGGAAGGCTTCCTCCTGGAAGACCACATGGACGCCCTCCATGGCGAAGTAGCAGCTGCGCTCGGGGTTGCTGTCGCTGTAGAGCAGCGTGGCCCGGTTCCACTGGTGGTGGCGGAAGAGGGCCAGCAGCATCTCGCCCATTTTGGCGTAGGCGGGGGCCACGCGGGTGAGGTGCGAGTACTCGCCGGCCTTGGCGCCGAAGCCCGCGGCCAGCGCGCCCGCCGACAGCATCGGCACGTCCCAGTGCGCCGCCAGCCGCGCCACCGGCGCCGCCGCGTACTCGCACACGGGCCCCAGCAGCAGGTCGGGGCGGCGGCGCTGCAGGGCCACCATGTCCACCAGGCTGAACAGGGCGCGGTTGCCGCACGCCGAGTCCTCGTAGGTGAGCTGGAAGGCGTAGCCGGGCGGCAGACCCGCGCCGCTCTCCCGCAGGCTCCGCACCGCGTACTCGATGGCCGGGCGCACCCGCCCCAGCGAGAAGAGGTAGGCGTCGTCCTGCGGCAGCAGCACCAGCACCCGGATCAGCTTCTCCTCCTCCTCCTCCTCCGCGCCCGCGGAGCCGCCGCCCAGCGCCGCCCGCGCGGCCAGGACGCAGCAGAGGCTGCCGAGCAGCCAGGGCGGCATCGCGCCCGCCCCTCCCAGAGACGCCCGAGCTCCGGCAAACTTTTCGCCCCCCACTTCCCCCGCCCGCCTCGAAAATTGTTCAGTCGTGCTTTATTTCTCAGGTGTTTGGCGGACTCACAACCTGGCCCCCCCACCCCTTTCCCCGCCTGCGGGTCACGGACGGAGCATCTCGGCTGTGCTTTTCTCGTTCTCTTAGAGACAGACGACTATTACTATGACTGCTCGCCCCTCGCCGGATCCCCCCGCGGGGCTGCCGGACTGCGCCCTCCCCGCTTAAGTAGCGCGGGAGCGGCGACGGCGTCTCCGCACACCCAGCGCGGCGCGGCCGGGTTTGTGCGCAGGGAGGAGCCGGACCGGGCGCTCCCTCCCGCCCGCCCCCTCTCTCCGGCGGCCCCCCCCGCCCCGCACACCTCCGCGGGCGGGCGGGGGGTGTCCTTATCGCACGCATCTGACACTGATGTGTGTGTAATTCGTGTACCTTCCTGCTCGGCTCCCTGCCCCCCCTGCCAAGCGAGTCCCCCGCAACTGGGGCCGGGGAGTAAAATGATCCCGTTGCACTTTCATAGTTTTTTGGGGTTGCTCCAGCGTGCTTAAGCTGCATAAGAAAAGCGCTTGAGCCACCCCGAGGGCTCAGGGGTCGGTGCGCCGCAGGGCTGGGGCATTTGGGGAAGGAGGGGTTGCAGCATGAGCACCAGGGGTTGCTGATGGGCTCTGAAGCAAGGCACCAGCCTGAAGGGCTCAGGAGCAAGGCACAGGCACGGCTGTCCTGCTCCCATCTCCTCGCCTAGAAAGATGCCCGTGCACGGGATAACCCGATGAGGAAGTTGGCACTGGATATGTGACCCCTGCCTGTGTCCCTCTGGGGTCTTTCAGAGACCCCTGCACCAAGAAGGTCCAGATGCCGTTTTTTGTCACTTCCTGCTGTGTCTGAGAGACACAATTTCATGCCCCAAGCAGCAGAGGTTACCTCCAGTGAAGGAGATAAGTCCTGTTCTGAGGCTATTTTCTTGGGAAAAAAACTTTTTGAATTCTTGTGACAACACTGCCTGGTCAGAAGGGCATCCCTGTTCAGCTGTACTCACTGACCATAAAGCTGCTGTGCTTAAGATTTGGTTAGCGTCCATTTAAAATGGGCACGCCTTTTCTGGAATAAAGTAACGTGAAATGTGCAGAATGCTTTGTGAAAGAGGCTTTGGAATACCCGATCCTTTTTGACAGCAAAATTCTGAAGGATGGCTCTCTGTGGAGTTTTCTGTGCCCTGTGACAGCACATATCCTCGAAGCCAGGAGCAGGGCTGCACAGTTTGATGTTTTATGGTTATTCAGACAGTGCCAGGTTTGCGTTCGAAAGGTGAGCGAACTGCTTCTGGCTTTACAGAAGGGGTTTGTTTAGTTCAGCACAGAGGTCGTTGTCAGGGCAGTATGTGTAAACTTAACTTTTGTTGCTGCCTTCACTGTGCAAGCTATGAATGGGAAACCTGCACTCCTGGGATGACCATCTGCTCACCTTTAAGATGCCTCTATTAAATAAAGAAAAGCTGGAAGTGCTTTTGCAATTACAACCGAGAAGTGAAAACAGCAGATAACACGATGTACAGAAATAATCATTGGCATTTATCAAACAAGGCTCGGTAAAATAAAGAAGCTCAGAAATTCAAAGATGGGTAGTGTCTCTGAAAAATGTGCCTCTCATAGTTTTATTTGATTACTGAATCAAACTTCAGAGTGTTCTTGAAGATTACATAAACATCCACCCTGGTGAAGCTGGTTTTGTGTGTTCCTGTGCTGTAAGTTATGTCAGGCATTTTTTGTTGTAAATGACTCCATATAACATAGCAGAGATTAAGCAGAATGTTACAATATACAACACGCCAGCCATCTTCACCACATAGCTTGCAAAAACATTTTCTTAAGACACATTTTGAAATGCTGACCTTTGTAGTCATTGCTTTATGGTGACCCTACAGATGTGTTTACAACACCGAAATCTGGTCAGATCTCTCTTGATTTCCTCCTTCCCCCACCAGATATCTTTTTCATTTTACATGTGAGTTCCATACTCTCCTAGCTGTCTTATTTGAGTGTAAGCTGTGTAAACACAACGGAAGAGATAGTAAGCCCATAAATCACAGGGCTGCTCTCCCTTCACACGAGCTGCTCCTTGTGAGGTAAAGTACTGCTGGGAATGAAGAAGAGTGGGAGAAGCAGGGCCAGTATGAGGCAAAAAAAAAAAAAAAAAAGGCATCTAGCCAGTACTGTGTAGCAGTACTAGCATCAAAGTCCAATTTCAGTGCTTTCATAAAAATATTTGGCCCACAGTATGTGGTCCTTACTTACCTGAGGAATTGCATTCAGTGTTAGGGGAGTCACAGTGTTTCTGTGTGCTCAAAATGCCACGAACGTATCTGTTGTTCCACTTTACCCTAAGAGGTTTTATAAGGAAGAATCCCAGCCTGTGATTGATTTATTTTTCTGAGCCAGGAAGTTATGCATGAGAATTTACTTGTTAATCTCCAATCGAAATGTCACTTAATCTGCCTCATCATTAGTTCACTTACAGTATTTTCCATAGTTATAAATTCAACATTTCTCCACAGACATTATTTTTTTCAGCTACATAAATGCTTTTTAATAGGAACAAATCCTGCAGTTGTGGATTTGTAGCAGGCAGAATGCCCATGGATTTCAGTGAGAACAGAGATTTCAGACTGGTCCTTTAGGACTAAAGTAATTTCGGACACAGGCTATTTTCCCCCCAGAAATAACTTAAGCACAAGTCAAGAATCACTTGACTCACTCCAACTAGCATTAGCAGCAGCCTGAGCTGCCGATGCACGTTCGAATTTTTTTCACAGATGAGTTCACTGAAAACACAGTCCCACCTACAGGCTGAAAAGATGAAATACATCAATATCATCTGTACTGCAAACACACCCTGCCACTCAGACTTGCAAATTCTTTCCCTGTTTTTCAAGAAATTTATTATCTTTTTATTTTAAGGAATCTATACTCTTCTTGAACATATCTACGGGATTTGTAAATGCAACATGATGTATCTTGTGTTTCTTTTTGTGTTTTGTGACCCTACCTTCATATACTTAGGTTATGTAAAAATCAACACTGTTTTCAGGTGAAAATACTGCAGCATGAAAACTCAAGATGAGCCAATCTGATGCTAAAAAACAAGTAAATGGAAAGGGGACATATTTACTCATTTTCCTTTTAAGTGACACAAACTTCTGTGGAGATATGTACATAAGAACAACAAGATCACAGAACTACACACAAAACTTGGGCATACACACATTTATAGAGTAATTGCACTTCACTGTTCTTGCTATCTTAACAGCTTCCACTTCACAGCACCAAGTATGGTAAAGACAGGCAGGTGGATGTCATTTTTATTTTACAAATGGGAAAACCAGGAGATGGTAGGGTGAAAAGACTGCCCCCCACTCCTTTCTCTTCCATAAATAATTAAAATTAAAGTTCTTGTCATGAAAGTTTCAGGAGGAATAATACTTCTTGTCTGCTGCCTGCCACTGCAGACAACATACAACATGGGCAAAAGACAGCTTTATGCACAGCAAATGTTATTTGCATTAGTCATTTGTGTTTTACAGCACATGCATGGCTCCACTGAAGCCTGTGGAAGAACACACCGATCACAAGTGGACATCAAAACCTTCCAGATTTTATTTCTAAGATTTTATTTTTATTTCTAAGAAGAAAGATGTTCTTGTAATTGTTTTCACTTTAAACAAAGTATCACCACATTACCTCTGGTTTTGCAAGTATTTTTAGTCATGAGAGCAATATTGAGAATGCAACTCTTGCATCCTTTTTAACAGTGTAACTTTATAAATAACCTTGGCTCATACTGCCTATCTGCAAAATTTACTTTCCTCTTCTGCCTATACTACATCACAAAATAGTCACTTTTTTAGGCAACCAATTTCTGTAATTTTGGATAATATCTGGGTATAGAACAGACTGTTATGCTAACTAAATTAAATTAGGAGGATAAATCATCTTAGTTTGGATCCAAGCATTGCTGTGATTTTCACTTGTTTTTCATTTCCATGTCTTAGATAGTTCAGCCTTGGATAGTTACTGCAGTGCACGGGACAATGGCCACCTTGTTCCTCACATACATCTGTCTCTATCAAACAACTATATCATAGTTTGAGATAAATAGCAAGTGGTGAAATACAAATGTCTGCTGTGCCTTACCAACATTACGGCACTTCTGTCTAGTGGACCCAAAAGGCTTTGGAGAGCAAAGAACATTTCTGCTTGAGATTAAGTAACTCTGCAGTAGGTACCCACATTGCTTGTAAAAGAAATGTTAGAAATTGGTGTTCCTCAAAAACAGCTAGGAGCAGACATCCCAGATCCACTGACAACCAAGGAACTGGATTGTTGTTATGTTATGTGTAAACTCAAAACAGGAACTATCCCAAAGTGCTACTTTCACATGTATTCCCATATAAATGAAACAGAATTCTCACAATATAAAGAAACCAGACATCTATGCTTTGTCTGGATATTCAGCTCTACAGGCAGTGTCAGTTTACATAGTAATATCATCACAGGAACTGATTGATCCCTAAGAATATTCTGAGGGGAAACATGGGTTATTTTTTAAGCCAGATCAGTTCTTTGATAAGGTTTGCAGTTGTGTTGGCATGGCAGAGGAAGAGATCTGAAAGAACAGCAGAAAGATGCCAGAGACAAGAGGCAGGAACTCCTTAGAGTAGAAATTAGTGCTGAAGTTTCTGGCTGTCTTTTCTCTTGCATGTTAGTTGATGATTAAAATATGGGGAATGCATGGAAAAAACATTTTTAATAGTGTTGACAGATCTTATTCCAATTAGCTGATTTAAAAAATATTTAAAATATTTAATTCAATAAAAATATGTGCTTTGGGAGTTCTGTCATTTCCAGTTTAGTAAAGCACTAATGCGATTAAAAAAGTGAATGTATGGACTTAGTGGAATACACATTTGTCACTTGTCATCACATCACTGGAATGGGAACAAATGAGATTACTGAGTGAGAAGGACAAAAGCTCCAGGAACAGATGGGTGGATGGAGGAAGACAAAGCACAGAGCAAAGAGTGGGATGCCAGTAGTCTATAAAGGGTTATGCAGCAAAGCAAGTCAAAAGAGGAGATCTTACTCTTAATGAGGAACTGACCATTTCACACAACAGTTAATGTCATTTAATTAGGCCAAGATGGATAAGGGCTCAGCAAACAAAATTGACAGAGGTTCACAGGTTCTAGTTCCTGATAAAAGACAGGCACTCAGCAGTGATTACTTCTTCGGGCTGCCAGAAGCAGAGGCAGAGGAAATAGAGGTGTCCTCATGCTTTATGCAAAGACAGAAAGGCCTTTTGGAAGTGTGGCTTTTATTTGCACAATGACAACAGAGACCTCTAGGAAGTGATATCTTTATGTGGAGTTTATCATGTATTTCTTAAGAGCCTGCTTGTTCTTTCTTTTAGATGTGTATTTTGCTTTTGCTGACGGGGTGTTTTTGTCACATACACACACACAAAAACCTGCTTGATAATATTTAACTCATTCTCCTATATGTGCACTTATAGACTAAGGTCAAAAGAACAGAAACACTGCTTATATTTATAAAAAAAAAATCCTAATGTATTTTGCTGCCAAAACATACAGAAAGAGCAAACATATGCAGTTGGGGAAATGTTAGCAGGAATTAGACACCTTTTTGAAGAAGTAAGTAATTTTAAACTTCTTTTTTTTCTCTCAGATTTTCCCAACAGTTTTCACATAGGAAAACAAGGACAGAAAATACCAGGTTCTAATTCTTTTTGTTTTCAACACTAATTGTTCCACTGTTCTTTTAATACCAGACAGATCTTTTTAGGCAGATGACTTTGGCTAACTTGTTTCTTTCAAAGGCAATCGAGAGCTAGTGCAGTGTAGGGCAGAGCAGAGTAAGACCCCAACATAATTTGTAGCTGAAGTGGGACTGTTGGGTTATTGTGTACAACTGTTCTTGCCAAAATCAATTGTACTGCTGTGAGTAAAAAAAGAGGCCAAAAAAATGGCTTCAAGTCATGCCCATTCTGGCAGTAGCTGATGTAAAAGAAGGGGCTTTGGGAATGGGTCTCCAGCCCCTAGCTGGCTGTCTGGCTGGGTTTTACTGCCAGACTTTACTGCCCTTCCAGATATGTCAGAACAACCACACGTGTAATTGCTACTTACCCTCATTCTGTCAGTATGATTTGAGTGTAAAAGGTGTTTCTGCTAAACTAGGTCATTGACAGAACCGAGCTAGGGAGCGGCTCCACATGAATAAATGCCAAGAGCCTGGAGGGGGTGATAATCTTTAGTGCAGAAAACAGCTCCAGGTGAGTTGCAGCAACAAATTTCTTATCCTAAGGTAGCTGCACCCAAGATGGCAGGTGACCTAGATGATGAAATACACCCCCCCCCCTCACCCCCTCCCTCCGTGTATATATATAGGTGTATGTGTGTAGAAAATATATATTTTTTTACCATCTTTCCTTCTCTTGTGGTTAACCCTTACTGCCTACATTGAGCGGTGCCATTGTTTAAAGGGGTGATTGACCCTATGATGTTTGTGAAGGAAAGCTTTATGTACACAGCCTAGCACCACAGGCAATGTACAATGAGCAATGTACAGGTATGAGAGAATCACAAGAAGACAAAGCCATAATCATGACAAACCAATGGGGAGACAGCAGGGAGACATGAGAGCAGTGATAAGTGCAGCCAGCTGTGGTGATAATAATCACTTTATGGAGGCAAAAAGGTCTGTCTTAATATAGGCTGCATTAATTACTGAACACTTGCATGATTAGATGAAACTGTGTTAAACCAGAAGGATATTTCAAGCTGATTCTATCCTATATTTTTTTCTTGTCCAAAAAGTCACTAGCTGAATGAGGGAGGACAGAGTACGTGTTAAAAATCTGTGACCAACAAACTGGAGAGGTAGTTTGAAGTCAAAGAAGCAATTTGGTAATGTCCAGTGCTTTTCCCTTCAGGAAAGCATACAGAAAAACAGTACAGAATGGAACTGCTCATCCTAATGAGCCACAAACTGAAGAAGAGTGAGCCATACAATGCTGTTACACTAACTGAAGTGCTCTACCTCAGCTCTGAGCAATACTCTCTGTGCTCTGCAGGAGTACTACATTTTAAGCATTATTGTTTTGAGAGAATCACAGACAAACTGGAGAGTTCAGAACGGAAGAACCAGCATCTGAAAGCATGTCCCCCTGAGACAGCTTCAAATGTTAAGTTTGCTTAGTACAGAAAAGAGAAGACTGAAAAGACATATTGTTGTCCTTTCATATGAAGCAGATGTTTTAAAGATAGTGATCAGTTGGTTTTTTTTCTGTTCCATACTATTGCAAAGATATCCCATCCCATTCATCTAGGTAAACTGCAAATAAATAAAACTTTGTATGTCCCCTGGGAATACCTTTTTCCTCCGATCAGCACCTAACAATGGAGTCCCTCAGGAATCCATCTTCCAGCAGCCACTGCTAACTAAGGAGTTTTCTGTCCTTTCTCCCTGTAGTTATAAAACTTTGAAACAATTTAGCAGTTTAGTATAATTTTTAGTAATATTCCAAATACTTCCAAGTGAAAAGGACACAAAGGAAAAAGCCTTTATATAACTTGTCACAAGAGCTTTGACAAAATTCACAGTTAAGACGTCCCTCTTTTCATCAGCTTTCATGTGCTTCTTTATTTGAAGCAATGTTACTGGACTGTGTCCATGAAGCATCATTAAAAAGGGATGTTAATTAGAAGATCACCAGAACATCTGAGTCATAGCTGAAAAGAGAAACTGAGAACAGACTTTTCAAATAAAATAAGTTTCACTGGAAATGTGTGAAATTAGATTGTAATGTCAATGAAAAATATGGTCAAAGGAAACAAAATCCTAGAAAACAACTTCCATGTGGTCTGCCATTTCCCCTCAAAATTATCAGCTGGAGCATTAGCAGAAGAAGCTGATGCAAGAATTTTTTATTTGTCCTTTAATATTTGGAGATCATTCCCAGTCCTATGGAGTAGTGATGGAGAATGCTTGGAATAAGAAATCAAATCTGGAACATTGAAGGTTATGGACTGTACCAAAGAAATGACTGGGAAATGCATTTCTTGCCTCTAGTTACACTATGTAAAAAAATTCTCCATGTGCCATGTCATGCCATGACAGATGAAGGAGCAGTTCAATCTCAGTATTGTGCAAATCACTACTTTTCGTGTAAGAGTATCAGGAAGGTTCTCTGACTAGACTAATTTTATTTATTTTTTTTTTTTTTTGAGCTAATTATTTTCAGTTTCATAAATTTTGAAATTTAACTTTTAATTTTATTGGTATTATGTAAGTATATCCATTGTCTGCTGTTATAGGCACAGAGAATACTATTCTGAGGGAAAAATATCAGAGGTATCTATAAGGAAAAAAGGGAATTCCATTATTACAAAAATATCTGACAAAACCCACACTCTTAGACTTTGAATTCTGAAATACACACTAAAATGAATGATGATACTTCTTTGTTAGGAAAAAGATTAACAAAAAAGTGGTTTGTATTCTGGAAAATTCCATATATGGGCAAAAAAGTTTTATGTAGTACAATAGCTTGGTGATGCTCAGTTATAGTAAAAGCTAGTTTAAATTTAGTTACGAAATCCAAGGATGTGTCTAAGATCCAGAAGTTTGGCAAAAAATGTATCAGTGTGATTTTTAACATTACTTTGTTGCAGTAGTTTAAGTTGTGATTAATGACAGTCAAAGACATATGATTTTCATATTTTTTTTTTTTTAGTTTATCACTCCTCCTCAGTATATGAAATCACTAACATTTTATTTCCCTTTTTAAATGACTGGTGCCTCACTGTTTTATCTTAACCAAAGAACAGGAAATGGAAGGCAGGAGCTCTGGATCCACATCGCACAGCCCAGTCACAAGACTGAGAGTGGAGACCAGAGTGGGAGTCACAACTGCAGACAGCACATCTTTTTCTGAGACTAATATCCAAAAAAGGTCTTAAATGAAAAACAAACAATAGTTTCAAGTTTTGAAATGCAAATCTTGCTGGAAAATTGGAGTAATCTGCTGTAACACTGTGAAACAGGGGTAGTTTATCCTGAAGGCAAAAGTTTGGAAAAGTATCTTAACCTTTGATACATTAATAATGTATATAATTAATTTACAGTAATGTATAATTAATAATGGATTAATAATGTGCCCCCTCCAACTGACATGTATGAGCTCTATGAAAAGAACACAGGAAGATCTGAGTTAACTGAATGTATGCACAGCTACTACTTTTCATGATGTGAGACAACAAAATATTATTGACTCAGCTAATAAGTATGCTAGAACATTTTAGCCAAGTGTATTAGGGGTAAAATTGACAAGCAGGGAAATGAGACATGAGTTATAATTGATATGTTTGTTACAAAGAAGCAGAAAGCCAAATCTAATTTTATTGGAGGAAGAAAGGGCGGGGAGAGGAGGGGAAATCACCCAGCATGTCACTTCTTTGAAAGGCCCAAGGATTCCTAGTATAAGTCTGCTGCTTATCTGATGAGAAGGAGTGAACCCTGGTTTAAAGTTCCACCTAGAATTTTTAACCTCTCATCTCAGCATCTCTAACTACAAGTAATGAAACTGAGTGTCTCCTACATTTGACAAAATACAACCTTTATTGTGTTTTATTCAAAAAACCTGCCTGGTAGTGGAGAACAAACTGACCCTGATAAATCTGAATGCATTATCTGCACTGCTGCAGGTATGAAGGTGGTAAGAGGGGCAAGTGAAGAGGACCTGCACCCCATGGAACACAGGTGGGACGAGGCTGTCTGTGAAGTGTGCTTCTACAGTCTACAAAAGGTCAGCGGGATTTCTGCCATCAGTGAGGGTTTTCTCCCTAGCAAGCATGAGCATGCAGCTCTTTTGAAAAAGAAAAAAAAAAGCCTGATATTTGGTAAACCTCTTGGTAGCATGAAGACTGCGGGACTATATACAGCAGAAACTGTACACAAAGCCATCATGGATATAGAAAAATCAAAACTTGTCTCCTTCTTTGAGTGAAAAATCAATTTTTTTTTGTACTCCTAAGAATATAACTATTTTCTTTTAATAATGAGGCCCCAAAAGTTGAAAATATATCAAAAGACACAGCTTAGATTCAGTTTTCCTAGGATGTTCAAGTTTAAGTCAGGACTTCCGTTGTTTCCATGAGTATTTAAATTTAATGTCAACTTAATTTTTTTATTTAACTTTACACATTTTTCAATTTCTGAATCTACATGTCTAAGATTGCTAAACTGGAATTCTAAGAAGTCTAATGCTTTGTTGTATCAGCCAAGGTGAAATTAATACAACAGAAAACTGCACAAAGATACTTCAATTCTCACACCTGAGATTGCCATATTTGTATGGTTTTGTAATGGGAGCTGATAACCCTTTGCTTGAAGTTGGCTTATGGAAATCCACTCGACCCTGAATTCAAATGATATATTTTGAACCCTGTATGTAAATGGGTGGTGTTCATACAGTTTGATTTTCAAATTAGATGTGAGTTTGTGAAGTTAGTATATACTCCACAATCAACAGTAGATAGATTTATATCTGTGATTAAATAGACTTAATGTACTCAAACACAAACAAATCCAGACACTTTACAGAAATTTCAGTGCTGTATCACAAGTTAGATGGTTTCCCTAGAGCAGCTTGTGCAAATAAATGGTGTAAACATATTACAGATTGTGAAATATTTTTCTTAAAATATCATCTTTCTCCTTCCTCAGTTCCATGTATGCTCATTTACCTTTTGTTTCACACTTTTTTTACTGTCTTCTCTTTTCAAAACTTCTGATTAGCTTTTTTATATGTTTCTTTACTTATATTTTCATTTATTATTTAAAATTTTTATTTACATTTTGATTTCATTTTAATTTTTACTTTTCCTAAATGAAATGTAAGCCAAATGGCACTGTAATTACAATCGGAATTTCTGACTACATTTTTCCCAATAAACTTCACATGAAACAGCAACATCTATTCATTCACTTGCTGATAATCATTAAAGCATATTTAAATCAATTTATACCATTAAACTATGGTTGAGTTCAGTCACGCATCTTTAAATACGCTGCTTAAGAATGAGGCCAGTAAAAGAGTCATTTAGTTTTGTACTTTTTGCCATAAATCCTGTTTCCAGAGCCAAGAGCTGTGAGCAGGATCTTCCTCAGAATTTGTGTCTTATTAGCTCACCGTGTTTCGCTGCTGCCATCTTCTGGCACAAGGGATAGTTCTCCTACAGTTTCCCAGTTGCTTTTGAAATACTTAATCGTTTTTTCTCTTTAACAGTATCAGTACGGTTTTTTGTTCATTTTGGCCTTAGATAATTTATCTATAAGTTTTGCAATGTCCTTTTAGCCACCTGTAATTCATCCACCCCAAAAAAATTTTAGGAGATATTGCAAACATAAAAACTAGTATTATAGAACAAATATCCTTTGCATTACTAAACATTGTATTGCTACAGATGTTACATATATTATTAAGTGTAGCTATTTAATAAAAGTTTTTGCCAATATTTATGCTGCTCATATTTTACTTTCAGATAACAAATTAATTATTCAGATCTAGGCCTGATTCTGTCTTTAAATTCCTATTTACTACACCTTTCTGTTTTCATATTTAAAATATAGATAAAAGTATTTGCATTGTTTAAACTCCTACATTTGTGATCAAATAGCACGGTGATGTTCTCTCAACCATCCTTCACCACTACATAATCAGTATTTGAAAGCTAAGCAAAACTTCCAGCACTTAAGTTCGTGGAGCCTGAGGTGCTCTGATGTCCATCTGAGAACATTTTAGCTGACTGAAACACTCTAAGCTCCCAGATCACTTCTCCAGATAAGACAATGCTGCTATTCCGGGAGGCAGAAGTGTTGGATGCTCTGCAGGTGGCAGAAGCCCAAACCAAGCCCTGACCTGTGATTTATCCTCTTCAAAGAAAGGATGCTATGCCAGGATTTCTTGAAAACATGAAATCTTGTAATGAACATCTTCCTCAAACTAGGCTACTAAGTGACTTCACCATTACACCTCATGTTACCAGACACACCTCAGGCCTTGGGACTGACCACTCTGGGTGTCCATAGCCACCATGAGAATGTGCTGAAAGAAAATAAGCTTCCTAAATGAAAACATTGTTATTAGAGGAAAACAGCAGCAGGGAAAGGAGAGGAAGAAGGTTACAAACTAAATGCCTGAATATCACATCCTTTCCTCAGAAGTGTCCATAACTTCTAAGGCATTAAGCTGAGCCTTCCCTCAGGACAGCTGTGGACACTCCTGCGCGTCAGGTCTGACACAACCACCTCAGAATCATTTCCACTTCTCCTCTGCGCACCCCCCACCCCCCTCCCCCAAAATCAGACATTGTTCAGTCCAATTTTTATTTTATTTTAGTCTCTTTTGCAAAGAGTACTTCCATTCACTGATCCATCCCTGCTGAACTTCTGCCTCAGGGGAATGGTAGCCAGGTGTCCCTGAGTGCTGGAGTGAGTTCAGAGAAGGGCAACAGAGCTGGGAAGGAGTCTGGAGCACAAGTCCCGTGAGGAGCAGCTGAGGGAGCTGGGGATGTTTAGTCTGAAGGAGGCTCAGGGGTGACCTCTCTCTCCAACAAGGAGGTTGTAGCTAGGTGGGGGTCGGTCTCTTCTCCCAGGCAACCAGAGACAGGGCAGTGTTAAGCTGCACCAGGAGAGGTTTAGGTTGGACATTAGGAAGAATTTCTTCACAGAAAGGGTGATTAGACATAGGAATGCACTGCCGTCCCTGGAGTCACCGCCCCTGACGGTGTTAAAGGAAAGACCGGACGTAGCACTTTGTGCCATGGTTGTGCTGGGTCACAGGTTGGGCGCGATGCTCAGAGGACTTGTTCAACCTAATTCACTTTGCGATTCTCCCCGAGGCAGCGAGGGGAGCGGGGGTACGGAGACACGAGCCCCCTCCCCGCTATCATGGGGGCGGACAGAGCCTCTGCCACCCCGAGCTGCCGGAGACCCTCACAGGGCGCCTTCACCCTCCCACCCCCCGCCCGGAGCGGCCGCCCCCGGTTGCATCAGCCGCGGGGCCGAGCGGCGCCTGCGCGCCCGCCCCTTCCCGGGCAGCTCCGCGCGGCCATGGCGGGAGGTGACGAGCAGGTGGGACTCGCGTCCCCCTCGGGCTGAGCCGGGGCGGCTCCTCCGGCCCCGCGTCAGGGCTCGGGAGAGGGGCAACCCTGTCAGGAGGGCGGGTGCTGGCGGCGGAGGGGGCTGGGCCTCTTCCGTGGGGCTTCCGCAGCGGTGGGATTTGCCCCAGGGAAAAGGAGCTGGGAGCGGGGCTGGGGCTTCCCGCGGCGAGGGCGTTGGGTCTGTTCGCGGGATGGGGGGCTGAGGGGGCTTAAAGCGACTCCTGGAGAGTGAGGAAATGGTGCTCGCCCTCCGCAGGTGGGCAGTGGGGAGGAGAGGAAAGCAAACTGCGAGAAGAAGAAGATGAAGGACGGGCCCGGCGATGGAGGGCGGTCAGAGGTGAGCTACCCCTCGGCCGGGGGGTGGGAGATGCCGTGTCCTGGGCGTGCTGGTGGCATTTGCTACAACTGGCCCTTCTAAAGTGTTTAATCAGGCGATACAGTTACATCTTTCCCAGATTTTGCCCTGAAGTGACGTTGACGGGTTCTGCACCAAGTTTCATTGGGGTAATGGGAGGGCAGCTCAGATTGGCACAGCTGCGGCTCGGTGATGCTTTCCACCTGTGACCCTGTTTGCAGCGGGAGGCAGGAGGCAGATCTTTGGGATGAGGAAAGTGTGGATAAGGTGCTCTTGTCTTTTCCGTCTTTATGGTGGGTAAGACACACATCCTTCTGACTGCACAGAGGGCCAGCTGCGAGCCAGCACCAGTCCTGAACCAGCTGTGGAGCTGTGCAACCTTGGCTGTGCCCAGGGGGATAGTCCTGACGTCGGTACACGTGTGTAAGCTGGAGTCAGTTCCTGTCTGGCTGGACAGGAACCGGCATTGCCTCAGTTTTTTGACTTAATAAGAAAACTCGGGTTTCACATTGCTCTTATACAGTCTTCTCAGGTTGATTTTTACCCTTTAGGTTATTAAACAAGTGTTTAATAAGCCGTGTAAGTGATTGGTAACATATGTGGTTTATTAAACAGGTGTACAATGGCATAGTTTTCATTCAACTGAAGCCTTATGACATTATGAATGATGTAACTAACACTACATAACCTGGAATAATGTTGATTATTTTTTAGATATAGTATTTATATAGATATCATCACGTAGCTGCTTATGAAAAGTATAACTAGTGTTTGCATTCTTGACATAATGTGCTATCAGATTAATAATCTATAAACTGTTTTCCTTTCTCTTTATTCTGTGTAGCTGAATCCTTGGCCTGCATTTATCAATGAGCGTTTAGAGATGTACAATAAACTTAAAGCTGAACATGATGCACTCCTTGCAGAAAGAGCTGCAAAGGACAGTAAACCCATTAAAGTTACACTACCTGATGGCAAGCAGATTGATGCTGAATCTTGGAAGACTACTCCTTATCAAATTGCTTGTGGAATTAGGTACGGTTCTGTTCTGTGATACACACAATCAGGGTCAGACAGTGGCTTTAAGGGGATGGGTAATGTATGATTTCTTAGTCATTTATCTCTTCTCAAAGCACATTGTGTACAATGAACTGGAGGTAACTGGTTGGGTTTTAGTTTTGGAGTGAAATTTTTTTCTTCTTTATAAAGGTACAGTTTCTAATATTAAATAAGAATAGAACTGGGGTCTTTTTGATACATGTTACTTGTGGATTTTCTCCTGCAAGTACTGCTCTTGCATTAAGACCTGATTTGCTAGTAAATGATCAGATTGAATGTTAGCACTTGCAAACCAGCTTGCATTGGCCTGAGGAGAACTGCTGGGTGATGTTTCAGTTGATTTCAGAGAAAGATAACATATGAGCATCTCTCACTTAATTGTACCTTTTACTTGCATGGGAGATACCTATCCAAAAGAGTATTGCACATCCACAGGTTACTCATACTAGCTGTGGGTCATTTTTGAATGATACACAGTGAACACCCTGACAGTTAAAATTACAAAAATTGGATGATTCCTAAAGGTGAGATGCCTTTTTTGTTTTCTTTTTGCCCCCTCCCCGAAAGGTGCTATGACATTGGAATTTATTTGCTTTTGTGATTTGGGATCAAGAAAAGGGTATTTTGCCTAGTGGATACAAACTATAAAGTTACTACATCAAAAATTGTATTGGATAATTTTTACGAGAGAAGTTCTGTGTTATATTGCAGTAGAATTGGTAAGTCAGGTTAGTACCTTTAGGTGACTGCCTCTAAGTCAAGTATGTTAAAAAATGTATGAATGTTGGGTATATAACACAATTTACTTTCCATATCTCTGATATATAAATAGGATTTTTCATGAGTGTTCAAGACTGGTTAAGCTGCTTGTTTATTTGGAATTTATATATGACACTGTGTCCACTCTGAGCACTCCTGATCTTATTCAGCCTGGAGGGGAAAATCCAGGGGACTTCTACTGGATGATTTCAAAATACTGTATACTTATTATGAATTATAATTGTACTTTTATGTTTATTGTGTAGTCAGGGATTAGCTGACAACACTGTTATTGCTAAAGTGAACAAGATGGTTTGGGATCTAGACCGTCCTTTGGAGGAGGATTGTACCTTGGAGCTGCTTAAGTTTGAAGATGAAGAGGCTCAAGCAGTGAGTATCTTCTACCAAAACTTGTTTACCCTTGGATTTACATGAAATTCAGCTTCTGGTAGTTATTTGCATATTTACTGTGTTCAGAAGATGAAGAGGAAGGAACAGGTTTGCAGTGTAGGTACATCTGCATTTCCTAATAGTTCCTTACAGAGTGGTTTTGGTACTACAGATAATGTACATTCTGCTGTGTACTTGTAGCCAATTCTGCTCACAGTTGCTGTAGATTATGTCAAGTTTATTCTCATTAAAATTTTACATTTACAACCTTTGTGTTCATATAAAGGAGGTCTTTTGAACTGACCTCTTCAGCACTGCCTTTGAGAACAAAACAGTACAAAAGTACTGTCTATGTACAATGATAAAAGTACTGAGTGGGCTCCTCTTTTTCTTTTTACATGCAAATGTACCTACTTTATCTTGCCTACTCGTTCAGATAAATGTGGATATCCAGTAAACTGATAAATACTTTCTTTAGAAAAAATGAGTTGGTACAAGAAGCTGTCAGTCAAACTCATCACAAAAGTCTTGCATTCAAACTCAGAGTTTTGTTACTGGCTAAGTGAGGGCTCCTGATTTGTCTGTGCTAGTCAAGACAGACGAACTCTTACAGCTTTAGTTTTGTCAAAACCTCAGGTGTCCTAGAAGATGGAATGTGCAGGATTTCCCATGCATAAAATCTTTGGACTAGGACAACAGCCTAATGTTGAAAGCACTCCTTTTGGTCTTTATGCAGAGTTGATTGATTGAAGTCCTTAGGAAAAAAAGGTTTCTGAATTAGTTTCCAGACTTCTTGAAAATAATTGAATAATTTCAACAGTAGTTGGAAATAAGAATTGTTTGCTACCACAGTCTAAGCAGTTTTGTGGTGGAAATGCTACCTTTTGGAAACATTGGTGCTTGGGCTGAGAGTGTTGCTGGGCAGGTCACTTCTCTTCTGCTGACTGATCTAGTGTATCCTTAAAAGCAAGAGTTTCAAAAAAGGTTTTAAATAAAACAGTTGAAATGCACTAATTCCCTATTTTTTTACTTCCACTAGGTGTACTGGCACTCAAGTGCTCACATAATGGGTGAAGCAATGGAACGGATCTATGGTGGCTGTTTGTGCTATGGCCCACCAATTGAAAATGGATTTTATTACGACATGTTCCTTGAGGAAGGGTATGTTTTGTATTTTTCCGGTTTTTTGGGGGTGTGGGGTGGCAGTCACAGCAAAATTTCTGTTACGTACTTGTTTCTGGAACATCATATCTACTGCTATAGATGACTTTGTCCTTTGTAATGCCTCCCATCCACAAGCTAGTGGATCACAAATTGCAAATGGAAGCAAAAATTATTCACTTCTGTGTGTGTGTGTTTATTTTAGGGGTGTATCAAGTAATGACTTCTCTGCTTTGGAAACATTATGCAAAAAGATAATGAAGGAAAAACAAGCCTTCGAGAGACTGGAAGTTAAGAAGGAAACACTACTTGAAATGTTTAAGGTAGGCTGTTTTAGAAGGTTGTTTCCAGCCTCATGCTTTAAGTCTTTAAAGTCTTTAAGTGTTTGTAACTTTAGTATATGTTCTATTAGTGGTAGAGGAAAGTCTATCAAAGTAACTTTTTAAGGTTCTTATAAATTCATTTGTGATATCTAACAAAAAAAAATGAGCAAAGGTGTAATTCTTAGTTTCTTGAGAATGTAAGAACTATTTCTTCCACTGAGTGATCTTCACAAAATCTGTGAACTTGCATTCTTCATTTATTTCCCAGAGATACAAATTTGCAATGTATTATGTGCAGTTATGTTGTATTATCTTGGCTGTATGATACTGTAACTGCATGTGCTGCTGCATTCAGAAAGCTTCATAAAACGTTTTTTAAAATGAGGACTTCTGAGAAAGTCCAAGCAACACTAAAAGTTCATGCTTTCCCTTTCGTATCTAGCAGCAAATAGTTTTTTTTAATTCCTGAGATAGATGTTACTGAGTTTTCACTGTTGGGACATCAGGAGGATCATAGTGTCATTCAGACCTACCTCTGTAGGTCTCCAGTCCAATATCATGCAGAGGGCATGGGACCAACACTGAAATCAGACCAGGCTTCCGACTGGGCCTTCAAAATTTCTTAAGGACAGAGACTGCACAAACTGCTTTCTGGGCAGCTTGCTCCACTACTGCTCTGTGCTTCTGTCTGTCTCTTTTACAGTCCTCTTTTCATGCAGCATAGCATCAGGTTTGCAAATAATTTAAACTGCTGGCCAGTTCTCCTGCTTAACAAAGACTTAACAAATATTTGTGCTGCTTTTTTTCTCAGTATAATAAATTCAAGTGTCGCATCCTGAATGAGAAGGTCAATACTCCAACTACTACAGTATACAGGTAATTATGCTGTATAATCATAATTAGTAAGTGGATATCATAATAATCATAATAGTAAGTGGATCATAATATTACTGGATTTATGAATCTAGGGCTAAATATACCAAATAAATGCTTTCCTATTCTTAGGTGTGGTCCCTTGATAGATTTATGCAGAGGGCCTCATGTCAGACATACTGGCAAGATAAAGACCATAAAAATTCATAAGGTAAGTGCTGAAACTTCCTTAGACAAATGTTTTCACTGAAAATGTGTTGATGTCTTTGGGCTGAGGCAAGAATGTACTGTGAAATGAGTAACCTGGCTAAAAACTCAGTGTTGCAAATTGTGGAAAGCTTGTGTGCTGGAATGATATTCACATGGTGTGAAGCCAGCTGTGTGTCCAGGGCTTGCACTTCCAAGCACAGATAGGAACACAAGTTTAGCTCAAGTTTTGACTGAAATGTGTCAGTTAAAGTTTATTGGTTTTGCTCAGCTGATGGTTGTAGCTGTTTGTGATTAAACAGTTGGAAAAGGATAGCTACAAAGAGAGCAGATAGGCTTTGGAAAAAGACAGGAGAGAGCCCAAAACCATATTTGCTTAGTGTGTTCACCTCTTCTTTCTGGATTTTTCTGATCAGTGCTCTGAATTTACGATTAAAATTCTCTGTACACTTTAGTTGTTCCACATTAATGGTTTATTAATAATTATATGCCTTTTCATGGCAGGCTGTAGTAGTGGAGGCTCCTCCTTTTCTTCAGTGTTACATTTATTTTTTTGCATGCAGAATTCTTCTACCTATTGGGAAGGCAAGGCTGATATGGAATCCCTCCAGCGGATCTATGGAATTTCATTCCCAGATACAAAAATGCTGAAGGAATGGGAGAAATTCCAGGAGGAGGCTAAAAGCAGAGATCACAGAAAAATTGGGCGGGTGAGACAGTTTTTCTAAGTAATGTATTTCAAAAACACTGTGTGGATTTAACCCCTTAACTAGAAGCGTCTTGAAGATAGCGTATACTTTGCTGCCACAATCAAGATGTGACACAATTTTATTTTGAGGTGCGAAGTCAGGTACTTTTCTTTCAAGCATCAAAGTCCTAGAAAAAATAACTTTTTGCTCTTTTAAATGCAATGACATCCTTATTCCACAGATCAGTCAGAACAGAACAGAAACACTTCCATCTGCAACACATGAATGCCGCACTCTGTGGGCAGTGCTCATTCCAGCGCAGTTTGCTGTGGTCTGTTCACACAATTATCTTCTTCTGTGTGATTTCAGAATCTGTAATACAGAGCTATGTTTTTTGGTTGGCTGGTTTTTGGGTTCCTTTTTCTTCAATAGATACCCCTGTCAGATAACTGATAGTTCTGAACAGCATTACAATGTCTGCTGCTAGTACATCATGAAAAAATACAGAAGAATTCACTGTGTAGACCTCAAGCATGTCCACAGTTTGTCACATTAGCCAACTGTAGTTCACTGTAGTTCACACAATCATTTCATGTGCACATAATTAGCTGCAGAAGCATAACTAAACATTTACTTGTCGATGTACAAAGGAAGCTGTGGGGGCACAGTTGGGAGTTAAGTGTGAAGTTCTGGAGCATCAGTAATGAAACACGAAACTGAACAATCCCCTTCCCCTTTAACTACTGATGGACATAAAAATACTAGTGAAAAGGCATCTGATCTATTGTATATTGTGGGGTTTTTTTCCAGGTTTTTCTTTTTGAAACTGATAGTGATGCCCAGTCAGTAGTAATTCATTTGTGAATGTTAAGTGAAAAAAGTAGGGTGCAAATACTGAGTTTTTCAAGTATTATTTTTCTGCAGGACCAAGAACTGTTTTTCTTCCATGAGCTTAGCCCTGGTAGCTGTTTTTTCTTGCCAAAAGGAGCTTACATTTATAATACATTAATTGAATTCATCCGGGTAAGTGCTGTCTTTTGGAAAGCTTATAGAAAAAATTGCATGATTTTAGAAAAATGTGTAACAGCATGCTACATATTAACAGTATTAATAGCCTTTCATTTCAAGTTATTTTAATCTCTTAATTCTATAAGGCACTAAAGAAACCTGATTTTTTTGAATTGGTCTTGTCACAGTCTCTGCAAAATTACGTTATATTATAAAAGTACTTTATATCTGCAGCTAAAGCTGTGATAAAGGTGCTTTATAATATGAATTCGTTAACATCTAATAGTACAGCTAAGCTCACACTACTGCTGTTCCACTGATGCATATTGATTTGTTTTAATAAACTTACTTAATTTGGCCCTGGAGACCTATTCACTTTGAAAATATATGTAGAAAAAAACCCCTGTTGTAATATTTGAAGTCTTTGTTTTTACTGTATATTTAGGCTGCAATGTACTATCAAGTATCATCGAGTAATTAGAGACTGCTGCTTTGCTTGCAGGGAAGAAACTTGTTCTTCTTGCTTACTACATGCCCAACTTGAATTTTTCTCTTCCCTGCCTCCTTCCCTAAGTTGTGGAGTTTTGTACAGCAGCATTTGTATATTGTTATGGCTGCGGATTGAAGTCTGTACTTTTGCTTTCTTTATTAGTTATTTTATAACAAATAAAGTTATAAAATAAACTAAATAAAACAACTGTAAACAAATAAAATAAATACTATAAACAATAAAATAAAACAACTAACTGTTGTTTTAGAGTGAGTATCGAAAACGTGGATTCCAGGAGGTTGTCACTCCAAATGTTTTCAACAGCAAACTGTGGATGACTTCAGGGCACTGGCAGCATTACAGTGACAACATGTTTTCCTTTGAAGTGGAGAAGGAGATCTTTGCTCTGAAGCCCATGAACTGCCCAGGACACTGGTAAATACATAGCAAATCCAGTTTAGCAAAGATGATGGGGAAAAAAAGAGCAGTCCCATCCTCCTCCTTTTACCTGTGTAATTGTAGAGATGGCTGTCTTCAGGTATTCATGCTGTCAGGAATGCTGTAATTGTGACTGTTGTTGTCTACACTCTTTCTTTACCCGAGACACTGAGAAATGTCATTTTTCCGCCATTACAGTGATGGTGTTTTAGACCTGAATCTTACCTTGATACTACAAAACCTAGATATCCAAAATAAATACTGGGACATTGTCAATTTTGTGGTAGTTTAGGCATTCAGCTTTTAATGCCCAGTTTTAGGACTTCTCGTATCTTCTCTCTGTGAGGTGGGGGAAGCCTACCCACTGTAAAAGGAGATGTGCATTTGTTTTCCTGACAAAACTAGATATGACTGATGGTTCTATCCAGATGACACCACTGGCTTAGTGGGCATGTGCTTAGTCACTGGTACCTTCTCACTGCCTGCACTTTGCAGAATTTTGATTCTCAGTGGGCTCCCAGTAACAAACTTTTCCTTCAGCCTCATGTTTGATCATCGCCCGAGATCGTGGCGTGAGCTGCCGTTACGTTTGGCTGATTTTGGAGTCCTGCACCGCAACGAACTGTCAGGAGCTCTAACAGGGCTCACTCGAGTGCGCCGGTTCCAGCAGGACGATGCTCACATATTCTGTGCTATGGAGCAGGTATGGGCTGCTGTGAAAGGAAATCGGGCATTAATATCCCATTGACTGATTTTTTTTTTCCATAATTTACACATTATTTCTCTTGTCATAAAGATCGAAGAGGAGATAAAGAGTTGTCTGCAGTTCTTGCGTACTGTGTATGATGTCTTTGGATTTTCCTTTAAACTGAATCTCTCCACTCGTCCTGAAAAGTACCTGGGAGATATTGAAGTGTGGAATCAGGCTGAAAAGGTAAACAGTAGTTTTATTAACTTTTTTTACAAAAGCAAGGCTGCAGCTGCAAGTTCTGTAAGAACTGCAAAGAGAACCAGTTCTGCAGCCTCTATAGTAAGACTTAGATCCATTTCCTGAAAGTGAGGTTGGAAGGGATGGGGTTAACCCTTGCAGGTGCAGTGCTAGGGAGAAGATGGGGCAGGAATAGACATTTGGTGTACCAGGGTGGATCTCATCTCAAAGTTATCTACAGACTTTGAATCTGGCATAAACAGTTCTTGCATCTTAGCTAATGCTTGTTTGGCCTCTTCCAAAATGATTGCTTTAATTTTGTTTGTTTAAATTTGGACAAATTAATTTTTTTTTTTTAGTTGGCTCTCTTCCAAAATTTCCCTTTTTCAGTCAATAAATGAGTTTCAGCAGCAACTGAGAAGTACAGAGAATTTGGTAGGGTCACCTATCTGTAGTAGCAGGCTACCCTGATGCTGTAACATGGAAAGAAACACTGAGTGTGTGTCCTTTTATCTCCAGCAACTCGAAAACAGCCTCAATGCCTTTGGCGAGAAGTGGGAGTTAAACCCTGGTGATGGAGCTTTCTATGGACCTAAGGTTAGTATGTGCTAACAACTAGCTGGTTTCAACTTTTAATTCTGTTTGGATAAGGCAAAAGGCCTTATCCAGGAATAAAGTATTTTTTTTTTGGTTACAGTTATCTAATACCATTTTAAGATGCTGTCTGGCTAAAATCTTCTGGTTTTCCAGAAACAGAAACTCTGACATACTTGAGAGAGGGATAATACTCTGTCATCCTGGTGTTCACATAGTTGTAACGTGAGTTCTAACACTCATTTCATTAATTAAACCCAGTTTACATGAATCAGCTATTTGTCCGCAGCTTGAACAGAGCTGACTGGTTTAGCGGGCAGCATGAACAGAAGGTGGCACTGTAAGATCTGTTTTAACAGAGCAACTCCTGCATTAGAAAGTGAATCCTAGGTCACGAGAAGAACAAAAATAAACTGCTTTTAAATCTTTCCGTAATACACCTACACTACATTTATGTCTGTGTTCTCATCTAGTAAACTTGTTCTGATTACTCTATTTGTATGCTAATGATTCAGTTTCAGTTTATTGTGTTGTAAGTGAAATGTGTTATAGCAGCTAGTCATTCATAACATGAAATGCAAACAAGATTTAGTAATTTCCTCATTTGATTGAAAGAGGGCATATGTACAGGAACCTTTGTTAACATTAATTAACCTTACACTTGCTCCTAATACAGTCTGAATTTGAAATTAAAGTAGATTATAAAGAATGAAGCTCTATTGTAACTAGCTGAACTACGATAAACTCTGACTTCTGATTCCAAAGTTGAAAGATATTTAGGTCTCAAGTTGTTAAAACACTGATCTGGGTGTATAATACATAAATTAAAATAAGGGACACAGCCTCAACATATAGCCATACTGGTAAAACGATGAGTAAGTGAGCAGTGTGATAAATAATAAGGTCAGGACACTATAAATCTACTGTTTTCTATCAGTCTTTTCTGTCTAACTTGTATCATAAATTTACTCGGGATTTAAGTGTCGGATGCAAAAGAAAGAATAGGCTTGACTCATAGGTCAGGATTAGTAACATTGATTAATATGACTCTCTACTGGTAAGTGGACTGTTTAACAGTAGGATTCTCATCCCACGTTCATGCCCTGAATTTGTAACATAAGCTACAAAGTTTTCAAATACTGCATAATATAGAAGTGTAAGTTTGCCAATTTGATGTTGAGGAAGTTTTATTTTTGTGCAGACATGTTCAGTTCTGCACTTACAGGCTGCTTAATTCACTCAGTGAAAAGGCCCATGAGAGTACCAGATGGAAAACCACAAAAAGTAATCTGAGATATCTAAGGTAGTTCCCCCCTGAAGTTTGTCTCTCTACTTACTCACTCTGGTTTTACTCTAACATTTTTTGCATCAGACCCTGCAAATCACTTAAATTTTAACACAGGCTGAAGTAAAACTATGCTGTCTAAAGGTACATGTAGTTCCTCTGCATTGAATGAAACCCGTCTTAAAACAATGAGTTTGCTTTCAGAGGGGAATCCTTGTCTTTTAAGCTGTAGTAAAAGTTTGTGTCTTTGTGTTTTTAAGATTGACATTCAGATTAAAGATGCCATTGGCCGCTACCACCAGTGTGCTACAATTCAGCTTGACTTCCAGTTGCCAGTCAGATTTAACCTCACCTTTGTCAGGTAAGCACAGAGGCTGATGGCTTTAAGTTCTGTATAATCTAACTTCACTGACGCTTACAGGCATAAGTTTGCATCGAGTAAAAAAACCTTATGAAACCCTTTTCTTTACAGCCATGATGGTAATGACAAAACAAGACCAGTTATCATTCACCGGGCTATCTTGGGATCTGTGGAGAGAATGATTGCCATTCTAACTGAAAACTATGGAGGCAAATGGTAATGTTGAGAACTTATTATTCTAGTTTGAGCAAACACTTTAGGAGAGAAATTAGCCCCAGGCATCCAAGAGTCAAGAGGGTTTGTTTGTTCTTCTTGCTTGCTACAGGGACACGCCATAGGAATACCACAAGGCAATTTCTTCTGAACCACCTGCCTTAAGTATTAAATAATTCAGGATATGGTAGATTCTATACGATACTGCTCATGCAGTTGCAACATACAGCTACTCTGCCCAAGGCATAAGTCTCCCAACTGCTTTTACAGCTGAGCTGCCTTGTAAAGAGTTATTTATGTACATGACCTACTTTACCTGTATAATATATGTATAACACCCACTGGGAATGACCCCTCTGATCATAACAAGACTGTACTAAAGTAAATGTTTTCCTGTGCTTAGTTAGTAATAAGATCAACAACTCAATTATGATTTGTTGTATATTGTAAAACACAACATGAATCTTCTGGTCAGTGAGTGCTTTTGCCCACAGTGAATTCTTTTAGACACTCAGCTCTTTTTAGGAGATAAATTGTAATGAGTGTAGGGCTCTCATCACCGAATCTAACCAGATGGCTTGATGAGTCTCTTGTGTAGATTGTACTTCTATCTGTAAATAGGATTTCATACTGAAAGCTAAATAAACTTGTTTTGTTTGTTTATTGAAGGCCGCTCTGGCTGTCCCCACAGCAGGTAATGGTGGTACCAGTGGGACCAGCGTGTGATGAGTATGCTCAAAAGGTGATATACGTGGTTTTGTGCTTCATTTTCAGTATATTGCATTTAGCTGAAATACCTGGTTATTCATGATTAGTAGTATTTATCTCAGACAAGTGTTCTAAGTCTTAACATATTGAGTCATTTTTATATTACAGTGACAATTAGCTGCTGAAGTTGTGTAGATCTTTAAGAAAGATAACCTGAGTTAGATTTTGGGTACATAAACAACAAATGTTGGTCTTTGTGAGACTTTTATCTTTGGAAAACTTAGTTTTTCACTCTAGCTCAAAAGCTATCTTACCCTTCCGGTTCAAGTCTCCCATGGCCATGTGCATCTTGCAGAGCAGTAAGAAAGATGAAAATAAGTCTTTGCATATTTTGCCTCCATCAACGATCTCCTATAGTTTTTTCAAGCACACTATATATGAGTAAAATAGTCTGCAAAATAAATAAAAAAAAAAAAATCTCTTCTAATCAGTAAGCTGCACCAGCCTGCTGCCTTTTACAGTATCAAACTCCAATCACTATTCAGCCCAAACATTAGATGTTCACATCACTGCCCATTTCTTGTGTGTATGTAGTTGCATGATAGCTGACTTAATTTTAATTTCTTGAACTGGGCTCATCTCTAGCATCGGAGCCCATGACAGTGTCTTTGTTTTAGGGGTCAGATAATCTTAACTGGCTTAAGTCTACATATCATAAATAGTTCATGATCATGAATATCCTGCAGTGACAGTTTAAATACTTTTTCTCCTAGGTCCGGCAGGACTTCCATGATGCAGGATTTATGGCAGATGTTGATGTAGATCCTGGGTGCACACTGAACAAGAAGATCAGAAATGCTCAGCTTGCACAGTATAACTTTATTCTAGGTAACGTATTTCTTACCTTATCCTGGCTGACATTCTTGTTACAGGATTTGATCTTCTGTGAGCAGGGCAGGATTGTAATCAGTGGTTTAGGTCACTTTGTTCCTAAGGGTCTCCATTGCAGAGAGTCTTTCCTGCCTACATGATAGGCGTTTCTCACTTTATAGCTGTCACTGAAAGATCACTGTAACCCAAGGCATTACTGTTGCTATAGAAAAAGGTTTTTGCTGTTCTTTCATCAACCATGTGGAGACATGTATGAAGTCTCTTGTTCTTTGTCGGTCAGATCCTTCAGTTATTTTTCATTCTCCTAATAATTTATGCTCTTGTTTCTAATGGAGCAAAACAAATGCCGTGTTTTCACTCCATTCAACCAGAGTGCACTTCTGAGCTGTGCATGCACAGGGTGAGCCTCTTTTAGACAGGGTGATGCAGGGACAATTAGAAACTGATCCTGAAGTGTTTGATTTGAAGGAGCACATTAGTCCTGTCATGTAAATTGGGGGTCTGTCATTGACCTTAAAGTTATCTGGGATCCACTAGAGTCAAAGGAGCCTTTGACACAGAAACTGCCCTCAGAGTAACTGACAGAACCATGAAAAAAGTTCTGTTGTTTAAAACTTTAAGCATTTGATACAAATAAGGCACAAGCACATTTCACTTTCAGGACCACAAACAAATAATCACCCTATTAAGGAAAAAAAAAATCTCTCCTTATTTACATTCAGAGGTTGTCTCAAAGAGTTTAGATTGGGTACTGGAGAAACACAATCTCCAAGTGTGTTATATAAAATTTATTTTAGTTAGACACACACGTATTGTCTTGGTATCTGTAAGATTTTTAGACTTTTATTTAGTAAGCTTAAATTTTTTCAGGGATGGGGGTTGGGGGAAGAGCTTGCTGAATTTTAAATTCATTCCTTTTGTGTCTTGTTTTTTTCTAGTTGTTGGTGAAAAGGAGAAGGCGAGTGGAACAGTGAACATCCGCACGCGGGATAATAAGGTGCATGGAGAGAGAACCATTGCAGACACTGTGGAGAGGCTGCTGCAGCTGAAACGCTCTCGTTCCAGACAAGCTGAAGAAGAATTTTAACACCCACCTGCTCTGCATGACATAAAAAAAGAAAAAAAATTCTAGTTTTCCTAGTTTAGTTTACAGAGCTTTTGTTAACAGAGCTTTTGTTCTGAGCCAGATTTCACATTTGGATCTCATGCTCATTTTAATGGGGATTTTTCTTTAGTCAGAAATGCTTCTTTTTGTAAAAAAAAAAATCAATTTTTCACAAACCTTGAAGTAAAATTTCCTGTCCTCTAACTAATGACAGATGAAGCAAGGTGAAATGGCTTTTTGTGACTGCAAGGGAAAATTGCAATGTTAATCAGGGATACCTATAGCATTCTAACTACCCTGTTAAGAATAAAATCCTTTTTGGTAGCAAATGTTTTTCATGAAAGTTGTAACAAAAAACCTCAGGCTTAAGAAACCTCGTAAACCTAGTAAACATGCACAGCAGCTGCTTTTGGAGTGTCTCCATGAGCAAGGAAAGTGATATCTTGACATCCTGTCTCCCAGTCTTACATCAGTTGAATATACTGACTCTCAAGAATTCCCAGTTACATGAAAGGGGAAATGCTCTGCCACAGAGCACCGAGCTGCTCACCAAAGCTGCTAACCAAAGCCTACTGTGCCCTTTTCCAAAGGCAGTCTCTGAAATGTGCTGGCTCTGCAGGTCATGTCCTTGGAGCTGAAGAAAGGGGATAACACTGTCTGAAAAAGGCATGGCATAGTAGGGCCAAAGAAGCAGTTAAGAAAACCAGGATTCTTAGAAACAAAAGGTCTTCCTGTTCCTGTCTCTGAACTGTTTTTACAGTAAGGTTGTATGTCACACCAGAAACAAGAAAGTACTGAACGGAAAAGGATAGTGATTATTTGTTTAAGACAAATGCAATCTTCCAATTTAATGGGTACAGTCCCCTTCCATGGAACACTTCTTCCCAAGCCTCTAGTCCAGAGCATCACATACTTAATTAGCACCCTTTCTGTCTTACAGCTGATGAATCTCATCAGTTGTTTTTGGGTTTGGTTTGAGGCATTTTTGTACATTTGGCTGACAAGAGGCAAATGTCTGTTACTGACAAAAAATAAAATCTTGGTCTGGGGTTTTTTTGCGTCCATATGTTGTTTTTTTTAAATCTTAACTAACCTTAACAGCTTCCCAAGGTGATTGGTAACAGTTCCTTTAAAAAGAAAGCTATTGCTACAGCCCTAGTAAAGATCAGAAAATCTGAGGATGTGTTTGAACTATCTGATCTTTTCAAAACCTCATGAGTTTTGCCATTTCCATTACTGTCTGGGCAGAAGCATTTCATGCTGCCTTTTCTCACCTGTCTTACTCAGGGGAGATGGTCACATTTTATCAGCACTTGAACCCAGAGTGAATTCAGACTCAGATGGCAACCCCAGCAACTTTCAGCAAAATCTATTTCCTCCTCCTTTTGTTCATTCAGATTAAAGGTTCCATCTAAGTGCTGTGTGGGGGATAAAAAAAGAGGAAATTGATTTTCCACTACCTTGCTGGTTTCAAACATTTTTGTGAGAGTTACTAACTTTTCTGTATTTTACACCTGCTTTACTTTCCTGTGAAGTGACTTGCCCATGCAGTCACTGCAATGGAATCAGACGTCAGCTACCCCTGGGGCAGAAGGACTACCAAATACTGAAGCAAAACAAGTCCCTCAGGGAAAACAAACCACCAGCTCCGTTTCTCTCTATGAATCGTGCCTCAGTCTGCCTTTCCACTGCGCTGGTATATTTGTTGGTTCTCAGACAGCTCTGCTTTCTCTTTGTGGGGATTCTCGAGACTGGGAGAATCCTTGCCGCAACAGATTCTAGGCAAGCTTAGAAATCTTGGTTAAGTGATATAAAGAGTGGATGCACACATGTAATCGTTTAGACATAAACCGTTGTCCAAATCTGGGACTAAGTCTGGATCCAGCTTCACCTAGACTCCCCTCAGAAAGGAGGTTAGAATGTGAGGGGGCCCTTTCTGAACCTCATGACTCAATGGGAGGGTCTCCCTAAAAATTTTGCCCGACCCCATCCTCTGTGCAGTGACAATCAAGTGCACCTTGCTATTGAATCTTTTTAAACCACTGTTGCATCTACTATCAAAAATTGTTAAATATTGATATTGTTTTATATCAATAGACATACTGCTATTACTGTTACAAAGGAAGTGGCTCACTTCATCTGCAACACTTGCCTGGCCCAAGCAGCACATCTTCTCTCTTGGTTCGACCAGAAGTCCTCTGAACAGCAACTTTGGTCGCTCTTGTAATCTTTGGTAGGACTAAACTTCCAACAAAGTACTGTGCGTGTCTCTTAAGGCAGGATGCAGATTTGGTGTCATAGATTATTGGTGGGACCACTTGTCAAGCAGGAGAGAAGCCTCTGTATAATTAATTTAGGGTCTCAGAAGGCTGAAAGTCATCTCTCCAGTTCTACAGAGCCTGCTCTCATTACCAGAATTAGGCAAGAGAAATACAAGTAGTTTGCTGTTCACTTTTCATACTGTATACCCCTAGGGAAATTTTCAAGGGCATTTCCTGTGGAGTAGCTGGTAAGGTACAGTTCCAACTCTGCTTCACTGCAAAGCAAGTTCTATTTCCTCACTCTTTAAAACAGATTTTAAAGCAAATTGCTGAAGGATGCACGCAGAATGAAAGGGAATGAAGATATCTAATCTGATAGATCATCCAAGTATAAACAAGTAATGTCTGGCAGTAATTTCTGTACCTCGCAGGAACGACTGTGCCAGGATTCAGCTTTCTGTGAAGCTTCTCAGTTCTGCAAACTCCCCTGAAAGTTTCCCCTGGCCCAGAGCCATCTGGATGCTGCTACTACCAAGGGTAATTCCACTAAGGTACTTTCTGTCACATCTTGGGATGAAATTCCCACAGCAGCTCATAATACTTATTCCACCACACCACTGAGTCAGTCTGATGCAGTTTCAATATTCAGATTCAGTCATGTCATACCAACTCCTCTAGAAGCAGTGCAGCACCACTTTTGCGGAGAGCCAAGCTGTGAGATAAACTGTTAATTGCTGTAGGCACTTAGTCAATCTTGCCTCACTACATTTTTCCCACTGTATCGAAACCCAGTCCATACAGGATCCTTGATAAAAGAAAATCGTTTTGCCAAATCTGACTTTTCCCTTGTGAGACAAGGCCAAAATTAAGGGGTCTTCGAAAACTCATTTCAGGTCTGCAGCTCATGTCCTGTGTAATTTCATGATTGCCTTCTCCACCATTTCTAAATTGCACAATCATCTCTGGGAAGATCTAAGCAATTGACCCTCAAATCTGATAATTAGAAACTGACGGTATTAAACTTAACAACTGCTAAAGGCTATACTTATTGGAAAAAAAAAAAAAAGACAGAACATAGTGCTTGATGCTTAAAGAGCACTTCCAAAACAATTCAGCCTTTCTACATGGTAGAATTTTCCATCTACTTTGGACAGGAATATTCTTTCACAATTTTCTGGATGTGGCTGATGCCTTGTTAGCCACTGTGATTGAGCATGCTCATACAGAATGAGCTACATTTGGACTTGTACCAAAGTTAGTTTTTTTCATGTAAGAAAACATCTTCTGATAAATTACTACAAGAACACATGCTCAGATAAACTGGGGCAGCCAGGGACATTTTGTAGTGTTCTCAGACATTGAGGATAGTTCATCTGGGTTTCAATACATGAGATATCTGTGTCCCTCCCAAAACCACAGCCTTCAGCTGGATCACAAAGCTCTTCTGCAAACAGGAGAATGCTGTGAGTTGCACAGAAGGCATCTGTGAAAACTGGAAAAAAATACCAAGAACCAAATCAAAAGTATTCAGCATCCAAAAAAAAAAAAACGCCAATTAACCATTGACAGAGCCTCCACCAGGCAACTGTATGTCTCTGTACTAAAAGATAAGATAGTGGGGACCACTAGCATGGAGACAAAACAGATGAATCCACACTGCCACACGAGCCATCCTTGTCTTCCTCAAAGCCTTTGGAATTACCTCTCTAAGATCCCCGCAGAGAGAAGCAGAAACAGGAATGAGAGAGTTGGTGGAAGGCAGCAGAGATGAGGCAAGAAATCATGGAACAAAGGCATACAGTACTCTCCCTGCTGACATCCAGATGCAAAGTTAAGCTCCTTGGAGTCTGAACGTTCCACTATATGAAAGATTTATCTCACTAGCTTAGAAGAGAGTATGTTCACTCATGTCATTTTGGGGTTGACACTTGGAGCACCTTTTGTTATCTATCACAAGAAGAAGTAGGCTTATAAACCAGACTTTTATTGATTTTAGTGCACTCCTGAAACATGACTTAATACTTTGCAGCACCTTAGATGCAGAATGACAATCTAATCGTGTTTGATATGTGGTTTTTCAATTGCACACTTCAGGGACCATCTGTAAACTGTCTAAAGCACATTAGCTGTTACAGGAAAATTTCTCTGTAGTTTTGTTTAATGGGATACACGCCTATAAGGATGTGAAATCTCTACACCTGAGTACCTACAAGGATGTCAGGCTGCACACTGGAACAGCCTAGCTGTGCTGAGACTGAGGATTTCAAACACATTTCTACTTTATAGGAAGGAAATACTCTCTTCTCACCACCAGCATATAAAGTTAGAATTTTTGGTTGCTATTTCTGGTTTAATGGATCTTGAACTCCCGGCAATTAATGCCTAGGTTTTCAAGATGCTTCATGTAGAGCTGATGGAGCACATATTGTAATACTGTGGTGTTCAGCTTTGTGTTCCCAACAGAATACTTTGCAAAGCATTACTTTGTTTATAGGACAATATGTTGTCTTCTAATTAATAAACTCATCAGAACAAGTATCATAAACCCCTGAAAAAGTAATTTCAACCACCCTTATGCATGGGAGATAGTGCAGGGAGATTATGGCAAGCTGTCAGTCTTTGAGTAGCAGTGTTTCCAAGTGAATGTAAGTAGCAGCTCTGGTTTGTGACAGCAGTCTGCATACGAACCAAAATACACCAAATAATGCAATTTTCCTTTCAGTCAACGAAGAAAATCAAGCATTGTTTTGCCTAGAAATACCTGTCTTGTATTACCCATTAAAAATTTAGATGGAGAGAGATATCAGTACATACCTCATCTAAAGCACTAGTTTCATCACAGTAAGTGAGGAAACTGCTGGAGGTCAAAACACTGAAAGCATTCCTGTCCCATTCCATGCTGTAGCCAGGATAAAGCACCGTTACTACTGGGAAACTGACACAAAGCACATTTCAGCTTTCCTGAGCAGCAAACAGGAGGCAAGCAGGCAGCATTTAAATTACAGCTTGAGCTGAAGTGAGGAAAGGAAAAGGATTCAGGAACTGTGTGAGAAAAGGACAAAGAGGAAACAGCAGGGTACATCAAACAAGGGAGTGCCTTTAGACTCAGGAATGGGGAAGGAGAGCTGTTACTTGCCTATTTACATGTGTGTGCCACTCTGCAGGCAGCACAAGGCAAGGGCTCTGGCCACATGGCGAACCAAGCTCTCAGAAGCCAACTATGGTTTTCTTTTCTCTTCACTTTCCCTTCCACAAACAGGCTTTATCAAGCCGCTGCAGCAATTACACCTGGAATGACCGAGGCCCATGCAAGGATGACCCAGGGAGGCTCTTCCAACACCCAAACCCAGAGTCTACTGAGCAACTTCTGAAGATCAGCCCTGTTGCAATTCTCCCTTTCAGCCTTTAGCTGGAGTCCCTGGCTAATGGAGAACCTCCTCCATGACAGCCTCACCTCTGCTACCAAATAGAATATGTAAGGAAAACAAAACAAAACCAAAACTCTCTTTTCCCTCCCCCAAGGGAAGACACCATGCACACACTGTCTCCTCAGAGCAGAGGGCTAATGCTGGGCTGTGCTGAAGAGTATGCTGACCTCCAGACACTGTAGAGAGTTACGGACCAGAGCCTCAGCCAATGGGCTGAGCATGGGTTAATTACCACACAATCACAGCTAATCCCTCTGGCTTGTTCAGACTAGTGTTTATGGGCTTGCTATACTGGAGGCTGCTAGGAAACCACACGCACTGTGCCGGAGCTCATGGGTAGTGGGTGTTTGCTGTCCCTCCTCTCCTAGAACAGATGCCATTGTAGATGACAAAGGAAGTGGCAGCATGAAGTTCAGCTGCATGTGTCAACCCAAAACAGGGACAGCGACATCCTTGCTCTCATATAGGTCAAGAGTTGCTGAGCTGGTCTTTTCTATAACTCCCCCCTCTTCCCCACCTCAGCTGGGCAGCCTGTTCATTCTTAGCTTCAAACCCCTGAGACAGTACCACTTGGTTATCAGTGGTGATTTATATTGCCTTTGTTATGTAGCCACTTTTTGAACATGATAACATGAGCTTAAATGGATTATCTGTGTCATGGTCAGAGACAAAATACATCGTAATAGTAACAGAGCATCCATAGAGAATTTCTGCAAATCTTAGTTCACTGACAGCTGACCTGTGCAAGACAGGGGTTTATGCCAGTTGAAGGAATAAATGCTCAGCTTAAAATTAACAGAAAAACAGATTAGACATTTTAACTCTCCATCCTCAGGTCTGTCCCTCCATCACAGGGACAGTCTTCTTAAAAACTGCCCTGGTGATTTGGCAGTAAATCGTATAATATGTGTAATAAAATACTATTAATGGGGTGCCAAGGGACCCCAACAAGATCAAAACCTCATTGTTCAAAGCTGTACACAAGCAGGCTCTTCTCTGAAGTGCTGCCGATCTAATTACAGGGGGCACCAGGAGTGCAGAGCACTGTGTTGACTTAACCCCTGTCACCCTGCAAAGCCCTGGAAGGACTGGACCTTCAGGCTTGGAAACCAGCGCTCTGCTTCCCACACCACACTGCCTCTTCTGTTTGCTTTGCCAAGCAGCGTTTTTTTTAATTAGATCACATTTGTTAGAAGAACAAGCAACCATGCACGTGTGTGTATGTAGGTGTGCAGAGCTTGTCTGCATCACTGCAGACAGGCCTGGCACACTGACATTGCTGCTTCTTGCACCACACACTCTTAGCAGCTGCCAGTTTACCCTCAGTTCTTTACATCAGAGCAGTAAGTGGATCACACCATCAGCCACAGGAAGAGAAAACAGACATGGTCAAAACTTTTTTTTCATCTTGAAAAGTATGAAGTTCTCTGCTGTTTAAACTGCAGCCATAAAGAGGTCTGCTCTGAGTCACTGCATCATTCTATTTACGCCTTTAGATAGTCACTCCCTGTTCTCAGTGGCACTATTGTAACCTCAACTCTTTAAGACCTTTTTCCCCCAGATTTCAAGTACTGGTTTGGCCCAGCAGCTGTCCAGCATTTGTAGAGAGGAGCCCTGGGAGCCCAGAGAGGTGCTACTTCAAAATTTGCAAAAGGAAAAATCAATCAATCAATCTGTCCTTCTCTGGGCTGCCGTGGCTTAGGGTATGTCAGTCCCATTATTGATTCAGTGCTCAAAATATCACCAGTGCTCTTAAACAGTTTTGATCAATAAAAGGTCTTCAGTTCTTCAGAAGACAATAGTCTTCAGAAACTATCATGGATAAAAAAGTCTGGAAAAAACAAAATGTAGCTCACTGATTAATTCTACTGGTTCATCAGTAGGGCCTTCAATCCTGGTATACCCACCAAGCAGGCAGTTTTTATCGCACATATTGACCAAGTACAATTCTAGAAGGAGACAAATGTGTGCTGAGGCTTTGCAGCCTGGTTTGGGGTTATTACTTGTAGATAACCTTGTGCAATGTTTAGGCACTCATTTTGTTTGTTGGAATATCTGTCTGAGCCACTCACAAAGTCTTGATCCCTCTCCCCAGTAATCTATCATAGAATCAAAGAATGGTGTGGGTTGAAGGGACCTTAAAGATTATCTAGTTCCAACCCCACTGCTGTGGCAGGGAACTTTTCACTAGACCAGATTGCTCAGAGCTCCATTCAGTCGGGAAGAGGATCCAACTACTTCCCTGGGCAACTTGTTTCAGTGCTTCACCACCCTCACAGTAAAGAATTTCTCTTCAACATCTAATCTAAACCTACGCTCAGCTTGAAGCTTATCCTGTCACTGCATGTTCTTATAAATAGTCTGTCTCCATCTTCCTTATAGGCTCCCTTCAGGTACTGGAAGGGTGCCATTAGGTTACCCCAAGGCCTTCTCTTCTCCAGGCTGAACAAACTCAATTGTCTTAGACTTTCCTCATAGCAGAAGTGTTCCATGACTCTAATCAACTTGGTGGCTTCCTCTGGACTCACTCCAACAGGTCGATATTCTTCTTGTGCTGGGGACTCCAGAGCTGGATGCAATGTTCCAGGGGTCTCACCAGAGCACAGCAGAGCAGAGGGGCAGAATCATCTCCCTCAACCTGCTGGCCACACTGCTTTGAATGCAGCATCTTTATGTTCTGTTCTGTTCTATTCCGCTCCATAAGAGAAAATTCAGAAGTTGGGTGAGCAATGAAGATGTTGCCACACAATTCTGGGGTGCGCAGAAAGACCTATATAATCTTCTTGAAAAGGAGAAAACATCAAAAGACTGATAGCTAACAATTTACTTTTTCCCTCCCTCAGATGGTTTTCAGTTTCCATGGTGGAGGTAGACAGATTTTTCTCTCCACAACTTCTTATCATTGTTGGATTTCTGCAGCATCATAACAAAAAGGCATTTATACTTGATAAGAAGCATTGCTCAAGACAGGCGAAGAGCCTGGAGGGGATGTGCTGGACAGGAAGGGCAGCATTCACCACCCTCAACAGGGATTACTGGTTGTAATAACAGTACATAAAAATTTCATAAAAATTAATCTCATTAAAGAACTGCAGCCCAATAGTTTTCATCCTCAGATATAACTCAGTGCAAGACAGGTTGGTTTTCTTCACTTCCATCTCTGCTGCAAAAAAACATTAGGTTCTCAGTTACCCTTCTGTAAACACAGAGTGAGAAAACTGAGGATTGAATTATGACAAGACATTAGTTTTTTCAGTCACGCACACTCTGAAAAGGGCTGAGTTTGTTGACTATGTTTCTAGTCCATTCTTGCTTTTGACAGTCTTTTGCTGAGAAGGACCTGGGGATCCTGGTGGACAAAGGGAACACGAGCCACCAATGTGCCCTTGTAGCAAAGGAGAGCAGCACCCTGGGCTCCATTAGGCAGAGCACTGCCAGCAAATCGAGGGAGGGGATCCTTCCCCTCTCCTCAGCCTGGTGAGACACATCAGCTGCACAACATGCTGGGCTCCCCAGTAGAAATGACACAGATGCACTGGAGGGAGCCCCATGAAGGGACACAAAGATGATGAAGTCTATTAGGGAGAAATCACATGTGATGCGATGGAAATAGAATCTGCAGCAGGTGGCTAGAAAAGCTGAACTGGAGACAGGAAAGGATGCTGTAAGAGGATGCAGACTTCTGTTCGAAAAACCCCCCTACATTGTTATCAGAACAGTTTTCAGCTTGGAAACTCAATAGTTATGCAAGTCTCATCCAAGGAATATTTGCTCAACACCTAAGATTCATTCAAAATTATCCAAAGCTTTGCAAAGCTTTTTTTTTTTTTTTTGTGAACACGGATTAAGTTTAAAGAAAAAAAATGGTGTAAAGCAATTTTAGTTAAATTTCTCGTTTAAAAAATGGGGAAAGGGCAAGCTCCTTGCTGATGAAAATCTTACGAATTGCTGTTCAGTTTTATTCTTCTGTTGCTTCTTCAAAGGTGCATGACTTAGTACTTGAGGTAGAAGTCATGTTTAACACGTCATTTGAGGACTGTCTTCAGATCTCAGAGAGCAATTTCATATGAATCATGGTTTGAAGTTGCATGTGTTAATAAATAACATCCAGTCATATAGCATAGAAAGGCTATTTAACAGTGAACAATAATAAAGAATGATAGCACAGCTCATCAGTTACCTGCAGTATCCCTCCAGTATTTATGGAGGGAAAATATAGGCACAGAAAGGAAATTAGACAGAACATTGGAGCTAACACCATAATTTCAGAAACATGTTAGGTCTGGATCCCTTTCCCCACCCACGGCGTGGGTCGGCCCAGTTCTAGTTCCGTTTCCATCTGAAGAACCATTGCGACGCTTTGAAGGATGGGGAAAGGGAGCTCCAGGGGTTTCTCAGGGGTCTTTTCAGGCCCTGAGCCTGGAGGGGAGAGGTGCTCCCCCTCCCCCCCCCGCACGTGGCCCCATGGCCGGCAGGGACACAGGACACCGGGCGTGGAGAGGAGGCAAGAGAGCGTTTATTGTTGGGGATGTTACATTTATAGGGTTTAGGAGGATTCACAGAGTAACCAATTAGAAGTCTCAAGGGGCTTACAGGAACACCCAATCACAGGAAGGAGTTAACAAAGGCCAATGGGAAACACTTCAGGACACCTTCCCAGGACATTCCTGCATGGATAACACGGGGGTTATGCAGGACATTCCTGCATGGATAACATGGGGGGTGCTGGGAAGAAAAAGCATGTGTTTGCAAAGAGACCACCAAAAACCATTTTAAGACATGTTTAAGCAACAGTTTTTCCCATATAATGCAGGTTTAGTGCCACAGTTAGGTGTAGTTGCTAGGATTGTACACAAGGTCAGAAAAATAGGCACAGGTGAAGGTTTTCATTGCTTGTGAACTTTTCGGTATATATATATGTATATATATATATATATATAACTGTAACTTTGCACATCTTTTCCTTGAAAGGAAGGTGATAACAGTAATATTTTTTTCATTATCTAATGAGATGTCATTTGCTCTACAATACATAATTTTTAAAAATTAATTCTGGGTTTCCCATAGTTGAACAAAATATTTTCAGTGAAGACTCTTTTCATCCATTAAAAAGTTCCTGACTAGCTCCGGTTTTGAAATGTCTAGAGATTCTGACTTGTTATTTTATAAGCTAGATACCATTGACATTTGAAATAATATATTATTTTATGTAGAAAGAAGTATTCTCAGTCATAAAGTGGCTAAACAGAGAGTGAGGTTAGATCATTGAAGATAAGTGTTCCCAAAATTGTTAATTCAGAGGCAAATTATTCCTTGCTCACAAGCTCATACAGTGGTGGCACAAGGGGAAAGTGGCAAGTCCTTCACTGGGACAATGAATTTCCTTCTCTTACAAAAATTGTGCATATTTTCACTTCATTTTATCTATCAGTCATTAGTAACTACCGCTGCCTTAGAGCTTTCCACGGACATTTTGCCTGACCACAAGCCCAAGGCTGAGTTTTTGGGATCCATCTGGAGGGATCACAGCTCAGCACTACAGATTCAAAGAGCACCTGGATTTGTAACAAGGTCACTGTGACGTGCCTCCTCTCACAAGTTTCCAGAACTTCAAGTTGCCTTCTTTTCCCTCCAAACTAGCTGCAAATAAAACAATATACATCCCCTTCTAAGGTGCTTCTGTTCTAGACTAGTGTCCCTAGATCAAAAGCAGCTCTGTTCCTGGTTTCAGCTATACAGGTATTTGGGATGATTTGCTCAATTATGGCAGTGACAAGGACAGCCAGCTCCCTTTCTACCTTTGCTTCCTTCCTCAATTTGGTTTTACTTTGTAGGAGTCATGACCCCTGGAGAAGAGTAGGAAGGCCATGAATAATATCTGTGTGCACCAAGGTAGCAACCTGGGTTTGGGATGCACCTTTATCCAGTGTGAACCTGGAGCACTGCATCTTCTATTGCAGGCTTCCCCGTTGATCAGATCTTCAGGCACATGGAAGTACTGGCTCAAGAAGACTTTTTAAACCATTGATTCCCCATAGGGGATTCGCTCAGCATGTCCTGCAATAGATCTCTATGAGTCTCTTATTTTGCTTTCTTCCCATTTTGAGTATTTACGATGGCAACCAGCCATGTAACCCAAAGATATCTTAGTAGTTATGCTAGAGGAAATCTGAGATCAAAGCTGTTGTTGAGCATGTTTTGAGTATGCCTTGAGGTTGAAACTTCAGTAAGACAAAGGTTAGGGCTGCACTTATGCTAGCTTGGTTCTCCAGCTTAGTAAAACCACAGCGCTAACACAGCTTCCCTCCAACAGACAAGCTTGATTAGATCAGGCGAAAGAAAAGTTTTGCCTTGTCCCGTGAGATATCTTGATTGTAAAAACTACCACTGTTATATTGTGTTCATAAAAACACAATTCACCATAAAAATAATATACAAAGAAAATGTCAACCAAACACTTTCACTCCTGTAGAAAGATATTCCACCATTAAATATCTTTATTGGTGACCTGGAAGAAAACAGAAAATCAGTGATGAGACTGTTTTCAGATGAGACAAAAATTGGTGAGACAGTAAACGAGGGAGATTGGTTAGATAGGGTGAACTGGGTCACTCACTAAAGTTGGTGGAATTTAAAAATCTGCTTTCATAAAAGAAGGAAAAGCAAAGATGAGAGGTTATATATGAGGGAGGGCTGCATGCCAAACTTCATGACATTGGGAAATAACAGCACAGTAATGGCAAACTACTATAGGACTTTATGTTTATAACCTAATGCCAGATCTGTAATAAGTAAAATTTGTCCCTGAAAAAGTAATAGTTGTGTGCAGTGACAAGTCCAGATTTGCAATTTGTAAGTTTGTGTGTCTGTGCTTCAAAGCTACATTTTTAAGCATTCAAAACCAGCAGAAATAATGAAATCCATGGAATAAGCCTTGGAATAACCAAAGAAACTCAGTGTATTTATCTCATTTAAGGGAAGAGAGAAGTGATTTGACCAAAATTTGAAAGCACATCTCTCTGAAACAGATTTCTAATAGAGGCTGCACCTATTCCTGGCATGCAAAGAAAGAGCACCATCCGGGGCTTGGAAAAAGAAGGTACAAAAATGGCAGCTAGCAAAAGGCAAAAAGCTTGAAAATCATTCACAGAATCACAGAATCATAGAATGGCATGGGTCGGAAGAGACCTTAGAGATCATCTAGTTTCAGCCTTCCTACTGTGGGCAGACAAGTTTTCCACTAGGCCAGGTTGCTTAGAGTCCTAACCAACCTGGCCATGAACACTTCCAGAGATGGGGGATCCAACAACTTCTCTGGGCAACCTCTTGCAGCGCCTCACCACCCTCACAGTGAAGAGCTTTTTCCTAATATCTCAGTTTGGAGCTACTTCCCTTGTCCTGTCATAGAATCATAGAATAGATTGGGTTGGAAAAGACCTCCAAGATCATCAGGTCCAACCCCTGATCCAACTCCAATTACTATATCATGGCACTAAGGGCCACGTCCAATCTCTTTTTAAAAACCTCCAAGGATGGTGAATCCACCACCTCTCTGGGTAGGCCGTTCCAATGCCTGTCACTACATGGTCTTGTAAAAAGTCCTTCTTTATCTTTCTTGTAGGCTCCCTTCAGATACTGAAAGGCTGTATTTACATCACCACAGAGAAGGCTCTTATTCCAGGCTGAACAATCCTAGATCTCTCAGCCTTTCCTTGTAGGAGAGCTGCTCCATCCCTCTAATCAACTTGGTGGCCTCCTCTGGACTTGCTCCAACAGATCAATGTCCTTCCTGTGCTGAGGACCCCAGAGCTGGATGCAGTGCTCCAGGGGTCTCACCAGAGCAGAGCTGAGGGGCAGAATCCCCTCCCTCACCTGCTGCCCACCCTGCTTGGGATGCAGCCCAGGACAGGATTGGCTTCCTGGGCTGTGAGTGCACATGACCAGGTCATGTCCAGCCTGCCATCCACCAGCACCCCCAAGTCCTTCTCAGTAGGGCTGCTCTTGGTGCAGGACCTCGCACTTGGCCTTCTTGAACCTTATGACGTTCCCAAAGGCCCAGTCCTTGAGCTTGTCCATGTCCCTCTGGGATGCATCTCATTGTTCAGGCACGTCAAATGCACTCTCATCTTGGTGTCATCTGCAAATTTGCTGAGAGTGCACTCAATCCCTTTGTTTATGTCATTAATGAAGATATTAAATAACACTGGTCCCAACATTGATCCCTGAGGGACACCACTTGTCACTGATGTCCATCAGGACTCTAAGCTGTTGACTACCTTCCTCTGTCCGACCACTTTCTTATCCATCTAACAGTCCACTCATAAAATCCATCTCTCTCCCTAAAGGAAACGTCATCTGAGCTTGTCAACCAATAAAGATTTCTTGGTTTCACCAGGACACAACCTCTGCATAGCTCAAATTAAGAATATACTCTTCCTTTGATCAGAACAAGAACAGTCCTCTTTTATTAATAATAATTTGATCCTTTGATCAGAACAATAACAGTCCTCCAGCAACTTTTATTCACTAATCTAGGGCTAAATATTTACAGTCATTCTCTAAATAAATAAAGGTGATGAAAGAGGAGAAAGAAACCTATTGCCCTTGTATCTCTAATCTATGGTGGGTTTTGCACTCCATATATGGCATATTTTCCTCTCAGCAGGCAACTCTCATGTAAGAGGGATAGGTGTCATGGACTATTGCAGAGCATACATGATGTTCTTTCCTCAGAGACTTGTTTTATTGCTTCTGCTATAAAAGGCTTGAGCACATGACAGCCCCATCATGTCAGTTGGACATACCCTACAAATCAGTTTAAGGACTTCTAGTAATTGCTTGCTGGGCCAATTCAGTACCAACTTCCCAACTAGCAAAACACATCCAGGGAAACCAACAGCTTTCAGCTATGTGCTCAGCAGATTTCCTGTATCAAACCAGCACAACGTGTCTGGCCACCAGAAAAATACCAGCTTTTCCGGGTAACTCTTTCTTCTGTTGGAGCTTGCTGCATGCAAGACAAAAGGCTGCTTTTCTTGCGTGACAGGATGGCAGTGCAAGGTGTGCTTAGTGAGCAGTTCTCTTCTTCCTCAACAATTCCTGGATCTCTTGATTGTTTTCATCAAACCAGTCCTTGTTCTTCTTGAAGGAGAACCCTTACTCGGCTGATTATTTGTTTTAAAAAACCCAAACAAATCCCCTAGGGTCAAGGTGAAATGCAGATGTTTCTCTGTGCTCTGAAGGAGGGACTGCTCCCTGCTCTCATCTGCCAGCCCTAAATATCCCATTATGCTGTTTGCACTGCCGTAATTGGCACTATATAGTGGAAAACTCTGTCAAGAGGACAGGAAAGGGACCACTGCAGTGTCCTGCCCAAAACTGCACTTAAGGCACTCACACCACCTTGCAGCGAGGTACCTGACCCAAATGTGAAGCATAAGGGAGTGGCAATTGATGGACAAACTGCCCAATAGAGTTTCTGTCCTGTGAAAAGCACTCACCAGCATCCCTCAACAGAAACACTTCATTTCAGAAATATTAGAATTATCAGTTTTGACATTGTTCATGATTACTCATGGAGCCCGTATTAATGTGAAAAAGGTTTCAAACACTCCAATATGCCACTTTTTACAAACTAAACTTTCTAGCATAGTTTGTTCCCCTTGCTGCTTAACAAAAACTTCACATTTACACAGATAAACTCATTCTTCATCTAGGGTAAGGGTGACTATCTGTAGCGGATGGAAAATTTCAACTCCAATTTTGATTAACTTTCTACAGTTTCAGACCCAATAAGGGTCATGGCCATGGCAGTCCCAGCAGCAGAATAAAAGCTCCCTAAACAAAGCTTCCACTGTATTAGTGGGCACTTTTTGCCTCCGCACATGCTCATAACAACAGCAGTCAGTGAACCCTGAGACATGGGTTGCTCAAAGAATTTGTTGAGCTCGGCAGAGAACGTTTTTGTGTTCCAGTCTCAACACTCTTTTGGATACCATGAGTCCAACAAGGCATGACAGACACATTTCCCATTTGGAGGGTGATCGCAGGTCAGACTGATGCTGAGTCCAAGGGGGTGTTGGGGAGGCAGAGGAGCAGCAGATCCAAAACTCCATCCTTGCACAGGCCAGCACTGCTTGCTCCCAGAAGGGTCCTCACATTAACAAAGGGTACCCTTGTCAATCAGACCATGTGTCCCTAGTGGGAAGGCAGGGGGAGCCAGCAAGTTTACTGAACATGTAACTACAATAATTACCAAGACCCATTTTTGCTTCCATCAACTACAGCAGGATCTGGCTGCTGCAACAGCCCCTCTGCCTACTTGCTCAAACATACACTTGGAAGACAGGTATGAACAGAAATTAAGTCCCCCCACGGTGTGGGGCGGCCCAGTTCTAGTTCCATTTCCATCTGAGGAACCATTTCTGATGGCTTGAGTGGATGGGGGGGAGGGGGGGAGACTCCAGTGCCAGGGGTTTCTTCAGGTCCTGAGCCTGGAGGGGAGAGGTGCTCTCCCCTCTCTCCACCCACGTGGCTCATGGCAGGCACAGAGACAGCACACCGGCGTGGAGAGGAGGCAAGAAAGAGTTTATTGTTGGGGGGGTTACATTTATAGGCTTAGGAGGATTCACAGAGTAACCAATTACAGGTTGAAGGAAGGGGTTAACAACCAATAGGAAGGGGTTAAAAGGGGCCAATGAGAACACCTTAGGATATCTTCCCAGGACATTCCTGCATGGGAGACAATAGTCCTTCACAGGGGGTGTTGGGAAGAAGAAAGCATGAGTTAGCAAAGAGACTACAAAAAGCCATTTTGAAACATGTTTAAACCACAGTTTTCTCATATACTGCAGATTTCCTGCCACAATTAAGTAACCCAGGAGCAACAGGGAACTGTCAGCTTCCAGGTGGCACACAGCACCTGCTAACAAGGGGGATATCTGCTGTAAGCAAACTCCTGCCTCATGCTGGAGCCTGAGGATGCTCATGGCCTCCCCTCAGCTCAGATGTAAAGTAAAACTTTCACTTCACATGGATGGGAAGCCAAGACCAACTGGGCTCAACATCTCATCAGATGGGCAGGAGGGTGAAGTTGCTTTTCTTCTAGGTTCACAGCTGCTGGGTGCAGGGTCTGGCACAGCCTGCTTTTTTCTAGAGGCAAAATCTCATTAGTCTTTCAGTGTGTTTAGTTATTCCAGTGATTTTCTACGACTGCGAAAGCCAGGGCTGTGTCCCATGAAGGTTAGGACTAGGAACAGATACACATAGAAGAGAATTTGCAGCTTTCCTCTGGAGAAAAACACCATTCAATTTGCTTTCAGATAGTAGGCATTGCACCAAAGGGCAGTAATTTTATCAGCCAGCAGTTTGTTATGAGTCTGATTCATGCTCCCGTGTATTTATAGCATGACAATATATTTTTATTTCCAGAGCCAAAAAAACAAGAAATATACTTCCAAGTGAACACAGCGGTAATTTAATCTCAAGTTTCATTAGTTCAGCTATCATATGAAACAGATAAAAGATATGGGACAATAAACTGGAAACATAATATCTCCATGCCTTCCATCTGTGTAAATAAGCATGTGGGGAGCTTGAGGCTTTCACTGCACTTCTGTTCACAGCAAGTTCTCATGTATTTGTAATAAAGCATTCCCTCTCTGCTGCTTCATTAATCAGCTTCCCTCACACTGGAGCTTTCCTTATGGCAGTTTCCCATTAATGCCACATTTGCCATCACTCCAGTATGGCAGTGTTCCCAGTGGGAGCTTTCCCTATCACCAGCACTATAGCAAACAGCAGTGCCCTTTGCCCAGGCAGTCCAAAAACCAGGACCACAGATTTGGCATTGAGAGGGCATCTGTTCACATCCCAAGGGTTACCATAAAGCCACAGCCTGCCCTGAAATGCTCACATGGCGAGTGACCTTCACCTGCTTGGGATTTCCCTCATCACTTACAGGGAACTGGCTTGGCACTACATAAAGCCCTTTCTTGTTTCCAGATTCCACCAGCCTCTATGCACAGAGAATGAATGGTCTCTTTTGCTTGCAGATAGCACTTACTCAAATCCAAGACAATCTTTAAGTGTTCCATATCCAAAGTTCACCCTTTCTTTCAATTATCAAGATTTCACACTACACAAGAGAAAGTTCAGGGTTTCTGTTCTTTCTGTTATGCCTTTATGAAATAGTAGGAATCTTAAAACGTGTTTTGCTCTGTTAATTGGGCACTGTATTGGCCTATTAATTATGAACCTGAGCTCAACCCCTTCCCTTTCAAATCTGGAGGAAAGTCTGTCTGCAGCCGCTCAAAACCCAGGCTTTGGAGTAGGTCTTTTTGACTTATCAGCATTCAGGAGCCCCACTACTACTGTTCTCCACTGTCAGGGATATATCACAATCAAAGGGAAAGAGTGCAGCGTCAGCATTTTTAGATGACACCAATCTGAGTGGTTCTGTTGACACACCTGAAGGGCTGGATGACATCCAGAGGGACCTGGACACCATCCAGAGGGACTTGGACAAGCTTGAGCAGTGGGCATATGGGAATCACATGTGGTTTAACAGGACCAAGTGCAAAGTGCTGCACCTGCATCAGGGCAACCCTCGATACCAACACAGGCTGGGGGATGAACAGATCAAGAGCAGCCCTGCTGAGAAGGACTTGTGGGTGCTGGTAGGTGAGAGGCTGGACATGGCCTGGCCATGTGCACTCACAGTCCAGAAATCAATCCTGTCCTGGGCTGCATCCAAAGCAGGATGGGCAGGAGGTCAAGGTCAAGATCCTGCCCCTCTGCTACACACTGGTGTGACCCCACACTGCACTGAATCCAGCTCTGGGGTTCCAGCACAGGATGGACATGGCTCTGTTTAAGTGAGGCCAGAGGAGGCCACCAAGTTGATTGGAGGGATGGAGCACCTCTCCTATGAGGAAAGGCAAAGTGAAACCTAAGAAAAGTTAAGAGAAGTACAGAGAAGCTGTGGATGCCCCATTCCCGCAAGTGTTCAAGGCCAGGTTGAATGAGGCTCTGAGCAACCTGGTCTAGTGAAAGGTGTCCCTGCCTATGGTAGGGGGGTTGGAACAAGTTTCCTTCCTTTAAGTTTCCCTTCCTTTAAGTTTCCTTCCAATTCAAACCATTCAGTGATTCTGTGATTTATTCTATGATGTCTCAGACCCAGCCAAAGCCACTGATTCACTGAATCCAGGCAGCTACCAGGGACCATCTTCCACCTGCTTGTAACATGACAGAGACAGAGGTGACTCCAGAGGTCTGGCAAAAGACTGCCTCCCCAGAACACTGAGTGCAAACTATTGGTGCTCTCTACCCAAGCCTAACAGTGATGCCTGTGTTTCTGGGCAGCATGTCAGGGTACAGGGCTACTGTGATTAAGTTTCTGGGCATAAGCATCAGCAGTACCTAAAACTCAAGTGCTGAAAAGGTTTGGTGCAGTGGTAAGATTTCACCTATTTCGTAAGAAATGACTTAGCCTATTAATGTATATTTTTACTTAGCACCACACTTTATTCTTCTACTTTTACCTCTCACCCTTTTTAATGATCTCTTTTATGTTAGAGTATCAATCATCAAAATAACTCAATGATGGGGATCCCCAGCATAGTAAATGTATTTTCTAAGCTTTTTTTTTTTTTTCCCCCTGGAAATTCCATCTTATGAGTCTTCTTGCACTGGAAAAATAAAATACCAGAGACATCAAACATAAGCAATGCCATTTATTGAAGCTTGAAACAAATATGTCATCATAGTTTGCTTTTTAAACCTTGAAATATTAGAACAAGCTGTGAATGTGCCAAATACACATTTTTCCTGAGCAATCTGTTGAAGCTGATGTGTCTTGGGCTAATATGATAATATAATGATAATATGCCTCTGCACTTTGTACTCTATTCAGTTTTGAGACTAATGACCATCTGGGTTTAGATCATAAATCCACCTTTACTTAAGAATAGTTGTCTCATAACAGCAGTGGCACTGCTCTGTTAAAAGAGTTCATGTTGTCACAATCTCTTCCCTAAAGTTTTAAGCTGAGCAAAGTGATGACTGTGCTTCCCTGGGTAGAAAGATTATTTTGATTAATGTCTATAATATAATTTATTCACTTTTTATTAATTTCAAATGAAATTACAGCTCCCTGAAGAAAACAATGAAGGCAGAAATGGTTCTACTCCATGGTAGCCCTAAGGAGCACCGGAAAGGCCAACCCGCACAGGCATTCTTCCTCCCACCTGCACCATATCCACTCAGTCAGCTCCTTTCTCCTTAGCCCACACACCTGACGGCCCACTTCTGCTGACCGCTGTGGATAAAAAGTTGCAGGTATCTCTGAGCACAGAAGAGTCCGATCCTGAAGTGAACCTAACTCTATCCTGCCCAAATCCTGTAAGATGCTTCTGGGAATACAAGAATCATCTGCACTTACCACCAATCTGTGCTGTTTGGCTATCAGAGAACTGCTCTACACAACGCAGCCTGAGGCCAAGCCCTGCCAAATGCTTCCTGAACCAGACAGGGCACCTCCACTTCCCCGCATGATACAATATTTCTCTGTTCAGTGGAATAACAACTGCCCAGGTTTTTATTGCTCAAAGGGTCAGCAGCCATTCAGGTCCTCAGAAGGACAAAAGCACACTGTGAAACTTAAAAAGCATCATGTCTGGCGTTGGCCAGCAACGCCAGAGACATCCATTATCGTAAGAGTGCACATGCACCATTGTAAGTCATCCCCACATTATATAGCACCACATTTTTAACAGTGGATTTTATCAGCACCTATAACTGGCATTATATTGCCAGCACAGAGGTTAATAAACCCAACCTTGCCATGCTGCATATTTTGAACTCCCAGAGACTTCAAGTGAAGAAGTGAGCCCTAAGCCAAAGGTCACAAACCTTTGATAAAGGACAATGTGACTTGCGGCCATTATTAGGTTAATATATTACAGCCAGGCCAAGATATTTCTATTAACTTTCATAAAGGTCTGTCTAGAAAGAGGGCTACTGCTAGTCACAGTTCTGTAACCATAGTGACATTTGGATTCATGGTTTGTGTCTCAATCTGAACTGCATAAAACGTGACATTTCCACGTATTAAAATCTCAAATTGTCAGGTAACTAGGGAGTAAATCTGAGATTTTCTAAAAAGAGTGTAGAACCAAGGTGTCAAAATCCTACTGAATTCCAAAGGAATCTAAATGTCTGCTCTTGTCCAGCTCTTTTGAAAATGCCCAGCTTTGTTCAAAGAGGCCAGTTGCAGCTCCCTGAAGTTTGTCCTGCCATTTTCTTCAATAGCAAAACAGATTTGGCTAGTGGTCTCCTAATACCTGAGGTCTGACCTACGCAGACAATACTCTGGGTCATAAATTCCTGTCCCAGGGGCCCCTCAACCTCATTATGATCAAGGATTTGCTGTGAGTGAGGTGATAGAGTGCTCTTGTGGACGTGAGCTTGCACTACTACTGGGAGATACTGGATTAAAGGATAATTCTATCACTGAACATTAGTGTGAACTACAAAGTTTCCAGCTGCAAGCTGGCCTTTATGCCAATGCTGTAAAATTTGTTTAAAAATGTACTATGGGAATTTTCCAGCTGAAATTCTTGCATGCCACATTTGAAGCTGCAGGAAAGGTTTAAGTCTGTAAAGTTTAATTTGTCATATGAATTAACATGACATTTGTAAAACTGTTTAGCTGAGTCAGCTCATCACTCTTTCTTCTCTTCTTGTAGTTTGTAAAGGAACAGAAAGACTTTAGTCTTCAAACTCAAAAGGATCAACTTCAAACTGTCCTTACCTATACCAGTTTAGAGATCTCTTGCTCTCTTGCTGTGTGACTCCTTTACTCTTTGTGCCATAAACAGTGGAAACCATTACGGGACCAGATTTCTCTGTTCAGCAGCAGTAATATTCTTGAACTAAATGGAGCTGACCACTAGTATAACACTGGTGGAAGTGAGACGACGATAGAGAGAATACCATCAACATACCCTTACCAAAGGATAAATGTTGAGGTCGAATTTTTGCTGCAGAGCAATCTGGTACAACCTCTACGCTGCATCAGTTTCCTGATAGCTTTATATGTCCTGCTGACTTGTACCATTTGTGTTTGAACATCTGCAGCTATGGAGACTGGTTACAGTCTTGACTGGGAAGGCTTGCTTTATCTGATTTCAAATAGCTTTGAATAGCTAATTGGGAGAGGAACTACAGATGATATGTGAGACTTAAGAATGTTATTGCCTGTCCAGCAAAAGATTTGCCTGTCTAGCAAAACTATTTCTTTATACTGAAATTATTCTATCAAATGCACTGTATAAAACTATCTAACAGATATTGCTGGTTTCTCTCCTAAATGTGTAAAAAAGACACGTAGATGTGGCACTTAAGGATGTAATTTAGTGATGGACTTGGCAGTGCTGGGTTAGAGATTGGACTTGTTGATCTTTGCCACCTAAATGATTCTATCACTCCATTAAGGTTGTAGATACAAACAGCTTTGATGTTATGGTACCCAAAAATGTTGCTTAAAACATATTTGGGAACTTAACATCCTATATTTGATGGGGTTTTCGGATTACTGCAAGACATTTGTAGCAAAAAAAGAGTGGCGAGAACAGGCTATGGCTGAGGTATCCTTCAGAGGTTCAATCATGCACTAAATGAAGATTTCTTCTGAAAAATCCAATGTTTCAGTTCAACCTATCACAAGTAGTTACGATAAAACTTTGCTTTTAAATTTATGAAGTGAGCAATGACTTTAGAGAAACACTGCCACTTCCCCTGGATTCTTAAGAAAGAAAGGCAAGTGGGCACAAAGAGAACGGGGCCACGGTGCAAGTCTGTGTCTGCTGCCCAACTGGCCTCCTTCACTAAACACTCTTAAGTAAGCAGTACTGGTGTTTCAAGTCAGTTTTGGAAAGAGATGGAAGAAAGAACAAGTAAAACATTCAATTAAAACAATCAGAAAATTCTTGCAAGCTTGTTTCTAGCACCTATGCATGCCTAAGAATCACTAGCTGCTGGTACTTTGCAAATTATGTTACAATTTTTGGACTATTACAGAGAGAAAAAAAAAGAAGCAGTAACTTAGGAGTCATAATCCTAGGCAATGTGTTTTCCCAGTTTTGATCACAGATTTTCATTAATGTTGGATGGTTCATAAAAAAATGAGGAACATAAAACCTGTAAACAGAAGCCCTAATCAAAGAAGAAAGACAGTGCCAAGCTAGTGCCAAGCTGCTTGGTTGCTGTTTTCTTGGGTTTGAGGCGATTTTCTTCTAGATTTAGTGTAATATTGTTGTCTGAGGCCTCGCTGATCCCCATATCTTGCTTTGTTACGGCTTCGAGACTGACTACATGTGAAGCAGCACTGAGTCTGTATTGACGGCAGCAAGCACTTGCCAATGCCTTTCAGCCTCTGACAGAAGTGAACTGACAGCTGGTCTTTGCTGCAGGGTAGTCCTATGGTGGAGAAGATAAGAAGAATTAGCTGTATTTTGCTGACGCACTGTCTGTATTTCAAGAATTTTAAACTGCTTTATGACAGTGGTGTCTATCAAGGCTCTTATCTATGATGGCTTTCTCTTCCTCTGTATTACAGATCAGTTTGATCCCCCTGAAATTCCAGGATCTTTTAGTGAACACGTGACCTTCTGTCTTGGAAAATGCAGCACTCGTTGCTGTTCAGTTAGACATTACTTTTGCAGCAGACAGAGCTGATCTATGTTTTTCACTTGAACATTTCTGTTGACGAGGACTGTCAGAGAAAGCCTAGTAACAATGACTTGTGAGCCTGGTACTTTCGCATTCTTGTAACTGCATTTAAGACAGGTGCAGTGGGCTGGGAGAGTGATGCAGAGTAAGGTAGGGCAAGCAGGAGAGCACAGACAAAGCACGTGCAACTACACATTCAGCTTAGCTACACTTCAATTTCTGCAGCACCAGGGACTGGTCCTGTGTGTACTATGGCGCTGATAGGTCTGTGGTAGCTTTAATAAACTGACATGTGCCAAACTGAGATATTAGAAACGGGAATCCTCAGCTGTGAGAAGACAAGGTGTGCAAAAGCAGGAAAACAGTGCATTAGCTGAATGCAAGGCTGTTTTTCAGCAAATGCCCCAGCACTGGAACTAGGGAAACTCAATGAAAACTAGTATAAAGGTAGATCAAAACAGATAAAAGTGATTCTTTTCATGCTAGGCTGCGCACCCAGTAGGGCATTTCTTGTGTTTCATGGGCCACTTGAGTTTTATTCACAGAAATACTCTAATAACTAGTACTAATCTGTGTAGGCAGTATCTATCTCATTCTGAACATGAGAGGGACAGGAAATAAGCAGACCAATTCAACCCTAGGGCAAAACGTGTGCTAAAGATCTATAAACAGCAGCAGGAGTGATGCATCACCCTCAAGGGTGTCAGATCTGCACTGCCTTCAGGAGTCAAACCCTTGTCCCATTGCCAAATCAGACCCTTACCACTGACTTACTAAGAGGGAAGAATCATCCTCCAAAAGGCTTTTGAAGGCTTTTCTAGAAGGACTGTGAGTTGTTGCTGTTCTTACCTGAGGGAACTAGTCAGATACTGCAGTACGCAGACTACAGACAAAGATTTGTACCCTTTTGTAAGCTTCTTCCTTCCCCTGACACCTCTTTTCTGGGCTATTAACCACCTACACCACCACACTCCTGGGCCTTTGAACAAGAGAAGTACAGGACACCCTAAGTCACTTCTCCCCACGTCTTCATTTTGGACAGTCCCACCCTGTGGGACATAGATTTTTCTTACAGTGTCTCTCTGTAAGAATTTGCTTGCTTGCACTCACAGTCCAGAATCTGCAGTTTCCACAGGGGGAATCTATCTTAAGAAATGGCATCTGTTTGGACTCACACTGCATGTCCTTCCACAGTCCTAAATGCAGTCTAAGTTACCTAAAATAGGCCAACATGAGCAGGCCTATTCATTTAGTTGTGGCATCATAAATTAGGAATGCATGCTTAGAGGACTGCACTCCTCATCATGCTCAGAGGACTGAACAAAGCCAGGAGGGCTGGAGAACACAACAGGATGGTTCTGCCAACAGAGGAGCTGAGCAGCAGCAGGTCGGGCTGACCTTTAAGTACTGAACCCACAGTACTCAAAAGAAGTTGATAGATTGAGAAGATAGATTCAGTTCCCAGTTTTTGAAGAATCTCAGCACAAATGGAGAGCTTTTTGGAAACTGTCTCATGCAGGTGTATTACCATACCTGTACTTTTCCTGCATTCTTGCAGATTGCATTTCTGATGCTCTGTTGGCTTGGCTTTGTCCACACACATACTGTCATCTTCAGTTTCATTAGTTTCTGTATTCATGCATTTCACAGTTCTTTGCTGAATGCCCCCTCCACAAGAAACAGTGCACTGAAAGAAAGTAATGTTAACACATATAAAAGTATTTTTATATGGAAATTTGGTAATATGCCAATATTTGCGCTGTAATGTGACAGGAGGCTAAAAATGCCATATGATCCAAAACCAATGACTTTACACTACTTTGTGTACTGTGTACTCTACCCAGACACCTCCATGGTGTATTGTGGCCAGATTTGGCAGGATACAGTGGAAGAGTAAATAGCATAACTATAGCATTTTGGAATATGTAACCGGGGGAGAGGACTGTTTTCTACTGAGGAAGATGAGGATGATCAGTCCTACAAAATAAGAGAGTAGTAATCTAAATTAGTACAAATTAAGACATTTTTTGCATCCCGTTTTCTCGCTAAGTTAAACATATATAATCATTGCAATGTTACATCTACAAATGACCAAGATAAGATTTATTAAAAAAGCTCAGTGAAATGTTGTTTCTTTCGTGACATTTACACAGTGGTTATCCTTTCTTTATGACCACAAAAGAACAGCCAGCTGCTTGTTCTGGCTGCAAAAAGAAAGCCATAAAAAAGGAACACTCTTAAAATACATTCTTGTACTATTCCGTAAATGTATTTAATTCTTCAGACTTCCCAGAGCATCTCGGAATTCCAATTAATCATAAGTTCTTTTTCTCTTCAGATAAATAGTGCCCAGCAAGATAAATAATTCGACAGACAGAGAATGTCAGCTAATAAAACACCAGAGATGAAGACAGGACTGGTACCTCTCTAGTTTTTCTGCAAATTATCTTTTCTCTGATGTATATATCTGTGCATAAGACACAATTGTACTGGTGTGAAGCACATTAAAAGGTCTTAGGTACTCTTGCAACAACTTTATATTGATGTTTTAAATATTTCTAATAAAGTAAAATTAATAATTAATACATTAATATAGGATTGACAAATCAGTAAAATAATTGGTATAATTTTTTGTATTCACATGCTGATTTTATGCATTTCACTTCCATATTTAAGTGTTACACTAACTTTACATTACATTATAGTCATGTCCCATCTAATGGCTTCGTGTCAAAACCAACTCATTACATTTTCTGTGTTATGTAAGTCTCCATGGTTTCCTTATTTGTGGCTCCCGCTTTTAGCATTCCTTCGATATTCTATTCTGCTGTGTGGATATCTTTAATGTATTCCGTGTTTATTAAGGAAACTGAAGGGAAATGTTTATTAGAAATACCAGTTTCTTTATAAATAAATGTGTGTTGCAAATACTGGAAGGTTCCCCAAAGACGTGTCTTATATTTGTCAATTAGATTTCCAGGTGTTAAAGTAGAAGGCTATTGGTCAAAACTCAGATTTTCTCTTCGTGTGGGCAAGTCCAGTATTCCACAAAATTGCTTTAAGGATCACCCAACCCCCTCTAATAGCTTGAACAGTGGAAAATTTCAGATGAGCAATGGAAGAATGTAAATGGTATCTCCTTTTTTATCAGACAAGTTAAAAACTCCAGCCCTTCAACAACACCTAATGCAGCAATAAAAAGTAGAAGCTACAATACCTGTCAGCTGAAGGAACGGAGATGGGCTGGCTATGAAACGTTTAGTAATATTTTCAAAAGCTCTTCATTTTTAGCTTCAGCTGTGAATAAGAAGCTACCCTTGCCACAGGCACTGAGGTTCAAAGACAAGAGGATAATATGACCAAATATGGTCAACTCGTGACAAAAGCTAAACCAAAAATAAACCGAATCCTACCGTGCTCCAGGCCTGGTTAATCCACTGTGTACAAGGCTGCCTGTTACATGATGCAGTGGCATTAGGTCTTTTGGTCCAGTCACAGTGCCCTTCTTCTGGGCAGTAGATGTGTCGCTTTTGATGGCCACCACCACAGGTTCTCGAACACTAACAAAAGAGGGGCACAACGAGAGGTGGGAATGGGTAACAACACAAAAACAGACCATAAAGACAGCTGGAAATGTTCACTCAGAAATGTGGATAACAAGAGTTATCACAATGTGTTAACAAGAGTTTACAAGAACCCTGGGTCACTGACCCAAGGGATTTGGAAAAATGTACAAGCTAGTCTGCACGTCAAGTCCTAAAGTCTAGGCATGAAGAAAAGCTCTGCATTGAGACACTGCATCATATGCTTAGAAGGAGACAGGAAATAAGCTGTTACTTGGGGAAAAGCTGCTCCTGACATGCATTATTGCAATGACTATAGGACAGCATGGAAGTGGCTACACAGAACAGGTAACACAGAATTGCTCATCAGCATCACTGGCACCAGTAGCTTCTCTAACAAGAATGAGATTGGAAGTCACATGTCTGCAGGATTAATCTGTAATACTTACTGAAGACAGAACAAGTTCATGAGACGCAGCATCTCATTTTATGAGGTGGCTGGGGACATTAAAATTCATCCAGTCCATACAATAAATGAACTATTTGGCAATAACAGTGTCTACTTTTATTATATATACACTATATATTTGATATATTCACTACAATGACAGTGACCTAAGTTATTTTTTAAACATTCTTCTGTCCACATTCCAGTATTACTTATCCACTGACTTTTTATTATTTTTTCACTTCATCTGCAGCAGAGCCTGCTTAAAATACACAAAGTATTTCACACTGTGTCAGGGAACAATGTGCCAGATATACTTTGAATAATGCACTGTTCCTGTCCTACAAGCAATTGCATCCTGTCCTTCAAGCAACTGAATCCCTATGGACAGAGCACTCTATCTGACATCTGGTAAATCAACCTTTTCAATCCAATTGTATCCAGCGTCCTTAGCATGAGGACAACTGTCAGGGTTTGACTAGTGGGTTTTTTTTAAAAATTTAAGTGGCAAACAGGTGTAATCATTTGGCTACTTTTATTTTTTTGACCTTTGCTGATTACTTTGACAGAAATCACACATCCTGGTGTTCTTCTTCCAGGTGTGTTTTGTCAATGTCTTACAAAGAACAGTGTGATCACCTCCCTTGAAATCCAAAAGCATCAGGTCCAGAGGGCTGTAAACATCATGGTGCTTTCTCCAGAGCTGTTTTTAGTGGAAGTAAACACTAAAATGTAATCAGAACATGTGCTTTAGCTGACACAAATATGTACCTGGCTGCCTATGAGTTCATTGGAACAGATTTATATTACGAAAGGACCCAAAAGTCAGATTTATCTTATGTCTGGCCTAAGCTTCCAGATCTACAAAATTTCAGCCCAAAAGCTGAAGGGAAAGGAAAATTTTAAATTCACCGTAATGAGAAAGCAACATTAAAATGGCAGCAAAACGGATTAATCTAAATGAACCACATTTACTGATCCAATAGAATAGCTAAAACAAATCTTTTTCCAGGCCATCTACTACTCTCTTTCAGAGTATGGTGATTTACAGCTCTGGCTGTGTATTATATGCAATCCTAAGAATGACTTGAGGAAGTCTGATGAACATCTATGCTAATTCTTGCTGTAACCATACACAAGGACTGCAGAGTGGTACACACCAGCTGTGTGTCTTCCTTTGAGCACAAGTTTACCCAACTGCACAGGATCTGAGAGTCACTGTTACCTGACAGGTAACTGCTCATTCCAAAAGCTTCTTTTCAAGGACAATACCTTATTCCAGGGCTCCACATGCCACTGCAAACAAGGCTCTGTGTTACACCTAGTGCTGAGCTGTGGTTTATATCCGAGTAACTGGCAATGAAAAGGCCTGAGCAGTCGCTTTTCGCGGACATCAATGCAGTGAACATCTCGGGTCTTGAAGCCGCCGCTGCAGTTTGCAGAGCACTGCACACAAAACAGAAAGGGGTACATCTCCAAATGATGCTCTGCTGAGGGGCTGTACCCTCCCCAGTCACAGAGGAGCAGGACAGCCTGAGCTCTGAGCATCCTGAACAGAGGAAGTTTCCAGTTTACCGGAACAACAACCTGTTGTAAGGCTTAAACACTGTGGGTCTCATCACAGCAAACTGGAACACACCATATAAGTACTTCCCTTCCTTCACTGCCATGTCCATTAATGACATGTGTGTGTATTTAATTGAGAAATCTTGACAACTATTTCCAAAAATGTCACAGTCAAAGAGTTATAATGCAAAAAATACAAAAAGTGAATTCTGTATGCAAGGAGATTGTCAGTTCCTCAGTTGTTTTGGAAGGAGGGAAAGGAGGGAGGGAGGGACGGAGGGAGTAGCAGCTCCCACCCTCATGTTCCTTGCTCCTCATGGCACCAGGAGGTTCCATACTTCAAGAGTAGCCCGGGCATGAGAGAACAGAAAGAAGAGAGGCACCCTGAGCCTCATTCATAGCATGTGAAATCACTTCTCAGCTTAGAGCTCTGCTGGTAAGCTAAGCGAGCTCTTCCAGCCTCCTATTTCTCTCTGAAGCTTGCTCCAAGGCCTCCTGCAGCATCACCAGGTCCTGTCCCCAGACACCGAAGCTCAGGAACTCTCCTGCTGTCAAGGAAGAAGTGAATTTTCTACTCAAAGGATAAGGAAAAATACACATTTTGACTTCATTCAGAATTAAAGCCAATTCCAACTACATCACCGAGTAACCTCAGATCAGCTTTCACCTTTACCACCATGCTGCAACAGCAACTAATGCTGTTCTCCTTTGCATAAATAACCACTCTTCAGTTGAGCAAAGAATTTGAACATAATACCTCCCATGGGAGATGAAGAATGAATGGGTAGGGAATCCATACTCTTGTAGACAGAAGTTTCTGTCCCTCTGGATAAAAACAGTGAACAGAAGTGACTGTGTAAAAAAATGACTACAACAGCCCCAAAATACGTGCGAGTTATACCTAGTATTAAACTCAGATTGTAAGATCTAGTCTGAAGCACCTTTCTTTTAGGGAAGAGGAGAATTAGATGAGAGCAAAGGAACAGAAGAAGCTCTACTACACTAGCAGCAGAACATAGTCATCTTGCTATGATAAGGTGCCTTAAGAATGTTTGAAATGAGTAACAAAAAACAATTTCACTCGTAAAGCAAACAAATGTTAGTAATTTTTATATATTAAATTGTAATTAGGTTTGTCTGTCTAGTTCAATTTATGGAAAAAAAAGGTGAGTAACACAATAGAAATCTGTTAGGAAAAGCCTTTTGCTTTAAATTGTTTTCACAATTGGACTGACACTTTTAAAAATTTGTGTCTCATAATATTTTACCATTAAGCCTTATTTCTAGCTACTTTTTTTGACATAACTATCATTCACTTCTTGCAACAGCAATGACATTTATGAAGAAAAAGTGAAGGTAAAATATGCCCTACTGTAAATGGGACTGCGCAGTATCTATGTATCATTTAAAATGAATTTTGAAGGCTTAAATGTAGTTATGTAAAGCCTTGGCCTTTCCTGAACTTCCTAAACAGGCATGTAATTCCTGTACAAATCAATTCTGTGTCAAAGAGCTTAATAATACAGCACAGGTTTTGTAACTACAACCTTTTCTTTGTATGAATCTGCTCTCTAGCCCAATGGCAACAACATTGTCCACAAAAATGATATGTACTGAAAAAGAGTATCTTTCTCTTTATTAAATCGACATTATTTCAACAGAATTCTGTAGGTTTCCTCTTTTGAGTCATAAAAAATAACTAGCTGTTTAAAACTCCATTTTCAGACTGCATAAAGACAAAATGTAATAAGTTTCAAGAAGTCACCGAAGTCCTTCTAGGTGTCCATCATGCATCTTAAAAACCAAAACATAAGTCAAACACAATTTCTTGGGCTCCACTTGCCACCCTGGACAGTATTCTGTCCCTTGACCAAGCCATGTGTACACAACTAGGATCAAACAGGACCCTATACATAGCAGGCATTCTCCCCAGTACCATGTTCTTTCATTTTTTAAATGTAAAAATTAGAGATTAAATGGATGGGGAACAGATCATGTCACATAAGAGATAACATACGGTGACAAGGGTGAATAGGAACATGACAACTCCTTCTTTCAAATTCCCACTGCTTCTTAAAATTAGGAGGTGCCTCTGGAAGCAGAGATGCCACAACCAAATATGTACAGCTTTGCCCTACAATCTCCATAGAACATGAACAGTGAGTCCTGCTTTGGCTCTAGATCCAAGAGTTAATGAGCACAACCCACGACAGGAAGAACAAAATTCACAGCAGATGTGTTTCTAGATATAACTTGGTCAGGAAATCAGAAAATTAGTGCTGAATAGTCAACTGGGAACCATGTATGCATTACCACTGAGTAAATAATTGCTTTAAAAATGAAGTACTTAGAATTTCCTACTCACTGAAATTTGCAAGCTTACTGTTCACACACAGCTCTGAATGAAGTTACCTTGCTCCAATTTCCTGTTTTCCAGCTAGCACATGGGCGGAGATAACATTTTCTTGCAGGATCAGGCTTTTTTATGTGCTGACAATGAGATGTGTTCCTGCTGCTGCACTCCACCAGTCTCCAGAAAGCCCCCATTCCACAGGTGGTAGAGCACTGCAGAAGGGTAAGAGGAAAGCCCAGGGGCAAACTCAATATTAGTACATCATTTGGAAACAATCCGGGAACCTAAATATAAATATCTAGAGCCATTTTAGATGACCTAGGTTATCTGAGAAACTCAAAAGAAGACTTCAAACTCACCTAAATTTTACTTAATGTTCTAAAAGAGGGCTTTCTATTGCTTAGTTAAGACACTACCAATTTTGATTTACACTATGCAATTCTCTTCTTTGGCAAACTCCTGCTTACTGAGACACTCTAAATCTGTACCAGCTGTTCCACCATTTTCTTCTGTTGTCTTTGGGGATCCAATGTACAGTATAATTGCATCCAATCTCCGATATTGCTCCCTCTCTATCCCTAATATTCCTCATGAGATAGCCAGCAAATTAAGAGCAAACCTTAAATAAAATATGAGAATCTTGGAAAAAATGTGCAGCAAAAAATGTTTTAAAATTATTAATTCAAGAAGGGACTGATTGTTTTCAACATTTGGGAGGATTTTGGTGTCTGAGGTAAGAGAAAACTGATTATTCCAGTGCAGATCCCAAGAATGCATACTCCTTATAAAAAAGTCAGACACTGTCATTGTATTCTGAAGCAGGAAGGGGTGAAGATTGGCTGGAGATACCCGTTTACCTTTTTCTCCCTTAAAAAGGGAGGGACAGTGAACAACTACACATATAGAATCAAATCCAACACACCAAGCAACCTGTAGCTGGTATGAGAAACAGCATAAATAATCTTGGACTAAGTCAGCAAAAGGATGCAGAAAGCAACTGCTATTGTTTGCTTTGAACTCCTTTTGTGGAAGTGGGAAAGCTGAGTAAGTGTTCTTGGAAAAATAAGGAAACCTAAGCTGAAGATGAGGCAGGAAAAAAATCAACATTGAAGACATGGAGATTCCTGGAACAAGTGTACAAGGATCCTGTTAAAGGGAAGTGCATACCACTGTTCAGTTTTGCAGAGTGACATATCTATCCAAGACCATTTCTCTGCCTGAGAGGACGGACTGCCTTTGTCTTGCTTGCTGACTGTTGGATGGCTTCCTCAGCTCTGCTATGCCAGTCTGACAACACCAAGACTTTACTGAAGGGGTGCTCAGTCTTTGACCAAAGAGCACACATTCTGAACACACGTGAGAAGATCAAAGATAGCTGCAGGGATGGTGCTGGGTAGGTCATACTTACAGAAGCTTTATATTCTTGTCTGAGGAAAGTGAAACACAGCAGGCTTCTTTCAAAACCTGCTATGTGCAGGTACAGAGTCAAGAGGGAAATGCATGATGCTGTAAACAGTGCAGCATAAAGCACACTCCAGCATAAAGCCTTAGCTTTCTTGACTGCTGTTTGATGCTACATAAAGGAGACAGACTGATCTGAAGTTTGTGAAGACTTACTGCTTTTCCCTTTTGTCGTCTGGGAACCAAGATTCTCTCTTGTCATAGCAGATGTCTATCACAGAGGGAGAAAGTGCGGGTGACTTTTCATGACCAATAGCAGAGGTGCAGAATGAGCAGATCCAGTGGTAACGGGATATCTTTGGTACCCAGAAAGCTGCTAGAAAGGGAAAAGTGACAGCCCAGAATGACTTGGGAAAGTCGTAGGAAAGAAAGAAGTTACAGACAGAAGCATCAGTGGAATTGGGCACTGTTTTGCCCTACTCACATTAGTGCTCTCCTTTGGGAGGCAAGTGCCAGCACTGGTACAGGATGTGTCACACCATTCCATCTCAGTGACTATCACTATTCTTGGGCACTATTTATTTACTAGTATAGATGTATCATAAAGAGCAAAGAAATGTCAGAATATTGGCAGCTACTAAAAGAGACAGAGAGAGTGTATAGCAAGATGTTCATCTAGGTAGATGCACTGGTCTTGAAATAGCAATGCCTTGGACAGATGTCAGCTAAAAACCACCTTTTACTAAGGACAGGTATATAGAAAGAGCAAAAATAAAATCAGAAAACTGTAGATTAAAAATTAGTTAAAGGTAATGAACAAAAAGAAAAGGTTCTGTGAATGTTAGAATCAAGGTATGTATCTGAAATAGGTAACTTTTATTTCATGAGAAAGATAACAGCTGACTTTATTAACAGAATCACAAAATGGTTAAGGTTTAATGGAAAGGACCTTTGCTCACGCAGGGCCACCTGGAGACAGTTACCCAGAACCATGTCCAGATGGCTTCAGAATCTCCAAGGATGGAGATTCCACAAATTCTTTTTTTTCATCACTTTTCCTTCTTCAAATTTGTAAAAAAAAAAGTTAAATGTAACACATTTTCTATAAAGTTAATTTTAACAGATACAATAGCTTTCACAAGAATAGCAAAAGATTACCAAATCATTAAAGAATAGCAAAGTTAGGTACATTAAGTATCCTCAAACTGATTTCATCAATTCTGTGAAATGAAATATATTGACCTTATCTAAACATTCATTTAAGTATTCTTCAATAACTTTGAACTGTTGAGAATTATTTTTTCTATAGACTGGAAAAGTCCCAGAGGATTCGATAAGAATATCTTTCAAGTTATTTTTAGGAAAAGAAAAAGTCCTACCTGTGGTCTAATGGAATGCTTCACCCAACTTGACCTCACAAGAACATAAAAAACAAATTACTGAATAATGAAGATCAAAATGGCAAATACTAACAAAAATGATAAAGCAACAGAAAAGCCCACATGGACCTATCTAGAAAAGATTATTCAATTGAGTCTAATACCCTGCTTTGACAGGGATACATGGCTTAATGAAGAAAAGGAGCCAGCTGACGTGATGCATTTTTACATGTCTGTATAAAGCATTCTTTTAACAAATGATGGAAATATAGTCTAGGTGAAATAATTACAAGATCAGTGTTAAAAGTGTGGTAAAGTGGTCCTCGTTGGTTCAGTGTCATAATGAACTGACACTTCAAACACAGTCCTGCAGGGCTCTGTCCAAAGCCAGGCTCTCTTCAGTATTTTCATTAGCTAACTAATGAAAGACAGCATGCGCTTAAAATACTTGCAGATGATGACAAGTTGGGAGAGTTGCCAGGAATGTTGAAATCTGAACTCAAAGACACCTCACCACATTAAAACTATAAGAAAACAGTGAAATTTAAAAATACATGCTAAATACTGCATTTAGGGAAAACTTTTTATGCATACACATATATACACACATATACATGCATATATATAGGTCTCAAAACATAACTGAGAACATCTGACATCTGCTGATCTAGAAATACTGTACTAAGGGATCCAGAGTTTACAACAGACCACAAATTCAAAAAGTGAAAGCGAGATGGTTACAAAACAAGACAAATCTGATTCCAGCATTCACAAAGACAGTAATAAATAAAACAATAGCAATTATTCCATTTTATCTGCTATGTGTCAGCCGGGGCCACAATGAACATCACTGATGAAGAAATATGTGATGAAACTGAAGCAAGTCCGGATGAGAACAACAGTCACCAGATATTTAGAAAACACAAGGAAAATCTGAAAAGAATTTAGAAATTGGACCTCAGAACAGTTATTAAGAAGAAAATTTTCCTTCACAGTCTTTATGTAAAAAAAGGGAATCTTCATTTTCTGTACAGAAGATTTTGGCTATGTATAAGGAAAATATTTCTAAGGTGGATAATGAATGACTAGGACAGACTGTAGTATCTCTGTGTTAGACCTCTGCTCAGGCTGTGGTGGGCTTGGGGGTACAACCTTTCTCCTGAAATTCTATTGTAGGCTCTTGTACCGAAGCAGATCTAAATGCAGGTATTTAGGCATGTGCAGGAGGAAATGCTTCACCTGTCTCACCAGAACACGGGAAGCTAAGGTCATTCTCACCTGGCCATGGGAAGACACAAGATGAAACTTCAAACTGCCATCAGGAACACACGTCCTGAACAACTACTGATGTGGTGATGACAGAGCCTGCTCTTGCTCAGGGGTCTTACCCACTGGCTGCATCCAAACAAGGACACCAACACTATCTCAGTGGTCTAGATGTGCCTCCACTGCCATGGGATACACTAAGTCAACTCTTGCTGTCCTTTTGGGCTCTGCATTTCTGCAATTCTATAATAATTCCAGGTAGAGCCAAGGGTAAGCAGGTACAAAGAAACAGACCTTCTCCATCAGTGCTGAGACAGAGGCAGATCAGTTCAAGGAGGTTTCCAGATCTGACTCTGTTTAGCTTGGTAAAAAAGGCCTTAGAAGAATGAGACAATTAGTTCAGATACCAAACTCTTTCACTTAAGATACTATGATTCCAAGCATATAAAATCCATTCACAGAAAAAGAACCCTGTTTACATAAAAATAAAATTTTACAGTGGGAAGGACATTAAGTAAAAGTTTGTAATATATGGCCAGGCCCCCTGATGACTATATTCACTCTATGTAAGCAACCTAGATACCCCAAGTTACCAACTCTTTTGTGTCAAGTATTTCATATGAATGTATGGTACTCATTTCAGATAATCATGACAAACTAAGAAGTTTCATTTCAGCAGTGGTTCAGTCAGCTGTTCACACTCTCCACTTTTACAAGCTAAAAACAACTTACCTCACTCCAGTTGCCTACTATCCAGTAGGCATCACCAGGCAAACTGTTGGGTGCTGTTAAACGGCTGTTTTCTGTGACATTCACTAAAACACCCTCAGATGTTGCACTTTGGTTCCTCAGAGCGTGCTCAAGAGCTGAGGATTGTGTGCTGGTAGTTACCATGTCAGGCAGCTTTACTTCTTTTCTATTGTCAGTCTGGTCTCTTGGTACCTGTCCAAGCACTGTGGGCGTTTCTGCAACTGGTGCTTGTGGGGTAGTTACTTCTACAACTGGTACATCAATCTGCAGGCTGATATAGTTTGCTGTTGGAAATGCCAGCCCTTGTGCTGCTCTGCTAACAGGAAGGAGCATAGAAGGGTCTTGGTGGTGAGATGCTGGTGGAGACTGGGGAGTCACGCTCTCATTTTGAAGGACAGGAGAGACAGTGTCTAGGGTTGTGTTTCTGGTTCTGATTTCAGAATTGAGTTCTGTGCTGTAAAAGAGACCAGCTGGTTTCTTGCTGACTCCAAGAGGCCCATCAATGTCATCAGATTCTTCGGTTAAGTAATCATAGCTGGAAGTTATTTCCGGATTACTAGTAAATGAGGAAATAGGAGTGTCCTCACTTCTGTGCATCTCACTCTCTTTAGTAGAAACTGGGTCACTTTCAGAAGTATTTTCAGAATGCCTTATAATTTTAGTACTTAAGCTGTTATAAATAGGCCACGAAGTAGTATTTTGATATGAACTGTTTTCAGTAGAAACAACTGGATAATTGTAAGCATCACTCGGTCCAGCAAAATTATTTTGTATTGTTCTATTGGCTGTTCCCTCTTTTTCTGAGACATTACCCAAATCAGAGGATGTAGGCAAACAGGGAGTTACACTTTCATGCCTGGGTGTTTTTGTTGTTGTGTAGGACCTTGGGCTTGGTCTGAGTATCCTGCGAGGAAGATTCCGTTCAGGATTAGTAGTTGTTTTTCTGATTATGATCTTGCCTCTTCTGGGTGCCAGCGGGGGCATCAGGAATCTTCTAGCAGAAGGGCATTGCTGAAGACCACACAGGGCCTTAGAGTTTGGTCTCTTGGAACTATCACATGGCTCATCACTATTTTTGGCACAAGTGACATTACGAGTCCTTATTCCACCACCACAGGTAACTGTGCACTGCAAGTGAAATAGAATTAATACACATCCCCTCTTCATTCTGCTGCACATATTGATAAGGTTCAGATGGCATTTGTTTATAATACAGAAGCATCATTACAAATAATCATTTAAAAAGCTTTTCTTGAAGAACAAGTGCTTCATTCTAGGATGTTCTGCTATCACAGAGTTCTTTCCAAATTTTAAGAACAATAAATGTCACCTTGAGGAAACAGCAGTGAAAAAAAGCCTACACAATAAAGACAAAACATGAAAGTCATACAATAGATTTTGATTTCTTCATTGACTCACAACAGTCATCTAGCCAACACTTTTTCCACCAGGGTTATAAAAAAACAGACTAAAAACCTGCAATCAAACCCACATCTGACTGGCTCAGTGCTGCTTACAGTGCCCCAAACCTGCTCTGATGATCCATGCAGCTCACACACCCTTGTTGACTTTATGAAACGGATTTTTCATTCAGTCATGGAGCAACCACCAAGTCTGCCAGAGCCACTAGCATGTCCCTCTTCAATTACAGACTACTGAAAATAATTAACCTATCTGGCTCCTATTTAAATGGGAACACTGCTGTGCATAAAGGGTGCTGGAAGCTAAAGAGAGCCATTTTTTCTGTGACGTTTTTCACCCTCAGCCCCACAGGCACAGCCATGCCTTCACAAGCTGTTGCTCCACTAAGGACTTCGTGAAATCACACCTCTCTGGTCTGAGATACTAAGGCTGGATGACTGGCTGAGTATGAATGTAGATGTTACAAACAACCTACCCGAGGAATTCTTCCTAGGATATGAGGGAGCCTGACCAGCTAACTCAGGGGGTTTATAACCAGGTGCCTGACGTGAAGTGATGAACACTCCTTTCGCCAGCACTCTGATGCCCCTGACACATCTAATTTTCTTTTAGAGCTAGGTCACAGGGCAGTAAAACACCAATGACGTTGTGTTACTGGGGCACTCTTTATTGTTCACACCTGTAAAATAACATCAGCTCTGCAGCAACAGGAGCAGGGAAGCAAGCAGAATAGCCTCACAGTAGGTAAGTTCATTAGCTATTCTGTCTGGTGTCCTTGCACTTCCAGATGAATAGCATGTTCAGTTATTCAGAGCTGTGCAAATTAACCTCAGCTGCAATCTGGCCACTGAAGTTATTCAGTAAAGGATTTTGCTTATTGAGGAAGATAACAATTAACACTATGTTGCTGCTTAAACAAAAACACAACTCACTTATTTTGTCAGATTTTGCCGCTTGCATGATCTGTACTAGCATTCAAGGGAGTTAAAAGGAATATTCAACCTTATTAACTTTTTGGGGTAGTGCCTGTCTCCAGAATTAGTTTTGAAAATCTCTGGTTTAGGTTACAGTCATGTAAGAAAAAGAGATTTCAGAATGGCTACAACACTCTATTCTCATTATGTGCCTAATTAAGTATGCTTAATTTATAAGACACAGAAGGATCTTCTAACAGACAGATAAGTTTCGAGCAACAGGAATTTTCACCTGTGTAAAATCTCTCTCTTACATTCACCAATAAGGAACATTTTGGAGTTACAAGTTTCCTGACAATCCTGTCATTTGTGCAGGTGAAACAGCCTGTCCTACACTCCCTCTCCAGTTCCTACAGATGTAGAAATCTACTTTTGTCAGTAAATTGCATTTATAATCCAATGGCACGAGTAACAGCAACATGTTATTTCTATATAATTGTACTGCTAGTCATGTAACCCCACTCTAAGTTCTCACAGGCATTTAAAACATAGTGGTTGCTCAGTTAACAAAACAATCAACATTCTCTGATGATGGCATGTGAGCAGCATAAACCAAACCAATACTGTCACAATATTTTATTAGCTCATTATGTGACACTGTTCTCACAGCAGTGAGTCTAGTGAAAAAAAAAAGAGGAGAAAGAAGGAGAGAGAGGAGTTTTCAGAAAAAGAAAATACTGCGTTTTCACTTAGAAAGGACCCACAACGATCATCTAGTCCGACTGCCTGACCACTTCATGGCTGACCAAAAATTAAAGCATATTGTTAAGGCAATTGTCCAAATTCCTCTTAAACACTGACAGGCTGGGGGTATCAAACACCTCTCTAAGAAGCCTGTTCCAGTGTCTGACCACCCTCCAGTAGAGAAATGCTTCCCAGTGTACAGCCTGAATCTCCCCTGGCACAGCTTTGAACAATTCCCACGTCTCCATAGTTTGCAAGCTATGGGAAGAAAGGCAGAGTCAGGAATGCAAGAGATAGAAATGGAAAGAATGTAAAAACACTTCTTTGTAGGCCTATAGATATGACGTAGAGCCTCCCTCCCAGTCTGGTCCACAACAGTCATGAGTGTCACACAGACTTTTTAGCACTCAACCATGTTCTACTGTCCCAAAAGCTCAGCAAGTCAAGAAACAGTTAGCAAGGAACACTTCCTGAGGTATTTAGCAAGCAGGGCAGTTTTTCTTCTTCTGCACCAAAAATTTGTGAAGATACGTTAAACAAACAAACCAAGTATTTAAAAGAAGCAAAACAGCAGGTTGTTGGTCCCCTCTGCTGACTATAATAGGTCATTTGGAAAAAAATATGAATTTACCTCAGTCCAGTTGCTCACTGTCCAGTCAGACGGGCACAAGACATCTCTGTTACATGACAGATGGGTCTTTGGTTTAAGCAGGTGCTGGCACTCTGTGACAGCCAGTGCCTGCTCATCAGATCCCACTGTCTGGATGCAAAGTACAGTTCTCTTCTTCTGGCCTGTTGGGCCACATGTGGTTGAACATTTCTGCCATTCCCCTGCCCACCACCTGAAAACCAGGGGGGTGAGAAACATCAGTAAACAACCCATCACAAGCACATTAAGAAAAAGGTCAGAGACTACAAGAAAAAGAATCAGTGACTTAAAATCTGAGTGCAGATACATGCTCTTCACATTACGTCCAGATCATTCAAGCTTTCCCATTTCCCCTGTGCTCTAACACCAGCCAGTCACTGAAAGATAGAAGACAGAAGTAGGTAGGATTCCCAGACAGAAGTAGGCACTGAGTATTATGTTTCCTGAAGTGTAAGAATCCACTGAGTAAATACTCTTTCAAATTCAAATTTGAGGAACTGCTAGCAAGTCTATTTAACCAAGTAATCTATTAACTGTATCCTATTGTTTATCTGTTTATTGTTACCTCAGTACAGAGGAGTTAACAAATAAGAATCACTGGAGGGTCTGTAATGACAGCACAGAGGTGGAGAAGATCCCCTTACACATCTATGCCTCCAGTACTGCATAACTGCTCAAACTGGCCCATAAGAGGAAGCAGCGAGGCACACAATCCCAAAAACAGGTTAGTCAGAGCTATGCTGCCTGCTCCCACAAGGGATCAGTGCCTTGCAGTGCTCTCCCTCTGGGCCTAGTGTCCAGGTCTGCACTAGACTAGACTTTTCGGTACTTTGTTCCTTCATGAAGCGAAAAAAAAACCCCTTATGTGTCCCTCTCCTGATTAAAGTCAGTCTTCCATAGTGTAGAAGACACATGCAATGTTCCACCAAATTAAAGATAATTTCCTCTAGTGCAGTATTTTCCAATGCAAAATACCTTCCTGAAAAGAGCTATCCCCTTTGTATTTGGTTTACCTTAGCCTTTCTCCAGCTTCATCCACCTATTTTTTCTCATGCTGACCCAGAGTGGATCAAGTACCTGCTTATCTATCTTCCATAAGAAAGGAGAGCAAAAAATTTCTGGGTTTTTACTATTTGAGAAGCATTGACATTAACTGTGTTTGCCTAAAGATTTACCTTTATACTTAAAAAAAAGGAAAAAAAAAATCAAACCAAGAAAAGTCTTTCTCCTTCCAGTTTAGAGTGCCCTGGGCGTGTACACAACTTCGAGCTGCTGTATAAAAAGCCTGTAAACTCTAAACCACAAAAGCTCCTAGACAATATTACTTGTTCCTGAGCTTTGAAGAAGGTCATGACAAAGCCTTACAATGAAAATAAAGCAGGGATATCTTTAGAAAATGCCTTTCTAGACAAAATGGCAGGAAAAACTGCTTCTGGCTTGCAACCAATACCATTATATTGGGGTTTTTTTTCTCCTTTTAAGGTCCATGAACTTAGAGAAAAAATAATCCCATTCTGATAAATCCATCGAAGTTCAACATCCAGATTTATAATAGTTTTTGCTCCTTGATTTGTCTCCCATCTTACTGCACTTCCGGTTTCTTCAGTTAATCCCTCTCCCCTTTCCACTCTAATTTCCATGTTCCTTAATTAATTTGTTCTTCAGTTGCAAGCGAGCTGTCACTGATTTGGAAGGCACTGATATCTATTCCTTATAATTAAAAAAACCCCAAAGACAACCAGGACTGAGATCAATCAAGCTTATTTGTGCAAACATCTGGTCTTCTCTTCAGTACCTACACTTATTTTTCTTCTCTTTAGTTATCTGTACATACAGCACTTCCTTTTAAATTACCCTAGAAGCCCTTTGCTGCATGCTCTAAAATGTAACCCAGTGGCAAGGCTTCTGGACATTCCTGCAATTAAAAAAACAAACAAACAAACAAAAACAAAACAGCCAAAATATTTTTGTCCTCCCCCTGCCCTCCTTCGGATTGTTTCTTGCTCTTGCAGGCTTCTGCAAACAATAAAGAAAAACTAAAATAGTTAAAGTACTTAAAGAGAAAAAGTGAGCACACCTCAGCAGAACACAGCAATAAACAAGAGGAGAATATATTATCACCACCTAAATCAAGCCTTTTCAGGGTTGTTTTCACCTCTTGCATCTTCTTTCCAATTTTATCTTTTCTACAATCTTGTAAATTGCTGACATTTCAGCACAATGGAACTTATAAATGTGTATTGCTCTATTAATTTTAATGGAACCAGATAACGTATTTCAAGCTACAGACATCCTAGGCTGACACCCCTTATCCTCCTCACCATTTTCAAATGGCCCTGAGTAAGGGTTCAACAGTTTGCAGGTTTAAATATCAAACTCCTAGCAATAAATTATCAGAGCTTACCACAGAGCAGCAGTAATGGTGTGTGATTAACTATCACAGCAAACGCTTTCTAAAAGTCATGGAAGAAAGTAAGGTGCTCCACAGTTAGAAAATTCCAGAAGTAAGAATTTATCCTATTGCATCTTCGTGGTCAAACTAAAGATACATTTAGCCACGTAGCTTCCTCTGTAGAGTTCTTCCTCACTCAGTGCAGGTAACAGTACTGATGAGCCAAGCAGTTAGTTGTCTGACACCACATTTACCACACACACTTCAAAACACTTGCTCTAACTGGAAGTTTATTCTTATCAGTAACTAGAATTTCTGATGTTGCATTTTCCTATTTTCATTCTAAGGTACATGCACATGCCATAAACATTCAAGAATGAGAAACCTGACACGGAAGCATGTGCACTCTTGTCTCTTCTTGGTCTCTGGTTAGGACCTGAACTGTGGTGTCTCAGCCAAAGGGGAAGAAAGGCAAAGCCCAGAATGCAAAACATCTACCGTCCACTTGTCAGAAAGAAGAAAAACAGTAGGTAGCTGTGCTGACTGTGGTGAGAGACTGGGACAAGCTGAGAGAAACTGAAGCCTGATGGAAGTCACTATCCAATACTTGTTCCTATCTCTGGTTTCTGATGGCATTTAGCACTACAGCAACTGAGTGGTTCCTAAGCATTAATGCATCACCTGGTCCCTGCAAAGTGAAACAACAACATTATCTCCACAGGCAGGCATGGCGTGGAAAGATTGTGGTAACAAACAAAAACAAACAAGCAAAATGCATGATTTGGGTAATTAATTTGAGTGAACACTAATTTTCCTGAGACTGTCAAAACACAGAGCAGCCTCTTTGGTGAAAACATAACCTCAGGTAGTTTTCAGCTGCAGCTGTGAGTGCTCCTGCACTCAAACCTGGGATAGACGTAGGAAGAAAATCGGATTATTTTAGCAGGCATTCAGCTGCTTCAAATGAGACCTATCTTTTTTCCTCCCACACTGAGTTTCCAAGGTTTGTAACAAATTAGGCAGAGCTCAACAGCCTTGTCCATTACACAGTCCCAATCTATGCCTAGATGATGTGTGCTGAATGAAGTGTGCAACATGTTGAAAAACTAGAAGCATGGGATTTTGGAACCAAATCATGACTATGGGGCTGAATGTTCCCTCCCTCCTGCCCTCCTTCCCTCTGCCATGTCACAACTAAAAAAAAAACCATCTTCTTTCAGTATTTGTATAGCATCAGGCATGGCAGACACCAGTAGGGCATGGATTCTCACTGTGTATTATAATAGAAATGAGATTTCCTATTCTTATTATGCTGTTGGAAGTCTACTAAGCAGTCTGAAAGAAGGACAATAGGGTAATAGCAGATAAAAAGCAGGAGATTCTACATACTTGTGAAATTTAAGGTTACTCTGTTGAAGTGGGTAGTCAGAGTAAAAAGACTCCAGGCAATTTTCTACACAGGGCAAAGCAAAACTTTTATTCACAACACTATAACTAGTTAAAATCTCACTCTTGTTCAAGTAGTATCTATTGACTTCTAATTTTAACACCTATGGAACCAAATACCTGCCTACCAAAGAAACATGTAACTGGAAACCATACTCCATACCTTAACATGGAAAAAAGCAACCATTTAAGCTACAGTCTTGTCGCACTCCTACTGAGCAACATCACGCAAGTTGTACATTTTAACTCTCAGCTGTTCAGCCATCTTTATTTTGTTCCAAGTCAAAATGTCGCACACATGTATTGTGATAATTTAATATTTTATTCATTTTGCTCCAAATTATTTTAGTAGAAAGTGTAATAATAAATGTAATAATAAGTATAAAATAAATGCAGAGCAAGTCAGCTAACAAGCCAGAATGCTAAGACTTATCAGAAGCCTGTAATTCAAACAGTTTATAACTAATTTCCTGAAATGAATTAATGAGATAAGATCTGGTTTATGAGAGTCACAAACATCTTTGTCTGTAGCTACTGCTTGATTAATTACCTATTTCTGGTTTCGTGGTCCAGTAGCTTCTTTCATGGTAGCACGTTTTCCACCAGTGGGATTTAGCAGATCATCAGACGGAAGCTTATGCAACAGAACAACCATCTTTTTTTAGACAGGATGTTACTATAAGGAATGAGGTTCACTGTTGAGAAGTGGGGTATCATCCAATGGTTTCAGTTGTGTGGCTGCAGCACTTACCAAAGGTCTCCTGCAGTGTTGTGTTTAACAGCACTGTCCTCACCTCTAGCACAGAATTTACACCTCTCTACAGAACACTTGGTCTTCAGCAGCTTCATGTGGACTCTCAGTTATCCTATATAATGCTGCGTGGGACAGTCACACCTTCCTCCAATATTCAGATTTCTTTAGAGCAATGAGCCAAGAAACTGTATTAAAATGTCTTGCATTTCAAATGAAGATATGAACCATCTATCTAGATTAGAGGTGGCACATACGCCATGGAAAGAAAATACCAGCTAAATGCAATGCTGAGACTACAGTCTGGAACAGAGACCAGATCTGCAAAAGGAAGGGCTTGGGAAGGGTAAATAGTAATTCATTCTTCACTGCCATCACTTCCAACAGAGGAATTCAGGGCCACCAACAGAAGTTAGTGAGAGCCAGGTTCAAAATAGTTAAAATGAGGTGGTGCTTCACACAGGGATTAAAGCTGTGGAACTTCCTGCAAAGGAAGTTTATATAATAGAAGTTTTACAACATTGCACAAGGAGGCTGGACAAGTACTTGTAAGAGAGGTCCATTGGAGGTTACTGATTAGAAAAGCCATAAAAACCACTGGAAATGCCTTGAATTAAAACCAGTTGGAAGCTGGAAGAGCATTAAGAAGAGATAAGATTTTTATTTGCCTTGCCTTTATTCTTCCTTAGGCATGTAGGTCCTGCTGAGAGTCAGAACAGGGACTTAGACAGTCCCTTGGTCAAACTACTACAGTCACTCTTATGTTATTAAGAGAAAAATAAACACACAACATGATTCCAGAACTAAACATATGGTTTTCCTGCACTGCATTTTGTCATTATTTTAGTGCTTTCCTCTGCGGTGCAGAAGGAGCTTAAGAAGCATCAATCAGGGCTGTCAGCACACGAGAGCTTTTCTGCCTGGTCTGCGGAAGAGCTTGTTCACGTATTACATAATTCTACAACGTGCTCAACAAGGGACAAATTCTGCTCCCTCACTTTCAAGAGCAGGTCCAAATAATGTTGTCACTTAGAACAAATGGGACAAATTGAGTTAATTTGGAACTTTGGAATTGATAGCACAGTTTATATGTGCCATAAAAAACACCTTGATGTATGTGTGTAGCCTCAGCTCTTAACTAGTCGACTAGTTAATAAGTTTATCAATTGCTTAACCATATTGATTATCAATTGATTTTCCATAATTCTACAAGGAGTTATGAAATGCTGGTAGTCTAGGTTGCATGCACAAAGATTTAATTCCCAGAGGAAACATCATGTGCTGTTGTGAAGATACTTGGAAACAACTGGTAAAACCAACAGCTATGTAGAATTTTTTAGATTAGAGTTCCATGAAATTCACTGCTGGCAAATGCAACAGAATGAGCTCTAGGGGACTCATGACTTCAATTTATTCTGATTGAATTAGAATTACTAGGGAAAAAGTGGTATACTATTGTGAACAGCATGATAAACAACTTTCAAAGACAAAAAAGACAAAAGCAAGATGTTACAGTACCTAAAGCATGAAACTAAAACCAATACTGATTTCTTCCAGCAAATCTATGTCTGTTGTACAAGCCCACAGTTTGCTGACACCTGGAATTTTTGCTGTGGTTAGTCTTCCTTACACTACTCGCTCAAATGGTAGAAGACAAAAACTTGAGATGAAGAGGAGTTAAGGTAGTGTTATGAGAATGGAAAAAATTATTCCTACATGATCACATAATGAAGAAAGCTGCACTTCACTGAAAGTTAAAAATACAAATGGACATGATAAAAAGATGCCAAATAATGCGTTACAGAGAAAGTATAAAAATTAGTTATAGAAGTGGGCATTTCCACCCATCATCTCTCACAAAAAGGACAAAGGAGTATCAAAAAATACTGAAAAACAACATCAAAAGGTCTCTCTGTAAGTTAGTACTTGGACTGCACAGGAATGCATTATCATTTGAGCTAAGACAGGAATACAATTTTTAAAATAAATAAGAATTTACTCAGTCCTCAGGCCACCTGCACCCAAGATGAAAAAAATAGTATCTACACACATGAACGAGACTGCAATCTCCACCATTTCCAGCATAGACTGCTCAGTAATTTGCCTTGGAAACCTCTCAGGGCTGCTCACTTCTGACTTGTTTATTATGGGGTTTCTACAGCTTGCTCTGTAGTGTGTGGAAGCTCTCACCGTGGCAGGCTGTGGGTGCCACGTTAATCTGGTATCAGAAACAACATCTCCCTTTGAATAAGGCTGCTATTTACCACCTCAGAACCCTTCCAGTACCCCTTACCTGGGCGGACAGTCCTTCTCGTAGCATTTCTTTTGCCGCCCGTTGGGCTGAGTCACTGGGTCACAGAAGGAGTTCTTGATTGCTCCACTCCCCTTCCACATGCAGTGGGCAACCTGGCGCTGCACCCCTGCCAGAGAAACACACAAAAAAAGGAAGAGTAACCCCTGTAAGCGGAGGATGAACTGCAGAAATCCTCCAAGACGTTGTACTCTGCATCCCAGAATATAGTAACTGCTGTGACAATTTGTTGTGCTGAACATGAGATAAATCAGGTATGAGCATCCTTTAATCAAGCTGAAAAGAGGTTAAGCAGAGCTCTTTTGGATCAGATAGCTCAAGTCACACATTAGAAAGCACTTTCCTTAATCCCAGCATAGTTGTCAGCCTCAGAAAGGGCTCTGGTAGGCTCTGAAGAAGGTTTAAAAGGCTATGAATGGTTCTTGCATTACCCACAGACAAGAGACAACACAGCAGCACCAGGCTGTTCCCAGCAAGCCTGCTTTTGCTGACCATTGCTTTGTCTGGGAAGGCTGCTTAAGCAGAATACAAACCAGAGTGTATGAGCAAAACCATAACCTTGTGACTCTTAATGCTGAATTCCACTTTTAAGAAGTTTTGGTACACATTTTGACCGAAAATGATGTTTTCTGAGCAACTAATGCAAAACACTCAGCACAAGAGGCAAATCACAGTGATGAAGAGATACACAGAGATATTCCATACAAACAATCTGGGTTATTTCCTAACAGTTCCACTTACACAAAATGCCTCTCATTTTACAGAAAGAAACATGAACCAAAATACTACATTACCCTAGCGTGAATCTAAAGAAAGCCAGTTTCCAGAGGCCTGCTTTCCTCATAGTTCTGCAATAATTTGAGGCAGATCTCATGCTGCAACTGAATGTAAAAAAAAGTATTGTAATACTGCAGTTTGAAAGGTTGTGGCTAGACTCATATAGAGGCATTAAAATAGTTTTATTACATCCAAACAAATTCTAAGGTCTAAAAAGTGAAGAAACATTTATTAGCTCTCATTAAATTAACAGTGGTATTTATTCACAGCAATTAATATGCACATGGTAGGTCACTGTATCTCTATAACTTTTATCCTTCTTCTGGGAAGCAGGAGGGCCTAACAGTACTCTTATTATGGTGCCAAGGATAAATGTTAGGCTATTTTGCACTACGTTTAGAAAACAAGCTTTTCCTTGCCTCAGACCTCCTGGTAGCTGGTGTGGGACACTATCTGGAAGATAAGAACAGTAACCCACAGAAAATACTTGGGAAATATGAAAATATTCTTCGATACAACATATAGAGTCATAGAATCATAGAAACGTTAAGGTTGGAAAAGACCTGTAAGACCATCAAGTCCAACTAGTAACCCAAAACTGCCGCAATAACACAGAAGGAACTTTTCTATGCATATCTAAGTCATTCCATAGAAGCCAATGGAAACCTATATCCCTTTTTTTACCACCATATAATATCAGGTATGTGAGGATATGTTTTCACTTCTTGAGTACTTTCAGACTTGGGACTGAGACATACAAAACAATTACTGATTACAGTGCAGGATTTGATGACTGGCTCTCCTCAAGTCAGACATGGAGGTTGATTTTCTAGAACAGAATTAGTGTCACCTATAAGGGAAGATTAAGGGATTGAGGCATTCAAGCTCTAAGGTTCGGAAGTAGCTGCAAGGCTGCAGTATGTCTGGAGGTGTTGATCTCCTATTCCCAGGTGACTTCAAGCAGCAGAAAGCATTTTGGTTTAGCATAGGACTCCCAGGGAGCCACGTTCTCTTTTACGCCACAGTAAATGTAACTGGAATATTCAGCAACCTTCCTACTAGCTGTAAACAAAGCAGTTCATAGAAATATGTTTCTGTCCCTTTCAAAATCATGATATGCTGCTGCTGCAAACACAAATAAGAAGAAATCTTTTGCTTTGATAAATGTTTTGTGTTATTTCAGATGCTGTAATTCACTTCAAAACCACCATAAACCTTTGCAAAAGTTTTGCTTTGAAGCTGTACATTCTCATAAAACAACTGCAGATCACTGACATCAACAAACTAATTTATTCACACAAGCAATTTGTATTATGGAAGTTATGTGAACTCCCACTGTAGTTTCAAAATGTTTGGATGTTCAGCTCCAAAGCTGGAGTGAATTCTATACGTATATATCAATACACATATGTATGTAGGTATATACGTGTAATGAGATAATGGAGCAGTTGCTTTTATCAGGTTGAGCAAGTTGAACTAGAAAACACTGCAGAAGTAGAAAACTAGTCACTCCACACTGATCCTACCCTAACAAGTGTTTACACAAGTACATAACTTAAATGGGTAATATCCCATATAAGTCACAGATTAAAAATTCTAAATCTACTTAAACCTCAGTAAAATTTGAAACCTAAACACCATTTCTATAAGGCTGTGAGAGTTAGCTGTTTTCCTCCCTTCACCACTTTTCCTTCTCTCTGACCTCAGTGCTAATTAGTTCACACTGACGTGAACTATCTCAGCTCTGTGGAAAAAAAAAACCTACAAATATTTCTGGTTAAAAAAAAGAGAAATTGAGAATGACAATAATAGATCAAAGAATAACCTTCATTTCACTAAACCTGCTCAGAGATTACTTCTACTCTCTGTGATACTTCATCCCTCATGCAGAACTTTTCAGGTGTGAGCTTAACCTTCTCAGCTATTGATTTCCCACTTGGTTTGCAAAGAAAGGTGCCTGTTTAAAGTCATTTAGTTGTGGAAGGATTTTGAAACAGAGATTAGAAATCTGTTGGCTACACAGCTCTCAGTTTGGGCAAAATAAAGGCTGAACACAACAGAAATAGAGGACCAGAAGCAAGTGTATAAAAGGTATATGCAAAAGAGCACATTTGATCATAGAACTCATTTAAACATGTAATTGTCTCAGTTGTCCATTTAAATCAGATACTCTGCAAGGAGTTCACTTTATATTTGAATGAACAAATTACATTCTGTGCATGCACAAGTAATGTGCAGAACACAAGAGCCAATCTTTACATTCACAGTGTTCCAAAACTCAGGCCCATAACAGTAAACGGAAATATAGTGACCTTTGTTTTCTAAAACCAATACTACAAGTTGAATACCACATTTCAGTTCAGGAACACCTGGTGATAATTTTGCAAAGCTGCCTTGATAGCAGTTGTGAAGGATTTAGAGGGCACATAACAATTAACCCCTGAACAAATCTTATAGTTAAGTCCTTTTGCAGAGCTTTGAAAATTTGCCAATTACTGATGCTATCTACGGAGAAGTAAATTGTTGATGTCGCCTAATATCCTCCCTTTGTTGCAGCTGTGCTGTGTTATGCCTCTTGTTACGTCTAATGCCACTTGAAGCTAGTTCTAAGAAATATGACTAAAGCCTTTAGGCAAGGAGGAAGGATTAATACCTGCAATTCAACCCTTACGCATTCTGTGATTCTGTAAAGAAAGAATAATAGGTAGTTGCCCTAGCAAAAAACCTCAGTGACACACTTAAATTAATCTGGCTATAAGAAAGCTTATGGGCTCTAGTTGCTATCTTGAGAGCAGGCTCTGGAGCGACAAGCTCTCGGCCAGAGGGTGCAGCAGTTGCAGGACACTGTCTGGTGTGCACGGAGTCTGACTGCAAAGTAATTCCTTTCTGCATAAAGGAAATGGCAGGAAGAGGCCCAACCCGCACTGGACTGAGGACTGAGCAGAGCTTATGATTTTACTACAAAAGATGGGGGAATATAAGGGCAATGAAGGAAGACATGGATCTTCTGTTTCTCCACTGCGATAGAGCCGGAAAAGGATGTGCATCAGGGCATGGCATGGTGCTGCCTTGAGGCCAGGAATCTTGTGGAAAAATATCTTTATGGAGCTGTCCTGGGTTCATTCTGTGAAGAGATAGCTTCACTCTACAAAGTCATAATTCATCATTCATTAGTCATCACCTGGACTTTTCCCAAATACATTTACCATGGATAAGCAGGTGTATCATTGGGCTAAAACTGTATTTCTTCTCTTAGGACAGATGAAACTTTTCTGCATCAGCCTATTCCCCCACCTGTAGTCCAACTTGTCATTCCCTAATGCAGCTTCACTTTCTCAGCTCCACAACGCATTTATTGGCATTTTCCTGATCTCTATAACTGAGAAAGGCCAAAGTGCCCTCGGATTTACTGCTATGTTGTTGACCAGTGGTGAAGAAAGGACCTATGCCAAGCCTTTGGCAGGTTCATGTTTGCCAGGAGAACAGAAGTCTCAGTAAGGATTCATTTCTCCCACTGACTGCGGCTATCAAAGTCAGTTAAACAGTTCAGCTTTCTTGGCCCTTCCTTTTATCTTGAAAAACTATTGGTTTACTGTTTACCAAATGATAACTGCAATAATCCTTGAAGATTATTTACTACTAACCTTAGGCTAATTAAATACAGCTTTCCTTTTTTGTCTATCTGTAGGCTTGTCTTCAATAGGACTTGTCATGCAGCACATCCATAGCAGAAGAGGAACCTGCCTACTTCAATACACTTTCATCATACAAACCTTGCAAAACACTTCAAATGCCAGCGATTTGGTACAACAGAAATAAATTTTGAATCTAAACAGAGTGAACACTCAGATAAAATCAATCTCATCATTCAAAGTCAGAAGTCAGAGAAGTGTTGTTTAATCCAGCAACACTGGCAACATTCAATTCTGCTCTTACTTTGCCTCCTGGTCCTGAACTGAACTCAGCAGGATCACACCACAATAATGTGTAGCCATGTGAGGTAATTTGGTTCTAGGCAAACAGACTCTACCATGCCCATATTCCCTGCTAAGTGCAGCAAGACTTTAGCATTTCCAAATGCCATAATGATGGAGAGCTAACATTTTCCAAATACACCTTTCCTGTTGCTATGCCCTTTTTTTTTAATGCAGTAAAGCTTATTATTCCTAATGTGTTTGTGCTTTGATTACCTGGGCATAAACCTGTTCTATTAGTGCACCAGCATGCTGCTTAGGAGGGCCAGCTAGCTCAGATTCATGGCCAGTCAGGTTTTTGAGAAAGAAACTTCACGGCCTTTTTGGGAAACCTGTTCCAGTGCTCTGTCATGCTCAAAGTAAACAAGTTTTTCCTCATATTATTTTTGTAACTGTGTGATCTGATTTCCCACCACATGCAGATTAAAGAACCTTACCTCTTTGAGGATTATGTTTGGATAACTTATAGATGAGATTTGCCACTAGTGAAGACAAACAGTTGTAGAAAAAGGAAATGAGGAATTACCTCTTCCACAGGTAACACTGCAGGCCGTCCATTCTCCATATTGCCAAAAATACTCTGGCTCTCCAATCTCATTCTCATTACTTTCTTCTTTACGTACAGTGTATTCATACTTGATTCCAGGGTTAGTTTCTTGAAAAAGTAGCTGGAAAGTGTATGGCTTATTAATTATCTAATTAATAATCCACTGGCCAAAAGCTTTCAAATTGTGAAACTGAAGGAATTAAATCAGCCCATTTTGGAACCTACTACCAGTTCAGAGAAGCAGAATTTCCATCTCTATGTTGACAGGTATCTTTCAAAGACACAGTTGTTTGCCATGCACTTTTGCAAGCACAAGTGGGAATAAGTGGGCTAGCATAATTTGTAACCTATTGACTGTAAGAAAAGATAATGTAAAGTCCATCCAAAGCATCCATATGCTGCTGATTAAGAGCCTATTGCCTATCCCCATTATAAATGACAATTTCCCTGCCTTCTGAAATAGCTGTTACAAAACAACCATTAGGTCAGAAAATTACAGACATTATTCAGATACCACTTTAATATTATTTTTCAGTGTTTCTGAATTAAGAAGCAAATTCCAACTGAGAAGAGCCACTTAAGAAATTTACCTGGAAGGGAGAAAATAAACATCATCATATGATTATCACCTATCAAGGGATAAAAGACTTCAGCAATGAACTTCTACGCTTCCTCTCAATTGTACTAACAGTGAAGACTGAGCACCCATTATGTGTGCCTTCTCACCAGATAAAGTGTGAAAGTAGCTTCCATCACACGCCTAATATTTCTTTTAATTGCTTGGTGGATACACGGGCAAACAAGCCATGAGAGATACTTTCAGAGAACAAAGGGCCAACATAAAAATCATTTCTTCAGAATTAACAGAAGCTGGTTATGTTTAAGCTAGCATCTATAAGGCAACATAAAAGAAACAAAAGAAAGCAGCCTCCGTGTATGCTAGATGGATTAATTTCACTTACCATGAGCTATTAATCCATCTATGTAATGCTGTATGCTTTTCTTGCTCAGTGTAAGCTGTCACTGCTGTCAGCCTTCCCTAGCTCTCTCTGTTCACAGCCTGACATCAGCTCTCATTTTTTGATCATTTATTTTTCACCTTGGTCTGGTTCTCATCACAGCCATGTGTTGCTCTAAGTTGGTACAAGAGCAACTTGCACGAGCAAGGAAGTTTGGGAAAAGGACTGACCAACTATAGGTGACGGGATCCCTGTCCTAATGGCAGCACAGGATTATACTAGCCTTTAATAATCATCAGACTATGATACAGGACATGCATTTTTAGGCAAGATGAACAGTACTCAAGCAAGATGTTTATTTCTCCGCAAAACAGCTCAACTATTTTTTACAAGACAGCATGCTAATAGGGCGGTTTATATACCAATATATATTTTCCAGCCTCACTTTCAAAGTCCCAGCACATTCTACTCCCATCCAAATCCAGCAGGTGCTGCTAATGATCTCCTAGTTACCTGAATCCATATTGATTCATTGGTGGGTCCTGGAGCAGTCAGATTTTCTAGATCCCCCATTCTGTCGTATTGAAATACTGTGCCTGCCACTTTGTATTCACCATTCCACTGGATGATAAAGCCTCCATTCAGGTAGTATTTTTCTGGGTCTTTGCTTCGCACAGCAAGGAAATTTCCTGCTTCTGCAACTTCCATGACTTTGATTCCCCTTGCACCTTTTGGAATTAGCCCAATATCAACATATCCTAAGAGACAAGAAAAGTTCAACATGAGGTGAACAACGAAATTGTCATTGCATTTTACCTCTTGTAAGACTATTAAAACATCTGTTTTGTTTGAAAATATACACAAATGTGCTCTCACAGAGCTTGTATTTCAATTTGTTAATAGTATGATTTTCTAGTATGGATTGGGGAACCATGTTTTGGAAATGCCAGTGGCATTTAGAAGGGATATGGAGGTGAATGACTTTCTGAGCTGTACCGGGGGAAATCTACTCCACAGATGAGCATCTCCATAACCACACCCAAGGGCTCTGGCATACTGCGGTGTGAGCAATCTACAGTGAGAAATGCCAAGGTGTTCCAGCAAGTTAACAGTCCTTCTGGGAAACAAACCTTGTGGGAAAGGTTTTTTCAATTTTCAAAGAACATTTTCATCTGTAGCCAGTGTACAGGTATGTGCATAATTCCATGTACTTTCTCTTAAGTCATTTAACTTCTCTATGGCTGTTTGCCATAGATAGCCTTACAACAAAAAATGACTGTTATTCAAATGCCTCAAATTACTACTATAAACTGAACATATTTTTATCAACTACTGATTTTCATAACGAAGTACAAAGGCTCTTCATGTGTGAAGTTATCTGTTAAAAGATTTTCAGCCTGTGTGTCAAGAATGAACCCAGAGCACCTATTACAGAATTTTGTTTGTACCACAGTCAGTATATGACATCAGGGTCTGTGCTTCTCACCCTACAGGGAACTGCTATTGTTGCTACTGAACTGTAAAAATAGGAATTTCACATAGATATTTGAACACAAACTCAGATAGCTTTCTTGTTAGTGCTCCTAGCTGGGCTTTAGAAATTGGATGGATGACATCTCTACCAGCTGGTCTACTGGAACTGTGAGGTGCATTTTGTGCTGGTTTCTTCAAGATGGGAACACGAGTGGTTCCTCAGTTCTCATTTCACACTATTGAGGTCATGAATTAAATTCTGAGACTCACATCTTTGTTTACGTTTCTTCTGAAACAAGTTCATCACCTTCGATTGCTCACTCACATGAGTGAGATAAATCACAGTGGGCATACTAAGCAATCTTCAGTATCAATGTTCTCCACCTACCAGAACTATTTATATGTTGTAGAACAATCTGCTGTCGTAAATAAGTGCCCCCAAAGTCCTTAACATCTGAATTTTCTTCGCAGTTCTTTTGTGGGGTAATAAATATTAGTTACGTTTCTTGCAGTACAAAACAGGATCTGTCTATTTCAGGTCCTTCCTACTTACATTAACATTATATAATTATGTATATAGATTTCCAGTGATTGATGTTTAAGAGGGAGAGTTTTCTGGATGCTACCTTGACTGACTGTGGAAATCCAAACATTTCAATCTTTCAGGAGTGAATGAAATAACAAAATCTGGAGACTCACTGAATAACTTCTATTATTCATGAAATCAGTGGTCTAGGTCTATTGTAAGTAACCAAGTCTAATGACTCTCGCAGATGTTCTATTCATTCAGTACGGAGAAGACATGTTATGAACACAGTGTGTGATTATGTAACTAAAGATTTGAATAGAAGGCATACTTACAACTAAGCCAAATTAACATAGCATGGAAAATCTTAATTATGCCACATCCTGACAGCTTGGCTTTGCAATGCTGGTGTCCTTTTACAGTAAGCTGTTTTTTTTCCAGATGTAATTAGAATAACATGTTCAAAACACAATGTATAAAACAAACAAAATGAAATTTTTGGTCTGTTGCAACATGAAAATCTGTATATCCTTTCTCTCTTCTGCATAGTTGTTTTTGTCTGAATCATAAACATGATTTTAAATGTATTTCAGCTGTCTGACCATTTGGTCAATGTATCATACTGCCTTCTCCCTGGTCTTCCTTTTTTTCACCACTAAATTACCTCCTGATTTCCCAGAGCCTCTCACTGATTACCAATAAACATTATCTGATTTTGAAAGCAAAGCTAATCAGCAGCAAGCTTTTGAGCTTGTCACTCAACATAATAAATTTTTGTTTAAAAATTACGTGGATGGTGTTTATGTAATTGTTCCTGGTTATGTGGTTTCATCTGATAAGGACTAGAGATCCAAGATTCAATAACAGTCCAAATGTCAGCTGTCTTACCTACATGCTGTGCTCATTAAATCCTGGAGCAACCCTATTGTGGGTGCTTCTGCACACCTGTGAATTGGCAACTCTCAGATGCTATTAATACTTCCCTTTTTAATTAAAATTAAATCTATATGCTCCTAACACAGACGAATAAAGTCATGAAACCATTGTTGCAGGCACAGCTCTACAAGGACTGAAGAGCTTGTTTCTCTTTTCCCACTGCTGTGAGAAAGTAGTTTTTTCTCAGGCTGCTAACACAGCATGGCAGATCAGATGATAATCAGATCTGACTATTTCTCCTTATCACAACAGCTCACATTCTTGCTTTCCAGTCTGTTATATCTGCAAGCCTCTCTCTCTTTAAAGTATACCTTCCTGAGGCACAGCTTTCCTTTATGCCAAGCTCTAGACACTACCACAAGGATACTACAAGGAAAACAGCATAGGCTCCCAGTGGCATACTGGGTTTGCAAGTCCATGTATGGCTGCACAGAACCTTTCATTGGAATAGAGGTGTTGTAGTGTGTGACAGGAATGGAAAAAAAATTTATAGTCTAGAGACAGTATTGCTAGTGAGGATCAAAGAGACCTTCCAGTCTCTCAGATCAGTGTTTGCATCATGGCTACGTCCAGAGTCCATCTCAGGGTTCAGAGTGAGGTTTAGGAATATACTAGATCTCTGTCTGCACTTTGATTGCATGAAAAGGAAACTGGGATAGCAGCCAGTCCATGGCATATGCCTGTTCAGTCCCAGTCAAGTCAGGAGGTAATAGAATCTGGATAAGTCTCCTGGTTAGGGTGAGCACATGCAAAAGGGTGAAGATAGGACAATTAATCATCCCTATGACCACCACTTGTTTTGTAGACACACCTCCACCATGGGCAGATTCCTCTGTCTGATGTTGACAACCTCATTCCCCCTATTGGTCATCCATTTCCTCCACACTCCCTGCAATTAACACAGTCCTAAGACCCTGCTCCGTGTTCCTCAGTCTTTCTCTACTCCAGTGCTTCTCCTGATCCAGCAGTGCAGTTTACTGTCATTCCAAGGAGCTTGCACACCTTGCAAATGTCCTGTTGTACATAGTTATACTCCTTTACAGTCATTACAACACCACCAGTAAAAACAAGGATTTTGACTTTCACATACTCTACCTTCAAACTTTTCTTTCTGAACAAAAGGTAGTAAGACTTCAGGTAAAATTGGTCACCCTGCCCTGCAAGGAAAGGCTGAATTACTAAAACTCTTTCCTAGCATTTCACTAATCTGACTTAGTTAACTTGCAGACAACACATACCGCTGCAGAATTAGACCCAGGAAGGGCCCTGCTGGACTTAGGCTCTGAACAGAGATTTAAGTTAGAATATATTAGCTTTGATTTTGTATTTTTCTGTGCCATTGAATATGGAAAAACTCCTCAAAATCTTCTTTTCCGGTGACTGGCATCATGCTTCAGTACAGTTTTGTTACTTATACTGAATTTATGAGCCTAAAGTTTTTCTGTTTACATAAACTGTTCAGCAGCCACTCTGCTATAAATCTGACAGAACACCACAGTATCTGTCAGAGACAAAAAGAAGCCATATATTGTGAACAAAAAAAACATTTTTCTATTCCCAGTTTAACACCTGTGAACATCATTGAGATCCACACATCGTCTTGAAGAGCCCACCAACCTCTGCCTTGCCTGACACTTTTCCCCTTATTTTGTCTGCAATGGAGTCAATGTCTACAGAAGGGAGAGAATCTGCAGAATCTACATTTTTCACTGAATTTAAAGAAAGCGATAATACTTAACACTCAGTATCCCTGACCAGTATCTGTCAGTGAGGCTGACTGAATCTCTAGGCAAGCAAAAACTAAATGAAGATATAACACAAAATGAATTTAAACAAAATAAGAGGCACTTAACCTTCCATGTGTTACAGTATTGGACCTTTTCAGTAAAACTGTTATTTGAAAATGAAGTTCGCATCATCTATAGCCTTGAAAAACTCACAGACAGTCAAAGGCAGAGTGAATTTTAGATTCAGAGAAGTAAAAGATCAGAGGTTGAAGGATTACTGTAGTATTGGAAGAGAGGGAGCTCTAGATTTTCCTTAGTAAGTGTCACATACACATGCAACCTCCTGCAGGATTTCAGGCATCTTCACAGTTCACCTTTGGGGAACAGAGAAAAGGAAAGCAAACCCAAGTACACAGTATGGAAAAAAAATCCTGAAGTATTTAATGTACTTTTACCCTGAATTTTGGAAAATCTTATCAAACTAGCTTTAAATTAGTAGCAAAAATCATTCTTGTGCAAACCAGAACTATTTTATTTAAAAAAACCCACAAACCCAAAAGCCAGCCAAAGGCACACTCTCAGTGCAATTTTTCCCTCCTCACTAGCACGGTACCAGTTACTGATCTTGAGACTTCTCAAGATCAAGGCACCAGCCTCTTTTTTCAGCCACAAACCTCGCTTTAAGATTGCTCTCCAGTGTCTCATCTTCTCACCTCTCCCCCTCCTGTCCTGGTTTCCCATTCAAAGCTGTTCATCCTGGCTGTCTCTTCCACTTCCAGCTCATCGCTACAGTTCTTATTCAGGTTTAGTCTCCCACTCCTGCTCCCAGACTCTATGTCTCGGACTCATCCTACTTAAGTCAGCTTAAGGCCTGAATGTCTCACCACCGTCAGTGAAGAAAGGCTCAGTACTTTACGTGCTTATTCAGACCACCTCAACCATGAAGAGAGTTACTCTTAGGCTCCCCTTTATGACACATAAAAATGAATCCTCAAACCACTCACTTTACATCCAGGTTTTCTGAGATGGCAAATTACATTCATTTTGTAAATGCACTTGCTATTTTGGATTTTATTATTATCTGCCTAACTTGCACAGGACCTGTTGGTCTCTGACAATTTTTTAAAAGACAAAGGTGAACTTAAAAAGCACAGATCACGGATTTTTTCTGGCAGAAGCGTGATTCACTGAAACATCCATTTATTATTTCCCACGCAGATGATCACTCAGTTTGCAACAAGAAGCTCTTAATCCTTTTTATGTAGAGAAATGACTTCACCAGCGGAAGAATTTAAAAGAAGAACCCATATTACCAAATCCTTCACTTTGATTAAACATCATCTTCACTGTATGACAAGCAGAGCCGTCTCCCAGGCAAACTCCACACTGGTCTTCTGTTGCATTGGAATTTATCTCATAATCACAGCCAACAGTCTAGAAGGAAAAATATTTTCAGAATAAATGTGGCCTCCACAATGAATTACTGAGAACTGCTATATCACTGCACTTTTAAGAAGTGTGGAATAGTATATATCCTATATATAGGGGAATAGTATATATCCTATATAAACAAACTAATAGTAGAGATTGTTATATGTAGGTCAAACTTGAGTATTATACCAATGTGAAAAACAAACTAACAAACAGTAACCATCACCATGGCATGAAACATACAGTAGTCACCAGTTACTTGAGATAGAAATGTGCCACTCAAATGGCCTCAATATCTGGGATTGGCCAGTACATCTAGGATATGTGTCCACTCTCTTACGTCACAGAGCCATCCACAGATTCCCAGGAATACAATACAGTAAACAGAATTGAAATCTCTGTCAGTTTTTTGTGGCCATCTGACAGTGCCGAACCTCTACTGCAGTCAAACTCCCTGGTAAAGAGAAACTCTTCAGCAGGCATGAATTTTTATACCCGTGACAGCTGCTTCTCAAGCTTGTCAACATCAGGGCATGGGTCAAGATAAAGTTCTGGTAAAGACTAATTTTCCAGTTCATGCTTGCTGCAGGGATAAAGTGAGAGAAAAATTTATTCATACCTAGTCAGGAAAAAACTTCTTCCTTGCCCAACCCAAAAATTCTGTGCTCTAATGTCTTTAAACTTCAACAAAATTTTCATTTGTTTTGGGATTTTTTTCTGCCTCTCTTCAAACCCAAGTAAGATTGCAGAACACAACCTAATGTCTGACAATGAATGGTTGTTAATAGTATCTAAGATACCTGGATGCCTGTGATATAGATGAATAGCCTTAAGTCTGGTGGTATGTAAAGGTTTTCTCAGATGAATTCTCTCAAAATAAGCTTTCAGGTACTATACCTGCCAACTTCTCTAACACCCTCTTGATGTATGAAAATCTGGGTATTACATCTTCCGATTCTGATTTTATTTTATCTTCAGGACCTCAGCTACTGTAATCTGTAAGCTTCTGACAGGAAAATCACTCTGTTAGACTAATCTAGGTACACAGGCTTCCACATTCTCTAATATTTCTCTATCATTTTCAGCTTAAGAAATACCTGAACTTTTGTCTAAGTGCCAGTGTTTGAATGAACAATTAGAGAAACTGCAAAAAACAGAAGCAAGGAAAGGCCTCAAGATACAGATGGTGTCACACTTTGTCACTTTAGAGAAGATTCAAAAAAAAGACTCATCCATTACTTAATGCCAGTAGATAGCCAGCACATTTGACATCTACTCTAAAAAACAACAGCCAGGCCAAAATGTTCTGCAGCAGCCTTAGCTTCTCTCTCCTTTCAGCGAAGGCCACTTTCAAAAAATGGAAGGTTTTGTAATGTCTTGCACACAGACACATCCTGGCACCAAGGACCATGCTTATGAGCAGTACACAATGTTACAGAGATAAGCATATGTTAAGAAGCTGAATAAATTTTTGCCTCCAAGCACATAGCTTGTTCATCCAAGGATGGATTTAATCAAGTATTCAGAATACACAGACACCACTGCTATATGTACACGATGTTTCTTTATCTTGCCAAGAGTTCAGATCTGCCTCTTCCCCAGCTATCTACAGAGGCACTGGAGTTTATATTTAACACTTCCTAATACTTTAAAGAGGTTGGTGAGTTGCTGTTTCTCAAAGTGATGCATTCACTATAAACAGTAAAGTCATAGTTATCGGGTTTATTATTACACTAGAGGAGAAACCACCTACTCTGGAGAGTCATGGAAGTGGAAGTTTATTTTCTTTCTATGCACATATACACTATTGAACAGAAAGCTGGTGAAAATCTGGAAATGGAACCCTTGTACTTTATGCTTTGCTATTAGAAAATATTATTAATTACTGTTTTGCAGCTCCTCTTTTGAACATCTTAAAATAATGATTTGTCTTCAAACTATATCATTTTTCCCATTTCTGGTAGAAAATGTATGTTCTTGAAAAGATTCCTGTTCATCTTTATTTACTATCCATGTTTGTTTGAGAGACTGAACACAGAAATAATTTATCTAGTTCACATTGTCAATCAGACACTTGGAAATCAACATCAGTGAGCATATTTCCCTTCTGAGTACTGTGTAGTGTAAAAATTCCCAAAGGGTGAACAAATCAGTTCTGAACTGTAGCAGCACTGGTTCTAACTGAGGTGGCAGCACCACTTTACAGCCTTTGGGTTGCCAATTAGTGTCTCTGCATGAGCTGCACTCCATCAGCTCAGTCAGAATCAGCTCAGGCCTTTTCCTCTTGGCCATACATTTGTTTTAGCAACACATTTGTGGCATCAAAATATGACATCGCTCTGATATGAAGGGAATCCCTTTGTCCTTTCCAGTTATAACCATAGAAATTTGTATTGCATTTTTCCTCTTCACAGAACAGTTTGAAACAGTTTTTATCTGATCAGATATCAGCCTTACCTATGCATGCAATATTCCCATATATTCTTGAGTTGCTGGGATACCCAAACTGCTGTGGCAGGGCAGACAATTCACTGTGCCTTCATTTTGTTCCCTAGTTCTGGGGTGCTGATGGTGCTGCAAAGACTTTCATATCTAGCAACAAGGGCCTCATCTTACAAAGCCATGAAGAACCATGACAAAACAATATTTTCATATGTCAGAATAAACAGCATTTTATTTACTCTAAATACATTTTCATGAACTTTAATTTCCAGACCATGTTTTACTTTATCACTCCAGTGAATACCACATTACTTTTGTCATCCATTAGAATAATTTCTAGATGCTTTCTTCTCCCTTTTGTTTGCTTTCCTCATTATTCTGATTCTTCTAGATGGATGGGTCATGCTTTCTAAAAATGCCTCAAATTTTTCAGAAAGTCAACATGACCCAGCAATGTACACTCACAGCTCAGAAATCCAATCTTGTCCTGGGCTGCATCCAAAGCACTGTGGCCAGCAGGGCGAGGGAGATGTTTCTGTCCTTCTGCTCTGGTGAGACCCTACTTGGAGAACTGCCTCCAGCTCTGGGGTCCACAACATAAGAAAGAAATGGACATGTTGGAGCGAGTCCAGAGGAGGCCACAAAGGTGATCAGAGGGCTGAAGCACTTCTCCTATGGGCTGAGAGAGTTGCGGTTCTTCAGCCTGGAGAAAAGGCAGCTCTAGGGAAATCTCAGCGTAGCCTTTTCGTGCCTAAAAGGGTTACAAGAGAGCTGGAGAGGGACTTCTCACAAGAGCATGTAGTGATAGGACAGGGAGAATGCCTTTAAACTGAAAGAGTGCGGGTTTATATTAGATATCAGGAAGAAATTCTTTACTTCTGGTGAGGCATTGGCACAGTTTGGACAGAGAACTTGTAGATGCCTCATCACTGAGAGTGCTCAAGGACAGGTTGGATGAAGCTCTGAGCAACCTGGAAGCAGAAGATGTCCCTGCCCATGGCAGGGGGAGTTCGAACCACGTGATATATAAGGTCTATTCCAACTTGAACCATGCTGCAGCAATTAGGATGCAATTCTTTTACACACATACGTCCTTTTGCACCCTCTCCCAGTGAAACATGCTGTGCTACATCAACCACTCTGTGCCATGGCATTTGCAACACAAACCATCATCCCTCCATGCAGCCCTTTGCTGCTGCTCCACTCACCAAGAGCCTTTCTGATGCCCCTGAGACACAGGTCACAGCATGCAGTGCAGAGGCAGACATAATGACCTGAACTGCCTGGCTGCATTACAGGAAGGAGAAACAATTTATTTCCTGCTGCTTGGTGACTAAAGGGAAAACAGCCAGAGATATTGCCCTTTTTCCATTTCCAGAGGGAGAGGTTTTTGTGTCATATTGGCAGCAGGAGGCAGACACAAAAAGTCCTTACTGTCACTCAAGGGTATGGCCTGGATGTACTGCCTGAATATCTGTTATGTGAATAGTACACTGCACTTCAATAAGGTCTTTTTTCCATTTGTCTCCCCCGCTGGTCTTCAAATAAAGAAATGATATTCACTTTACATTGGCCATGACATTGCCCTGAATGGGGAGGAATGTGTCCTGATGTCACTAATTTACCCTCTAATTTGTCCATATGAGTCTGAATCAATGTCCCCTTGGGCTAGCAATGGGAAAAGAAAGCTGAACCATAGTGAAAGGCAGTAAAGCTACTACATAGAAATTCAAGCTCTGTAATCTGCTCTTCAGTAAGGGAAAAAGGCTGATTCCCTCCCTAGGACTACACAGCTGTGTAATTCTCCAACAAAATATCAGTCTCTCAACATAGCAACTGTGAATTATCACAGAGAATAGGTCACAGATTTGCATGACTGAAGGTCACTTAAGCCTATCAGAATTCTTTTCAGGAGATGAGTAGTTGCCAGAAACATCAGAGATGCCAGTTCATGCACTTGCAAGCCTTCATTTTTAGATGATGCTATGGCTTGTATTTAACCAAAAGTCCCTGTTATGTATATATCACTGCTAAACAAATAAACTCTGGTGGCAGTGTCTTTGCTTTCTAATACTGGGGGAGTAGCTGACTGATCCAGTGAGAATTAGAGTGCATTTTTGATGTATAATTTAAAACACATGCAAACAGATTATGTGCTTTAAAGATCTTATAAATAAAAGGGGAAAGTGACAATTAAAAATGAGTGTGGAGGAATACAGTAAAAAAAACAAACTAGTCATAATATAGGTTGATGATTTGAGAGTAAATTATTGAAAGATCTTGTCAGATCTCCTCTTGGTAGAACTCTTCTCCTGTGTAAGATGAGAGAGGACCCAACTATTTCATATGCCAGACCCTCAAATGAGATAACAATTTTAGCTTGTCTTTGAACTGACAAGGCAAGTTCTAAGGGAATACCATACTCACACCTCAGTTGTGCCTTCCTTCTGCACTGAGGCGCAGGCAGCACTTCTAGAAGATTAGGACTGACATACTGGACAAATTGCAAGGACCAAATGAATCAGCACTAGTGTCTGCCTGTAGTTACTTCTCACTTGAAGATGCACGTTATGGCTTTGTCAGCATGGTTAGGAAAGCAACCAGCATACCTCGGGTAGCTGAAATGACACATCTCAAACCACATTTAGCCACCAAAGTAATACCTGTTTCTCTGATTGCTCTGAACAAAATCATGGCAAACTGCAAAAATCAGACGGAAATCAGATGAACTTAGAAGATTAAATTCTCAATTTAATATGATTCCATCTATCTTTCTTTGGCATACCCACTAGGAAAACTCTGAACCCTCAGTTGATAAAAAGTAGCTACCCTACACCAAATACACGTGAGAAATACAGACAATGGATCTAACATCTCAGTAATCTGATTTTTTGCTCAATTTCAGACCAAAGTGTAGTGTTATTTTCGTACTCAGAACAAATGTGAAGTGGTTTTTTGAGATGTAGTTTTGAAAACCAGAACAGCGCTTTAATAGACTAATGTTTGTGAATGTCTTTTCCACATCATTAGCACCATTCTGCAATCAGACTACAAGAATGATGTACCAGGCTAATTATATTAAACTAATTCTCCATGACCTGCAATGTATGTATTGTGTTTAACTAGCTGGTCTAAAATACTGGTGAATTAGACGAAAATACATGAAAAAGCTTCTTCTCAAGTGTTAAGCTGGGTACCTATTTCAGACAGCTTTCAATAATATGAGCTATTTTGGTTACCTATTCATCATTTGGTCTCATTTGTGGTAGTTGTACGGTTATATTGTTTATTTTGTGATCCTGATTCCAATTAAATCTGTTTGTCAGGAGATGTGAAGCAGCAGTCAGGATGTGAAATGGTGACAAAACCAGTACCTTGGAGGGAATTTTTCAGAAACCCTTCAAGTCCACAGAATGCTAATGTATATCTAGGATCTACAAACTGCAATTAGATTAGCTTCACTTTCACCCTAGATCTATCAATTCTAATGAATTAAGCTTTGCTATGTATAAAATATGTATAAATTTTAAAAGTCGCAGGCAAAGCTCAATACGGAAAGCATAGGGAAACTAAAATTAATCATACTGATCCCAGCCTAACTGAGCTGGAAATCAGAAAATTAACATATCACAAAGACAATCTTCTGAGTTTAGCAACTGGCCTCTTCCAAGTGAAGGTCAAAAGCATTGATATGGTAAGCCAGATTTACTACATGTTTCAAAATGCTAAAGGTCGGATTCATTCTGCCTTGAACTGCTCAAAGCCAGGTCAGATCTTTCACCATCATAGTTCAAAGGCCCGCTCTGGCTCTCAGCAAAGTAAGCTAAGCAGATCTCTTCAGCGTGGACTTGAGTAGGGTTTTGGTAATTCCCTTTCACAAAGCAGCTCTTGCAAGGAAAACTTAAACCAAATCTTTTATTACTGCTCTCTGAAGCCCTGTCATTCTAGCAAAATAAAAAATTTAAAGGGAGGGTATATGAATCACCCATTAAGAATGTGGAGTTTCCATCACTGGAAGTCCTAAGAAAAGAACATGAAAAACATCAAATAGGAATATAATTTGCAAAGGGATAAAACAGATGCCTTCTTGAAGTCCCAGCTAGTTGCACTTTTATATGATTCAATGGTGTAGAATATACAGTCCCAAGACTGGATATGCTAATGCAGTTTCCACAAGCCACAAAGTCCGGCTTTTGTTTCCAAAGATGTTAAAAGCAAAAAGGCTATCGGGCTTCAAGGGGGTAGAAGACACAAAAACTCAGTTTGAAGAAACAAACCGTAGCTGTAAATACATTTCCTACAAGTAAAGTACTCATTTTATTTATAAGAAATTCACTAAAACCAGTGTTAAGACTGTGGATGTTACAGAATGTACAGATGTTCAGATGCCACACACAAACACCATCCTGGAAACAAACCTACTACCAACATGCAGAATATGCACAGTCCATTATACTTATTCTTCAATACAAAGAAAATTACTGAGCCATATATTCTGTTTGCCTGTTATCTCATTGTACAGTGTTATTCAGTATGTTGTAAACTAAAGTAATTTTTACAGTGCAAATGTCTGATCCCAAGATCACAAGATGGTTCAGAACTGCTACATGTGTATTGTTACACTGCATTTTCATAAAAAAACCCATGGACAATGGTGGAACCAATTAAAACCCTAAAGGTACAACCCCCTGTGAAAACATCTCATCAGAAAAAACCAGATTTTTTTTACACTGATGTTTTAAAATAATGGAAAAGAAGAGAGGAGTTAAAAGGTACCAAAAGTAATTAGCATGCAGTCTAATGCATTCATTAAAAAGTGTGTAAACAACTTTTGTCTACTTGGAAAGCTGTTTCTATAAACTTGCTTCCATGGTCATTAAAAATGTGATAAAATGGAGTACTTTGCCTTGATCCTACAAAAAGAATTGTTAAGTATTTTCCCATAACTTTGTAAAATAAAGTTGTAGAGAAAGAAACATGCAAACATACCCAATACCTTACACATGCCATTAATACAGATATCTCGGCTGTGCCTTCCTTCAAAGCAAGGAGTACCATCAGTGACTGCATCAAGCATCTTCTCTGAGAAATGGCCATCTATTGGGCGACAGTGGAGCTCACAGGGGTTTGCTGAAAGGAAAACAAAGATACTTTCTCAGACAATACTTCAGGACATTGCACTGCACAGGGAGTGACAGTATGCCTTTACTGAACCATCTGCTCACTTTCCCTGGCATTTCGCAGAACTGGCCTAATTAGAAGAAGTGAGCAGAGACAAGTCATATTGCTAAGAGTGACACAGGCCTGATAAATACCACTTGTGGATTTGTAGGAAGCAGCTGGAGGCAGGTACCCTCATACCTGCATGCTCTTCATCGCTGCTGAGTTAGGCAGTAATGAGCCTGTCAGCTGTGATGGAGAAAGGGAGAGGAAACCAGCAAAGCCACCTGTCATTAGTGAGGGGGTGGGAATGCCAAGGACCTTGACAAGAAACAGTTTTCCATCGACTGATGACTCAGTAATTTTAGAGATAATTTAGACTTTTCATCACTGCTGTCAGTCTCTCTCAGAGAGCAGTCAAATGGTTGCTTCTGATCTGCTGCACATCACTGATCGTTTTCACCTACCTCTGGGTACTTAACAAATCATTCAAGCACTGCTTGGCAACTTATGAAATAGGGATGATATTGGTGAGTCTAACAGACCCAGGCTGTTCTTGGATAGATGTCCCATGGAAGCAACAAGGAGGAGAAAAGCTGTAGTAAAAGCAACCAGTGGTCTCTGAAACAAGACTTTCTGTGATGGATCAGAACCCTATTCTATTCCATCCACGGAGTAAGAAGAGTTGAACACACACTGCCCTGCCTCACAGACACTGGCTCTTGGGAATGGGAAATTTTGAAATTCAGACATCAGAGAGCCAAGTTTGACAAACAAATTGTGTACATGGAAGATGAGTTAGAGATGAAACTAGGGCAAAGCAAAGAGAGATGTATCCACTCCCTGAAAGAGAGATGTATCCACTCCCTTGTATCCACTCCCTGAAAACTCTCCAGCAGAACCAGATCTATATTAAAAATTGATGAGGGGTAGCAACAGAGGACCTGTCTTCTAGTTTTGGTCTATTCCAAGACCCCAGTCTAGCCTGGTGCTAAAGCAAATTGTTCATGCTCAGCAAGCTGAAATGCTTTGCTGAGCAAAGTAGTGGGCCTTAAAACCACCAGTCAGTAGGGACTTGAAGGCACCATTATTGAGTCATTTTAAAAAAATCTCCCTGTGTGCTGCAGAGGAGCTACTGGTCAGTGACAGTTTTATCCTGTGCCTGATAGAGTTGACATAAACCACTCCCTTGGTCATAGAGGGATGCAGGGTAACAATTCACATGGTGGCAGATGAATTTCTTTCTTCCTCCTTTGTTGGCCTCGTTTGTGTCATATGAAGAACAGTGTTTAAAGAAATTTCTAGAAATGAGAGAAACTGAAACTTCTGGTAATGCAAATAAACTAAATAATTTGCTACAAAAGGATTTATTATTTTGGAGGAGGAAAATTTGCTCTCATTGCACCGGTTTGTGCAGCACCAACATATATACTCTACCACACAGTACACAAAGGTGACTGCAGCTCCTGCCCTCAAAGGGTTTGAAGCTTAAGAACTGAATCCTAAAGAGCCTGAGCTTTAGTACTATAAACCTCATTCATGTAAATAAAAACTCTGTAAAACTGGGATTAAAAAAAAAATTAATGAAAGGATGGTAAAGGAAATCCAAAACCTTAATGAGAACTTTTGTTTTTTCCCTCATCAGTAGAGGTAAAATGGTATCTTAGGACTGTCAACAGTGTTGTGCTTGTGGCTTCTCAAACAAATATGCCTTCATAAAGTGCAATTGAGTTATCAGACCCGGAGGACATGCATGGACCAAGGTCATATAACTGGTGGAATTCAAGGTGATGTGAGTTGTGTTCAAGAATATTGATGGAAGCGGAGCTACAAAAGATTCTCAAGCAAGAACATAAAGTTTGTGACCCTTACCAGCCCTCAGCCCCTCTGTGAAAATGGCCAGCCATAATACCTATCCATCAGTTGTTTTGATAAGAGTCATCATGATAAAGGATACAAGTAATTTTACTTCTGGAGAAATCTTTTTCAGACCATGTGATTATCTGGATTGCTTTAGTGCTCTAAATTTAGTTTCACCTTGCCTACCTTCTCAATGAGGCATTTTTTAAACAGGAAGAAAAATACCCTTAAGACAACAAGAATCCCAGAATTCCAGGTACTCTGTTACCTGCTCAGAATCACCCCCGACAGACACAGAAGCTCATTTCAGCTTTTACATTGTTTGTAATGAAACATATAGAGCAGCAGTTTGATATCTGTACTTCCTCCCTAGTTGTGTGTTGATGTAATAAGCAATTTCATTTCAGAAATCACTAAGCAAGAAGCAAGAAGCAGCAGACAGTACTGACTGTTCACACATTCCTATCATAACTATGATGCTGTAAATATATAACTAAAAATCAGTTTGGCGAGAGAGATAACTCCCCTACTAAGTCAAAATAAAAATTAAAAGTAAATAACACACAAACTTTCAGACTTACATAGGTTTTCTAGGCATTAAAGCTTCCCTGGTTTTCCTAATTGTAGTAACTGATCTGAAATAGATCTTACACACAAATTTTGCATTGCTTTTCTTTCTATATATTTTCTACTGAGCCCCACAGGAAATGAGAGAGCATTTCTCCCTCCACACAAACTTAGTTCTATCCAGTATTTATTTGATTTTTCATCTGCAGAAAGGCTGGTTAGGGGACCTAATTATACTAGTACTGTATTTTCTAAAATTATTTACTTATCTATAGTTATTATTTATTATGGTTTAAGTCAGGGACCTTGGGTCTATTATTCCAGGACTACAAATAAACTGTATCAGAATCAGCCACTGTCCTCTGAAAGTCTGATGTTTTAAACCCAGAACAGATGCAGAAAGGACTTTCATCTATTTTCAGAAGGCAAACTCACACACAAGGAAAACAAATACATTTCCTGAAATGTAAACAAATACATTTGCTGAAATGATGGAAGGCTGGCACTGAATTCAGACTATTTTTCTTATTTCGGTCCTGAAAAGTCTAAGCTGAGATGAATATGAGCACCACGGTTGTTCAGAAGGAGATCATTAAAGCAGCTGGTTAAGTTTCAGTTACTTCAGAAATTACTAATTCATGCTGAGACTTTAACAAAAAGGCTGTCATCTTTGTAACTTTTAGGCCAAAATATACATAAATTCTTGCAATACAGCATACACATGAAATACTAGATCCAATCTGTGAACACTCAGGTAATGACCACGTTCACAAAGTCCTTGTTCAAAGAAAGCACACCGAGTTCCTGTTTAAACAGAGATGATTTCTCCTTGCATAAAACCTACAGAATTTTACTCATCCTTCCACACCAAAGCAGAATCAAAACCACTTAGACTGCTCTGGCTTATATTGTATTTATATCTAGAACAATAATATTAATTCCTCAAACCCTACAGGTAATTGCTCTTAACACTTAACCACCAATAGTTAGATCGGTGAAGATTTCTTAATGTGTAACCTGAAGTTCCCACCTGCTGTTTTGGCTGTTTCTGCTTGTCATACCTTTCATGGACAGGAAGAACTGCTGGATCTGTCTCTCTCTGGGGTTTCCTGTACTGTTTGAGTGGAGGGGATGGGAAGTTGAAATATGAAGTACAGTGACAGAAAACGATGTCAAATCCAAGTTTAAAAGCAGAGGAGCTACATTCAAACTGAGTTGGTAAGATCAGGGTGTCCAGCTTCGTGAAGTCAGTTAACAAGGCCACAGAACTGCTTGGATCTCAAGAGCTTCTTCCAGACTTGAGCACAACACTGCACAGAGACATGCAGTCTGGCTAGCCTGTATCTCTACTACTCAGGGATGTGCCTGCTAAATAGTCTTTGAAATTTTCTCTGAGTAGTTGGTATTTAACTGTCTCCTTCTCCTCCTTTCCAGAGTAAAAGTTGCTTTTCTCAATCTATGTTTTTCTAATCACACAATCACAGCATGCTTTGGGTTGGAAGAGACCTTAAAGATCATCCATCCTTTCTGCCAAGGGACAACTTCCACTAGACCACATTGTTCAAGGTCCCATCCAATCTGGCCTTGAACAGGGATGTGGCATCCACAACTTCTCTGGGCAACCTGTTCTGGTGCCTCACTACCCTCGCAGTCAAGATTTTCTTCCTTATTTATAATCTAAACCTGCCCTCTGTCAGTTTAAAGCCATTCCCTTTGTCCTGTCTCTACATCCTATGCTTGAAAAAAGTCCCTCAGTGACTTTTTGACTTCCACATTGCTCTCCTGTAAACCTCCTCCAGTTGGCTGCATCCTTCTGCCAGTACTTTGCTCCTATCTGGACATAAGATTTCAGCTGAGGTGCCACCAACACTTAGCAGCCTAGAAAAATTCCATCTATTCTTTTACGTAGCGCCCACGTCCTTCACCAAGATTATACTGCTAACTTGACCAGAGACAACATCAATCCTCTAATACAAGGGAGAAAAACAGATGTAATGGAATCCCAAGCCATAGAGCTCCCGTAAGTGCCCAGTGAATTATCTGTAATCAGAATGGACTGAGGAAGCAAGCCAGCAAAGCTGGCATGTGATTTTTTTTCCCCCTATCTATACTATAACAAAGTTCAGATTCACCATGTGCAAACAGAACAACATGAAGATAACTAGAAGGAATGTATTTCCTTCCCAATTTAAATTTGTTTACCTCGTAGCTGACTCCCATGAGTTCCCATGCAAAAAGGATCCAGCTTAACCTGACTAAGAAGTATGTAATTAATGTGTCTGTCAGTAGAAGATAAGGCTTCAATGTTTTTCCCTCCTTCACAAGGAAGAAAAGAGGTGGGCCTCTTCTCTTCAAACCCTCACCTCTATGAGAACTCAGAATTAGCTGTGGAAATCCAAATCAAAGAAAATTAGAAAAGACAATTACCAAACATAGACAAAATGGGGGGAAAGAAGCTCAGGTGAAGCTACTTGATCACTTTAACCAAGTTTGGAACTCCAAAAGAAACTACTTTTATTTTAAAACAGTGGCAGTAGAAACATTATTTCATGTTGTTAGCTCAGCCACTGTGACTGTATGAGAACTGATCTTACTTGATACACAGACATATTTTGAAATAAATACGAAATTGAAAACAGTTTAACAACATAACCTCTATCTGACAGTATATTAAATGATCCTGGCACTGATTGAGAAAATAAAGGTGGTTACAAAATACTAAAGTTACATGATAATAAGGTTAGTCACATGATCTCATACGTGGAAGTTAAACCCTGAGAAGTTATCAGATTCATATAAATTGAATTTGTCAGTGGTATGAAATAAACAAATCTGGGGTCAGCCTGATGGCAAGAGAAGTAGATTAGCCCCAAAGTCTGACTAAACTGACAGAATAGGGGCCTGGGTCATGAAAAAAATTCAGCAAATATCCTGCTTAGAGCCGCTGGATGGTTTAGTCACCCTTGAACTTGAAAGTCCTCATCATTTTAAGGCTCCCAGAGATACTCAAAGGTTCCAGCTTGAGCACATATGTTTCTGCAGTCCAGAACAATTCCATTAAAGGACTATGCGAGTTTCCCAACAGGCATGAAGTCATTTAAAACAGAAAATTCTGAACTGGAACCTTAAACATAGGCAGCCTAGGTAATAGCAAGATATAACTTACTGCTTCTCTGCCAGGCTGCTTGTTAAAGCTGTTTGTTGCATCGTTGTATACTAAATCATAAGCTATGCAAAAAAAAAGTCTTCGTCCTCTTGTGAAAGTACAATTTACACAACAGAAAAGACTATTTAGTTATGTGACATTTACTATAACTGCTTTACGTAAGCTACGAAATTAAAGCCAGAAGATGCAGTTGTGACCATCCAGATAATTTACTGTTTTTTCCAGCAGGATGAAGGAACACAGAATGTCTAAAATGTCACAGAATGTCTAGCTCAGGAATTCACCTCCTCAGCTTGACACATCCACGCAAAATCTGTATGTGTACTCAGGGTTTAGGAAAGCTTACTTTTCTTTTCCCCTTATATCCTATGTGCAGCATGACAGGATTTAAAATGACTGACACTAAAACACAAGCTGTATGGGGTTTGCGTGGCAAGATTCTCGTAGTGGGGAGGGCTGCAGGGGAGGCTTCTGTGAGAAGCTGCCAGAAGCTTCCCCCATGTCTGACAGAGCCAATGCCAGACAGATATAAGATGGTCCTGCTGCTGGTCAAGGCCAAACCCACCAGCGAGGGTGGCAGCACTTCTGGGATAATGTATGTAAGAAAGGGAAAAAAACTGCTGCACAACTGCTGTCAGGAGAGAGGAGTGAGAATGTGTGAGAGGAATAGCTCGGCAGGCACCAAAGTCAGTGAAGCAGGAAGGGGAGAAGGTGCTCCAGGTGCCAGAGCTGAAGTTCCACAGTCCTCATTCCACATCCCACTACTCTGCTGTGGGGGAAGAGATAGACAAAATTAAGAGTCAAGTTAAGCCTGGGAAGAAGAGAGGAGTGGATGGAAGGTGTTTTAGAGTTAGATTTTTATTTCTCATTACTATTCTCTGATTTGATTGGTAATACACTAAACTAATTTCCCCAAGTCAAGCCTGTTTTGCCCATGATGGTAACCAGAGAGTGATCTCTCCTTGCTCTTTTCTTGACCATCAAGCCTTTTGTTATATTCTCTCTCCCTTGTCCAGCCTAGGAAGGGAGTGACACACTGGCTTTAGTGGGCATCGGGTGTCCAGCCAGGATTAACCCAGTAGAAAAGCCAAAACCTTCTTGGCAGCAAGCTAAAGTATTGACAGAACACTGTTAAAAATCTTTAATATTGGATTGCACAAGTAAAGGGAGAAAGTAAGGGAAGCTGGTATACACTGACAGTGGTTGGTGTACTCACAACATTGTGGACATTGTAAGTAAGTCTCAAAACCAGCTTGTTTTTGTGGGGAAAGTGTGCCCATAAGAACCACCCACGCTCAGCTATACAATGACGATGTCAGATGAAGAACCAGCACAGAATTTGTCCAACTCTCTGCTTATATGAGTGTTACTAGGAGAGCCTGACTGTCTGAGGAAGCCAGTATTATTTTAAGTTTAGAGTTTAGCAGCAAGAAAACACTTCAAATGCTGTTAATAGAGTGTAAGACTGAAAGTGCAAATATTAAGGACCTCATAATAATGGGGAAAACACATAGGCTGAAATTCTGGCTGCTGAGAAAATGGGTGAAAACAGCTGAAAAGCTTTTTAAGTCACAGAAAAAGATGTTTTCTTGGTACTGGAAGGATTTTGCAAAGGATGTTCCAGATGAAATATATCAGACTCATCAGGAAGCATTTACTTTTAAAATGCTATGCCTTACAGTGGGCAGGAAGCATTTGTTTCATGATTCTTAATGTCCTTTAAAAACAGACCTTCTGCAACAAGTCCACGTGCAGAACTACCACTTCAGTAGCACTACCCAAGAGAGGACATGAACAAAGCCAAGGCTGTACACTGCAGTGGTACATCCTGATTAACAGAGGTCTGGAACCCTAATTTCAATGGCAGGTGACTGCAGAAAATGTTCTAAGGTTTGGTTTTGGTCTCAACCTTAGGCTGTTATCATTTGCCAGTGTTCTAATGGGAGTCCTTCCAAAAAAAAAAGCTTTTTCTATCAGCCATATTTTCTTTCATTGGAAATTTTCCTAGAAGTCTATCTGCTCTGGGTTCATCTGCAATTTTTTAGATGAAATTGAAACAGCAGCTGAAATCTAGGAAACCAATCCAAAACTCCCAATAACTGCAAATGCAATGAACATGCTGAAAAATACTATTGGCAAATGAAACTGGAACTTTAACCTTGATCTTCACTACTTTAACCGGCTTATTTTTTCATAAAAAATACACTGCTAGCAACTTTGGTGATGATATGAAGCTGGGGAGAGTGACTGATACACCTGAAGGCTGTGCTACCATTCAGGGGGACTTCTGTAGGCTGAAAAGCTGGCTGGAGAAAATTCTAATGAGGTTCAACAAGGGCAGGTGTAGAGTCCTGCACTTGGGTAGGAATAACCCCAAGTACCAGCACAGGCTGAGGTCTGCAGAGCAGCTCTGCAGAGAAGGACCTGGGACTTTTGGTGGATGTGGCAAGTTGACCATGAGCCGGTAAGTGTGGCTTTGCTGCCAGGAGGTCCAGTGGTATCCTGGGGTGCACTGGGAAGAGTGTGGTCAGTAGATCAAGGGAGGTGATCCTCTCCTTCCTACTTGGCCCTAGTTAGGCCACATCTGGAGTAGTGAGTCCAGTTCTCGGCTCCTCAGTACCAGAAAGACAAGGAACTACTGGAAAGAGTCCAGTGGAGGCCACAGAGATGATTAAGATTCTCAAGCATCTCTCTTACAAGGAGAGACTGCAGGAGCTGGGCCTGATTAGCCTAGAGAAGACCTAGAGGGGATCTCATTAATTCATGTAAGCATTTCAAAGGCAGGTGCCAAGAGGACGGTGTCAGACTCTTTTCAGTGGTGCCCAGCAACAGGACAAGGAGCAACGGCCAAAGAACTAAAACACAAGAAGTCTTACCTCAACCTCTTTAGGTTGAAGATGGCACAGAACTGGAATAGGAATAAGGAAATAGGAATAGAAATAGAAATAGAAAACAGGAATAAAAATAGGAATAGGAATGTCCAAGAGCATCTCTCTGGAGACATTCAAACCCCACTTGGAAGTGTTCCTGTGTAACCTGCTCTAGGTAACCCTGCCTTGGCAGGGGGGTTGGACTGGATGAGCTCCAGAGGTCCCTTTCAACCCTAACAATTCTACTTTATCCAATGATTATCCAGTGATTCTACTGGATAATCTATACCTTACATTTATGCACACATCAAGAATCAAACTGCATATATAATATACTGTATATAATATATATAATATACTGCATATAATAACTGTTATGCTTGTATTTTGTAACTAGCTGTTACAAAGCAAGTTATAAGGCAGAGTCATCAACTCTGTCTCTACAATACACAGCAACATGATACTGAACCTGTTGAGATATTACTTCTTCAATGTGGTGGGAGGTACACCTACCATGTAGATCAGAGTTTGGAAATAATAAAGACACATTTGTGCAGTGGAACAGCTCTGTATATTTGGTACAGTGATGCCTGCAGGCCCAAACATGCAGCTCTACACTCCGCTACCCCTTGTTCTGTGGTTGACACTGGAAAAGATGGGTTAGGCCTACCACAAACAATGAGCACAGACATGATTTCAACAGCTTTTCTTAGTACTCAGTTCTTCTTCCCAGGAACTGGACTAGTTACAGCCATTATCACCAGAGCTCTGAAAAAACACCTACGTGTAGAGAACCACTGCCTTTGTGTACGAACAAAAAGCACAATTGCACACAGAGGCACACCAGATTTTTCTAATTAATTAAAAGACATACAATTTAGTGATTTCTTGCCCTCAAAATGGTTTCTTATGGGTCTGTAACTTTGACTTTTTATATAAAACATTAAAAAAATATTTGTAGCTTCATACCTGTGTTATAAACGGGAACCCAGTGGTAGAATTCATTCTGGTAGGGAACTGTGTCAAATTCACTGCATTGCATCTGACGAAAGGTTGGCAAGTCTTTGGGACAGGGGCTGATGTTACACATGCGATAGCGTTTCCTTTCTCCAGTGCAGTAGTCTCCTCCAAACTGTGGTCTACAAAAGGAACAATGAGATTTGGACCTCAGACTCTGTGTAAAAAAATAATTTTAAATGAAGAATATATTTCAGGTTCCAGTGGCACAACAACATGAATCTAAATCCTTTACAGCATAGAGATACTGTTCACATGTTTAAGTACTCAAACATCTCATTATGGAGCCTCTACATATCCCAAAGTAGTGTTTGGTAGTACCCAGATGAGTTCACAATAAATTAACTTACCAAAGGGACCCCCCTAAAATCCCATACTTTCCAGAACATTTGACAGTTTGATCAGAAAAGACAAATTATTTCTGCTGTTAGGCACCGTTTTAGTAATTTCTGAAAATGAGATGTAGAATCATTAACTCAGATATGTATCCACTAATTCTGCCTTTCATGTTCTATACCTGACAACTCACGTATCTGAAGCTCAAACAAAGCTGTTGACTAAAACAAAACATGAAAGATGAGTTCTCAGGGTCAGATTGATAGATATTGCTCTCAGCTGGTGCTTGAGGACATTTATTTATTCACTGCAGTACTAATAAAATAGTATTTATATAATTTCTGCAAAGCCTGAATGCTAAACAATAGGGTTCGGGGGTTTTGATTTTGTGTAGAAATAAGGTCCATGGAAGGTGAGGATTAAAGAACAAGATGACTATTGCAAAAGATGAGCCAGCTGACTTTCACAGAGGTATGCTTAACTGGGAAGGAGGTTTCATGGTCTGTGTTGGTGTGGCACCTGCCATTAACAGTCTCATACAAAAGAGCTTACAGTGTCCTAAGTACCTGAAGGATGTTGAATAAAAGGTAAGAAAAGATTGTGCACTCAGCTTACTCTGGGTTATCGCAGGGTCTCTCTGCACTTTGAACTCCTGCTCCACATGTTCTTGTGCAATGGGACCAGGATGACCAAATCCCCCATCCGCCATGGATTACTTCAGGAGTCTTGCCTACTGTAATACACTCGCCAGAGAAGCACCACTGAGGAGAGAAGAGAAAGCACAAGCAGCTTAAGATCATTATCACAGGAAATGTTACTGTGAGTTATTCTTCATTTCAGTTCTGAAGGTTATTTCAGTTCCACTTAAGTGGAAATGTGAATGGAGATGTCACAGGATGACCTTCTTTCACTCTGAACAATGGCAAAGCTATTCACGACTCCTCAGCCACCCTTTCGCAGGCAGCCACGCTTGCCAGCAGTGTGGCTCACAGTCACCTTGTTTTCTCCACACCGAGTGCCATCCGCAGCTGCATCCAGTTTGGAGCGGCAGGAGCCTTTCACCGAGCACCAGAGTGTTTGGCAAAGGTTCTGAAAAAGAAAGAAAATTGCAGCAATCTGAAGCAGGGCTGAACTCCTATGGCCAGGATTTTCAAAAGTCTCCTTCAGTTTTGTACAACTACTTACAAATCCTTGTAAGGGTTGTATTTCCAGAGGAAAACGTTTGGGGCTTTCCACAAGTTAGGACCCACCAAGGGTCCAAATTTAGGTACTTGTTATTACTGTACAAGGAGAGACTATTTGAAAAATAAACAATGGTAAATACTATCAAGTGCATTCTCTGAGCTATGTAAGTACAAATATTCTCCTCATTGGCTGCTCAGCTCCCAGCTGCTCCCACCAATGGCTTAGCAGACTTTGGCCACTACTTTTTATAGCTCAGGTGAACAGAAGATTGTACTTTTTCATTTGATGAGTACTAACAAATACAATGTTCAATTCTGCATTGCTGTCTGCCTGAAAACAGACAGCAAAATCAAAGGTTACAGCAGCCAGCCAGGTAAGTACAAACAATATCATGTGTCCAAGTACAACAGGCAGCTAATATTAATGGAGGTCCCAAAACTAGATGAGGAAAAAGTGATCAGGTCTCTTAAAACATCAGCTAAGCAGATGGTAGGGAAATTATCTTAAAAAAAACAGTCCAGGCTACCTGGCAGAGAAAAAAGCATAGTGGGCTGTGTAGAGTAAGGTCTCTGGTTAGTGGACATCGATATGTACATATTAAGCAACTCAGAAACTGGTGCCAGTTCTGTACAATTGATTGCCAGTAAAGCACAAGATTCCAGCTGCTGCTCCACATGCAGTGGTCAACTCCACAGAAAAGACAGAAACTCCTGAGAGTCAACAAAGCAAGCAGGGCAAGAAGCATTACAACTACCATATATCAAATCATCTGCACTCAATCAGAATGATTCTCTAGAGAGTAAGGGTAGACAATGAGAGCTATTCCTCCCTCCTCAGTTCCCATGCATACCAGCTTCTCTCGCTTGACACACAGGAGCCCGCCATGTTTGGGAACTCTGGAATGATCAGGGGCTTTGTGTGAAAAACCACTTCCAAGCTAGAGAAACTAAGGCTCTCAGGGAGACTGTGCATTCCCAACTGAAACAACAGAAGAAAAAGCCCAGGGGCTCTGAGCCAGGTCTTGACTGAGGCGATTTGGACTGCAGAGTCCATCACTGGAAGAGGGAACAGAGCTGGCTGCATGAACCTGTGAAGCAGGGGCAGCTTTAAGTGTCATTAGAAAAAGGAGTTGATAAGAAGGATCCCATTAGCATCTCCCCTTGGGATTCTCAGAGCAAGTCACATGCCAAATTTGGGAGCCAACATATAAACCGGGCACTTGCAAAAATGCAGCCCCAAAGACCTAGCAGAAATATTTGGCCAAGTGGGAATGCAAAACCTGGCTGCTCATTTCTGATTTGCTTCTATTTAAAATAGTTAAGCTTGGGCACAGTCTGCTTTCAGAGAGTTCCTTTTATTTACTTTCTCCATTGTGTGTTCACCCTGTTTATCTAGACCACCGAAAAAAAAGTTGATAGCCCAGAAAATCTCAAAGCACTCCAAATCTCCAGTTGAAATACGTCTGGGGCACTGAATCTCGGCTCTCTTAGCTGTTTTAAGGCAATGTACACAAGTCAAACTTTGTTTTGCAGTTCAAGGGTGGCATTACTAACTTTTTGTGAAGCCACTGTTGTCAGGTTCTTAAGGCAGAGCTACTCAAGTGTTCCAGCTAATGTATTTTCTCTCATTATAAAATTCATCTTTTACTCTTGTATATAGAACATGTTTTGAGTTTTTAATGTATAAAGTGTACTCTTGCACTGTGCCTCAGATACCCAAGAAACTGGCACAGAAACTGAACACAGCTTTCCACTGGCAGTTACTTTTTTATGAGGTGTACCCATAGACTTCAAAGTCAAGAGTTTACAGAGGAAATTCTTCAGCTTTGCAAGGATTTTTCCATATTGATCTCCATGTATCAGAGCTTCTGTCCATCTTTAAGAATACTGAAATAACAACAGTATAACGACCCATTTACTGTGTGCCTTTGGAGGTAACAGGCAGAAATTCATGACTACCATGGACTCACTGTAATGCAAGTGTTTTTTATTCATCAGCAGCATGAATATACACTTTACATTCAATCTATCAGATTACAGTCTGAATCCAAATAAACCTGGTGTCACAGAAGTCAGTGCAAGTTTTGGAGACAAAGAGAGGATAATAAGAATTTGAGCTCCTACAGACCATTCTATAGGAAGCCGTGGATCTAGTTATGACTTGGAAAATTCCTCCACCTAATATTTATTTTGTTTTTCTTTACCTTATTAGAAGGACATTATTTATGTACTTCAGGATGATGCTTAGGGAATTTTCCATGAACCTAAATGGTTTGTGGAAAACACTATCTGAATTACAAACATTATTTCTGCTAAGTGTAATCACTGACCCCTAGGGCATCTTCAGCTAAATGCAGATTCTTCTCTCAAAAAGAACGTGTGGATCAAATTCAGCGAGACATTAAATGTTATAAAACAAAAGTAGCCTTGTCAGTGAGCAAGATTAAGTGAATAGAGGAAAGGCAAAGAACAGTCAGACCTCATAGAAAAAAGGACAATACTGACGATTCAACATTCCAGGTAGACTGTACTATTCACAATTCCATCTCTTGCCAGTGCAGCTGCCAGCAAAATACAAGCCTCTCAGTAAAATGCAAAACGAGATGATACCACTTAATTTTGTGACATATGTCTAGCTGTAAAATTGGTTAATCAGGAGATGTCGAATGTAAAGGTCTATTAGGTTCAAACCCAAGTAGAGACAGACTGAACCAATACTGCAAAATTACATCTTAATTTTCTATCTGTACCAACAGACAAATTACAGTAACTGAGGAAACTGGAATAGCAGGTAATGAAAGCAATCTTTCAATACCTGCTTCAGATTCAGTAGTTGCAGTTCAAGACTGGTAATCATGTTATCTATTAAGGTTGAAAAGATTAATCAGAAATAATTTCCCTAATAGAACGGTAGATGAAGATACACATAATTATCTGAATGGAATAAACAGTCAACATAAGCAGTCCTCAGTCCACAGCTGTGCTCATACCAGCACTGCTGAGAGCCAAAGCACCCCTTCTGCATCTAACAGGACGAGCAAGCTGGATGCTATCTCCAATATTTACTGCACATTGCTGCAAAATTTAGTGATCTCTTAGCTAGGCTAGCACTTGAAAACACTGTTTCTGAACTGTTCTATGTAGGAAAATGCTGTTACGGACCCAAAGAGCTCTGGACATGCCAGGTACAGGTAAAATAGCATACTACTGCATCTTAGCTAATATAACCTGTTACACTGCATTGGCTCCTAGATCTTGTGAGAGTTGCATTGCTGTGACTATACTGCTCTCTTGCATCTTCAAACAACACTGTTTTGCTATTCTGTGAGACAGACCCCAGAGTGGGTACATTGCAAACTACGTGTTTCTGCATAAAAATCTAACGTTTGATGGGAAAATACAGATTTTTCAAAATAAATATTTTTCACATGGGCTAAAATATTCTTTTATTTTTAGACCATCGAAAGTGTGAAAAATCAGAGAGCACAACCCTGATTTCTTCAGAAAACTCTTCCTGGAACTGAAGATTTGTTTCCAGAGTGATTTGGTCAGTTGGAAGCTGTAGAGTTGAAGAATTTTTTTTTAAATGAGATTTAATCTGCATTGGTAATTTACAAAAGATCAGTATTATAAGTTTGAAAACAAAATTACTCCACTGCTAAAGGAGGCATTTAACAATTGATACGGTTCAGATTCAGTAGAGATGAAATACAAGGCAAAAAGTGCTACAACTCACTTCCAGAATCTGCAGAGCAGAATTAAAACAGTGTCAGGCAATCCCAGCACATCTAGCCTATGAGATTCTGAACATGCTGCATTTGTAGTTAGCAGCTGAGGTTCACTGACTGCACTTCCATGTCACTCAAAAAATTTAAATTGTTATTAGGAAAATGAAGAAAAACATAGAGCACTTACGTCCACATCTTCACAGAAGGTAGCATTGGAACCATACTGAAGCTGGCATTGGTGGTGCACGTCATAAATCACTCCAGGAGCAATGACTGGGGACTTTAAAACTTCTTTTTGGGGGATATCATCCAGACAGAATCCCCACCCTCGGCTAAAAGCCAAAAACTGCATATTAAAAAAAAACCCTACCACCACACTTTTATGACACTTCTGTACAGACTTTCAATATCTAACTCTTAAAGGTAATGTTGCTTATGGCCTTTGGAAATAATACTTCCAGATTCCAGCTAAGTTATGCTGGAGTGCTGCTAACAAATTAGTTACTTCATCTAGTAAGAGATGGTTTAGAAAGGTAAAATACAGCTTGTCAAAGTGAAAATATCATGAGATCATTATGGTTTGCAAAGTGGCTTCAGAGAACTCCATACATTCCAGTTAAAGTTATACCATACTGCTGCCCTTAAAAAGAACAAGTCATTGAAGCCAAGCACATGTCACTGTGGCCAAAGGCAAAGTCTATAAAGTTTTGTCAAGTGCTGATGGAAAGGCTCCTTTCTTCCTGGTAACCGCAAAAAGCTGTAGATTGCACCAAACCTGAGCCAATATGACAGACTTGAGCTCACATACAGACAACAGCACTATAACAGAACTTGTGCTATGCCTTCCATGGTAATTAACTCAAGCATACTAAACCGCCCCCCCCATTTATCAATATAATAATACAAGATTTACTTTAAACTCCACATAAACATTTCATACTAAGTTGTACTCAATTCAGGCAAATGCTACCACCTGCTCACTCACTCTAGGAAACGTGTGATGTATTCCTTGCTGCACTGTGACCAGGTGAGTGGAGTAGGATCATATTGCAACTGTCGGGACATAATATATGGGCGTTTTCCAACAGGCTCACAGTCATTCTCTTTTCCATCGTGCTGGATTCCAAAACTGGAGATAAAAAACAACATCTAATCACTCCAGCTGATTGGTTGTACCACAACACCTAACTATGGGTTCCACACTGTGTTTAAAAAGACACTTATGTTGCTTCCTCCCCTGCTGAGCTGTAGATACCTGTTTGCTAAAAAAAAAATATACAGAGCTTATGACCCAAAACTATGAAAAATCTACACTCCCACAGTGTATCAAACACATCTGTTACGCACAGTAACATTGTTCTGCACAAAAAAGAACAGACTATCACAGACTTTACTCAGGTACCTTTAAGGGAGTGCAAACACTAGTGCGAAGTAGGGCCAGGAGCCACAGTTTAAACCTAAAAGCTGTGTTACAGTTGCTACGGCTAAGATCACTTCCTAGCTGTTGGTGCAAACCTGCACAACTTTAAATAAAGGTCAGGCTTTGTTACATTCTGTCTTAGATTCTCTCATAATCATGTTTCTATTGCTTGTTTCCTTTTAAAACTCTTTTGATAGATTGCAACACAGATACTGCTTACAAAATTATTGAATGTTCAGTGAATTTCTCTCCAATCTCTACTCCATCTTCCTGTTTAGCTTTCTCAACCTGTGTGCTACTAACAGATCTCCATAGCTGGTTCTCTCCAGCTTCTCTGACTTACTGGAAAATTTTTTTATTCAACAGCTTGTAGAAGTCTATAAACACAAAAAACTCTGGACGGGTTGTGACTATTCAACTATGCCTCTATGTCACCTCAGCATGAAGATAATCTGAAATAATAACATATGAAGATATTGATATTTGAAGACATTGACACCTACACTGTTAACAGCTGAAGGTGTCTAAGTCTTAAGAGCAGTGACAACTTTCTCAGGCTATGATTCAGTCACGAATCAGACAAAGTGAGTTCAAAACACTTAAGACTATGTTTCTGGAAAATGTAATCATACCATGACTCAAAAGTTCCAAAAGCAGAGCACAATTACAGTCAGAATCAACTCCAGTAATGAGTCAGAGACATAAAAGCAAGTATGTCCTCCTGCTAACAGGATCTTTTCCATGAACAGTGTCTGCTGAATCAGGAGACTGCAAACATCTAGAGGTACAGTACAGTGAAGAGTTGAGTTCTCGTATTCATCTAAGAAATGTGCATATCTGTCTTCTCATTTTTTGTTCATCTCTTCTTACAGACTTCATCCATACTGAACTTTTCAGTGTATGAACTCTAACCTAGCTTGAGGTTAACAAGGTAACAACAAACTCTACAGTATTCCATGCCATTTATGGAGACAATCCTTAAAACCTGCACTGCTCCTGCAAGGGCAAGTATAGCAGCGCTCAGTCTCACAGCATCCAAAGGACACAGAGTTACCAGCCACCCAGGCTAGACCGGGAGAAGGTCACACATGGATCTATGGGGAAAAAGTGTCTTCAGATTACTATTGCTAATGAAAAAAGCTCACTGTCAGCAGCAGGCTGTGGGGACCAAGTAACTAAACCCACAGCACCCAGATCAAATTGCAGTGATTTCAGCGTTATTTACCTATATTATTTCCTTTCTGGCAATGGAGAGGTTGAATAAAGAAAGGCCAGTTAATGGGTGACAGGGTCATTACCATCATCATAATTATTACATCCTATCAGGAAATACAGAACTTCATCCTTATTGGTGGCTGCATGCACAGTGAAATTAATGTGACTATAGATACAGCAATGAACATGTGACCTGGCCAAGCAACACAATTCAGTTGAAAAGCAGAGGCATTACAGTCAAACCAGGATACCCATGAGATAATACTTTTCCCCCAGGAAAACAGCTGTGTCAAAACAGATTCAAAAATCAAAATTTTTTCAGATGAGTTAATAAGCCAACTAACCAACGAAAACACCCCCAGAAATTCAAAATTCTGAGAAATCCAGTTGAAGCAAAAGTACCCAATCATAAAAAATAGTTTAACCATGTGTGAAACTAAATGTACAAGAACTTTAGTTACCTTAACCTAAGTGTACCTAAAATAGCAATATTACCATACTGAAGATATCGCTTATTAAGAAATGCCAAAAAGCAACTTTATTAGTTCATCAGAAAGGAGAAAAAAATACTAAATATAAGACTTAATATACGAATTCGACTACTTGAGTTAAAAATGTTTTCTAGCTTATCTGCAATATTGAAATACCTTGACATAATGAAACAGGTGTGTTTTCTGTAAATGTTTTGGATTGGTCTGGAGATCATCTAAAGTAATAGCATGGAAATTGAGCTATGTTTGGAAAAATGAGCATGATTAAATCATGCTTTTTTGTAGCTTATTTATTTCATCCTGATGTACAGCCCTAACAGACACTGTTAAAAGCAGTAGAATGAATAGTTGCTTATGTAAATACAGGTCCAAGGCTTAAGAATTTCTTTCTTATTCCTTTGCTTTGAAAAAACCAACATAGTTTTGACTTTATTAATAGAAACATTAACTCACTTCTTGTTTTGTTTCTATCTGGCAATTTGAGTATTAACATGCAAATACTAAGCTCAGATAGGTCCCCCCCTTCACTGTCTGCTATACCTGTGTCCAAGTTCATGAGCAATAGTGAAAGCCAACGGAAGGCCAGAATCTTCATTGATGTTGCAGCTTCTGTGAGGTTGACACATGCCTGACAGGTGAGACAAACCTAAGGTTTCACACGGACGATTCATGCCAGCACAAATGTCCTTTCTAGAATCACAAAAGAGATGTGTCATCTAAAGTGCTCAAAACCAACTGTGGAGTGTCACTGTCATTGGGTGACAAGTCTCCACCTTGTAATGTATCCGTGCGAATTCGCATTTTAAGCAGAGCATAGTGATAACATTTTACAAACATATATGCAACAACATACACTTGTTCTATTACTATCATTATACTGCTACAATTTGTAGCCAATTGTAGTGTCTAAATACATACACTTACTGTCAACCCACATAAGAAAAAGTTTTAGAACCTCCAACTCTAACAGGATTTTGAAGTACTGTTTATTAAAGTCATCATACCTCAGGTTCATTCAAGTGAACTGCTTGAAGCCTTTTTATTTGGTAAATCATGTATCTTTGTGATATCTTATTTCGCATTCTTATTCTAAAATTTTTGACCAAAAATAACGCTGACAAGGTGGAGATCAGCCAAAGGTTGGACTTGTCAATCTTGGAGGTCTTTTCCAACCTAAATGATTCTGTGATTCTTTTTTTTTGCTGAATCACTTGAGATTTTTTGGGGTTTTTTGTTTGGTTTTTGCCTGGCAGATTTTAACTTAGGACTATTTTTTTCAGACCATAGCCTCGATCTCTTCTGTCGATTGTGTGCAGACTTGATCCCTTTTTACAGACCTGCAGAAGTCCCATTTCATGCCATGACACAAACTTCCATTGTAACCTCAGACATCACCTTAGGTTTTCTGTTCCTCCTTTGCTCACACATAAAAATTATTTTATTTCTCCTTATATATGGAGATATTGAAAAAGCATATATTTTAAAGTTTAAAAATAAATTGCACCATTTTTGCAAAATACTTTTCCATTCTGAGCTGCACTTGTACATTACTTGAGGAGTTGTTCATCTGTGTTCTACTTTGTTTCGGTACATTGCCTCAAAGAAGAATAGAGAAGTCATTGAGCACAAAATGAGATAGAAGCAGGTAGGGAAAATGACCTCTGCACATTGCTCATTTCTCAGGACATACAGATCTCAATTTTGTGACTAAGATGCACCTGTAACCCATATGCAAACGTAGTGTTATAAGTATTTTGAAAACAAATTAAAAAATATCCCTTTAAGAAGTACATTAGGTCTAACTTCAACCATGTTTTCATAATACAAATCACATCCTCTGCTCTATCAGCATCAGACTCGCTCACCCTGTGCTACTGTTGCATTACCATTGTGCATCAGGAGCAACGTGTCTTCATGGGACCACTTCACTGAGTTCTATGCAGGATGAACTAAATGATGCCATAAGCTTACAAAAACACATATCATTACCAAAAAAACGCAAATGAACAACAGTCAGTGGCTGATGGCAATCGGGTGTCATACCTGGTGAGGAGGACGGCCACATCGTGGTGCGTGGGGTTGACATCACTCTTCGGATTGACGTTCTTCTGCCATTTGCAGAAGCTGGCTAATGTCTTATCAGCATGGTGTACTATCTTCAAGCCTTGCTAATGGGAAATGAAGGAAAATATAATTGTAAAGACCATACTGCATTGTAATAACATCTCAGTGAACTCAGCTGTGAAAATGGGTAATCATTGAAATGTAATTGATTGTGCTTTTGCCTGAAGTTAGAGCCATCATTAGGAGCAATGACATCTATTTATCTAACATTGAATATTAAGTTAAAATGTTGAAATTTCTGTAATTAGTGCAGCTAAAGGAAGAATTACATGTAGAAATGTATGTATTTTTTGGTAAGTGAGCTTCGTAAGATCCAGTACTGAATTGAAACTTTCAAACATTTTATATTGTCCTGAAATCAAGTTTTCCTCTAAAGAGAAGGTGAAGCCTACTTAATGTGGGCCTTCATGCTCAAGTTTGTCCCTAAATGTTATGTGAACACTGTCACACTCAGGGAACAGCTATGCTCCTCATAGTGTATTTATTTCACAACATTTTTCAATTCCAAAGAGAAACAGTGCAGTCATAAACGTTTCTTACTCAACTTATTATTATACAGTTTACATGCAGATGACTGAAAATTCTGAAATGAAAAGTATGCAAAATAAATTAATTCAAAAATGAATTTTCTAATTTCTGGTCTTGGACACTCACTTTATCTCGCTTCACTTCCCTTCATTTTTTAGGAAGCATCTAAGTATACATTGTTACCAGATAGGAATTTCTGGGTAACTTAAAACAAAAGTTTGAAAGATATCCAACAGTGGTACCTCCAACATTGCCATCCTCAACTGAACAGTATCAGTGTGCATCAAAACAACCACCGAAATTCAGCAAGTTAACTTAGTTGGAGCTCAACATGGACCTCAGGTCCTAATTGTCCTGTTCAGATGCAAATTAGAGGGTTTGGGCCATATATACTTACATTTTAACTGACGACTGTTGGCTATAAGGACAGACTCCATTACAATAAATATTTTTGAAGACATAATCTGTGGGTTGGTTTACCCCCTTCAATAACACTGGAACCACCTGGCTTGTGGTTATAAATCATAAGCCACTGAGAAAATCCATTTAAGGTGTTCCTGCAGTGACAGCTAGCTATGTCATGCACAGTATTTTAAAAATAAGTATAAAATTACTACAATCAGCATGGTTTTAGGCATGTAGCAGCATATTTGTGAAAGAAAGACAGTAGAAACTACCAATACACAGCTATCTTACAGGAATTAACATCTACTCAGTCCTCAATTTTTTGCTTCAAAAGAGATTTTAAAAGAAAAATGTGTGTTTGTACACTGCACAGTAAGAGATTTAATTCTTCGGAGACCTGCAAATACTCTAGCACTACACTTTACAATACATTTCAGGTAGTGTTAGATAATTAGATCCTGAATGTTGATGCGTAATTTCTGCTTCTCGTCTAGTGTTCCATGGCATCCTATGTTCTTTTGACGCTGGGCAGATTCCACTTCCCCATTCCTAACTTGCCTGCTTTAATTATATTTTCCCAGGCAATTCTGTGCAGAAATACCCAAAGTCATCACTGCTATACAGGGCAGCATTTATTCTAAAACCAGACATGTCAAATATTATTAACAGAGTAAAATGAACACATTATTTTAAGCAAATATGATTACAGCTCAATACATTGAATTCAAAAGTTTTATAAGCGATATTTCAAGGTAAATAAAAACCTTACCTCCTCCTCCTCAAAGAGGATGAGCCGGACCAGCACAATGTGAATTGCATTGCCAATGCTTGGATCGTGGAACAACCCTGTGACCTGTGCCAGAGCCAGGAGGTATGAGATTAACTGATTCCTCTATAGCAGAACACGACTTTAGAGAGAAAATATGACATTTACTTCTAGAATACTGTTCATCTGGGGGTGGGGGTGTTGTTTTGCTTTTTAAATCCTCAATGCATTTCACTGAGAGTTTACTGAAATGCAATAAATGTTGGAACTACTGCAAAGGTTAGCTCTGCCAAGTAAGTGATGATACAAAAGTTACTAAGCTAGAGAGTAAAAGCCCAGAGAAGATTATATTGTGTCCATTTCCGTTTCAAAAACTTAAGAGTTCTTAAAAAACTCTAGCAGAAAAGAACACAACATCTACAGTCACATAACACTGATGGAGAGGTCCCCTCAGGGTCCAAATAAACCAGTACATCAAATTGTTCTGTTTTAAATCAACAGGAATCAGATTCTGTTGCAAAAGCAAAGGCAAAATTTAGAGAGTACAAATAAAGAGAAACAGTCTTGTGTTTTCAGAGCACAGGAGAGGATGATAAGAACAAAAGCCAGGATAATGACTCCATTAAAAAAAGACTACACATAAAACCGTACAAGAACTGAACTCAGCATAAATGTGATCCAGCTGCCATAAACATCCTTACAATGTTGAATTAGGCAGGAGGAATGATGATACTCACAACCTATCTATATGTGACCTATGCCATCTATCACAGGAAATATGAATGAACAAAATGGATTGCCTTTGGATCAAAACTATTACGGAGAAGAACACTAAAGAAGAAATTATCAAAATAAAGTGGAAATTGTGTTCACGAAGGTCTGATTTGGATATGGGTCTTTTTCGAGGTACTTTATGGAGAATACTGAAACATTTTAAGTAACCCTAACATCTAAGGTCAGACTGCAGAGAAAATGTTGAGACTTGTTTATTCCGGAACCTGATAATGACTGTCTTTTATTCCACGCATTTTTCCCTGTGTGGACAAAACCTCATGTGCTCAAACAACCTTTGTACCTGTTTAATCAGACTCACTGCCTCAGCAGCTAGTCAGATTCATTGGGGCACAGCTACGAACACACTGTATAAACATAAGGGACAGATCAGTTAACATGGCTAAAATTATACTGTGATTAACTTAGCATATATTACATATGTGCCATGATAACCACATAGAACACATCCCCAGTAGATTCTCAAGGTCAATATTTATTATACAGATAATAACAGAAGACATATCTGTAGGTAGTCTCACAAAATGCTATGGTTTTTCTCAGAACAAATCATATTTTGAAACTTGCCACACAGGAAAGCACGCAAAGTTCAACTTTTCTCCAATGTGAACTTTGTACTCTAGGCAAGATACTTACCTGGGAAAACAACTGTACTTGTTTTAAGTGGGATAGGGTTAACTTGTTTCATAATAGCTCCTACACTGCTGGTTGGATTTGTGACCAGTACAGTAACAAACTCTTATTTTAGCTCTTGCTAAAATACCAGTGTGTTCCTGAGTGCCTTTCTCATGCACAGATATATGAAAGAATTTGTATGCTTAAAACCTGTAGAACTGCTGCTGTAGTGAAAAATCTGAAATCACCACTGAGCAACAGACTCCAGGGGAGACAGAGAATATCAGTGGAAAGTGCTGGCTTTTATAGCTGTGAGACTTCTCTCGCTTAAAATCCAGTGAAAAATCGTGTTTACACAAAATACAAGGTAAAAGATACTTTAAAATACAGACTTTCAATAATATATACATGAATTATATCACATTTCTCTCTGTGAACAATGTTACAGACCTACTTCAAGGAGATCAGCAACATAATCAAATTCAGGTTTGCTTCATTTGTCTATCTAAAAATGTTGTACATACCATATTCATTATAGTGAGGATATATGATTCCACGTGGTCACTTCCATGGTACTCAACCATTTTACTGTCTGCAACCACAAGCGTCTCCACCCACCGCTCCTTGCTGACAGAGCGCCGAGAAACCTTTCTGGCAGCTTTATGATTTTGTTCCCATCTCTCCCTTCGAAGCTGCTGCTGTTTCAAAAAGCTGTGGGTATCTGGAAGAGTGAGAAGCAAGGCTGTCTTGAACAAATTTTCAAGCTTGATTTGAAGTGTATGGCCATAACACTTGCAGACAGAATGGCAGCATCACAGGATAATGTGAGTCGGAAAGGACTCCTGGCTACACCTACCCGACCCACTGTAAGGCCAACTCCAAAGTGACACCAGACTGCTAAGGGCCCTGTTCAGCAGAGTTCTGAATCACCCCAGATGTATTAAACATCCATCCAAAGGTTTACACTATTCAAATGCTAGGGATTATGCTGTGAGACAGAGATAAGCTAAAAGAAACCAAAAAAAACCCCAACCAACCAACCAACCAAAAAAACCCCCACAAAAACAAACAAAAAAACCCCACCCCCCCCCCCCCCCCCCCAAAAAAAAACCCCACAAAATTTGAATAGGGGATGCTATTTTCAAGGAGTTCTTTCGTGATGGTTTGGCTCTAAATTCTCTAATGACACAAGTTGATAGTTTGAGATATCCTTTCTTCACAGGTAGCCTTTTTCTCATCAGGATGGCACGTTAAGCTCGGTGCTATGACACATCCAAGCCTGCCTTGTTCTGTGTGTGGAAAATATCTTCAATGACTGGGGACACTTGACCAGCAGGTGTCATCTAAATACCAGCAGGGCAGGCAGCCACGGGCTCCTCAGCTGCTGTCATCCTGCCTGACTGACAGGCGAGACACTTACTGCTTCCACTTTAATTTTGGGATCTGTGCATCTAAATCTTTTCTGGAAGAAGTCTTGGCTCTGTAGAGTTGTTAGCAACCTTGCACTGCACTCAGTGGAGCTAATTAGTCTCCATTCAGCCTAGGCTTTGAATGTTACTAGGGAAATACCAGGGATGTAAATACCTCCAGGCCCAAAAAATAAATGAGATGCCAGTTCAACAGCTGCTGCTGGCATTTTTCCAACCCATAATCCAGAGAAACACTTCTACAGTGCAGGGATTTCCTGAGTCCTACGAAGGATCAGGAACAATTGTTTCTATTACATATATTGCAGTAGTACCTTGGCATCTCACTCATGGAAGAGCATGTCCTTATTCCAGATGGAGCACATCCGCAGGCCAGAAAGACAGTTCCTGCCTCCAAGTGCTTCCAGCCTTTCCAGCACCATCCCCACTGCTGTTCGGCAGAGGACAGCTATCCAGCATTATTACTTCCTCCTCCCAGCAATACCAAGTGTTGAGGAACAGTTACCCAGACCACTCTTCCCTTGAAGAATGGATGACCTGGCAGCTAGGTCCCAAATCTTTTGTTCACATCAGTAGATCTGCTACACCCTTGTCATGAATACCTTGTTTGCCTTTTAGAAGACTCAAGTGCAGACAGAGGATGGCACCTCGCTTATCTGCAAAATGAGGCAGCATTGGACTATTAGTGATGTGTATAATGTATCTCTCAGTGTAAAATGTGATTAGTATCTTGGTTTATCATATATGTTAAGGTCAGTCTGAAAGATGCCTAGAGAAAGAAGTGCTGGTACTCAAAACACATTTGCGTAAAATTGAAATATGTCACTTTAATAAACAAAATAGCATCAGCCACTTCGCACTTTTAGAACTGAGCCACAGTGCACAAGTGTGCTGTACACAGCAGCAATGAACTATTGCTGCTATGACCTCTGCCCTAACCCCACTAACCCACACTGCGGCATCACTCTAGCTGTCTCCCTCAATCTTTGTTCAGCTACAGCAATCTCCACCTCAATGAGGGGCTATTTATGAGCTGTATTCATTAGTCTCTCTCGTACATTTGCATGGTTTTCAGTATTCTTATTTCTATGAAGCACAGTTCTCATTATCTGCGTTTTTAAGGGGTTTGTGCTGAGAAAAACCTTTCCCGCAGCTACCCGAACAAAAAAAACTCTGTTCAGACTGCTGGTTAAGTGACTTGTTTATGGCCAAATAAACGTTAGGCCAGCTGTCAGGCTTTGTGTTTACAGCTAGCACAAAGTACTGCTAATTGTCTGGGCAGCTGGTAGCACTGGAGTTAAAAATGTTTAAAGTCATAGAGGCTGTAATGGCGAACAACCCCCAGGGAAAAGACTAGAGTCCTGGTTAAGTGTGAGGTTCTGTACTGTAGGAAAGTCTCAGAAGAGATTCAAATTGTGAAAATTAATGCCAGATAGCCACACGATTCTGCAGACAAACCTCTTTCCTCAGTGATGGATGTCCTCCTGTGCAGGGTATGTTGCCTGGATGGGTGACATCTAAGGACTGGATCCCTGCTGTGTTAAGTCTCCTGGCAGCTTTCTTAGCCATATGAAGCATAGAGAGAGAACCTCTTAGACCTACACTAACAAACAGGCGGCTACAAAGTATAGTTATACTTCTGCTTTTATGTGTCTCCAAATTTTGATTGTTAAGCTTTTAATTTTGAAGTTAAATAACTACCTTGTTTTTCCCTTGAATTAGTAAAGTGTTACAAGTGATTTCAGATTTGCTGAGTAATCCCAGGCAGCCTGTTGTCCAGAAATGGAAGCCTTGACTAGGAGCCCACCGGTTCAGGAATACCCAAGAAGTGTTGAAAAGTCTGAGACCTAGTAACATCCAGTGCTGTCTGAGAAAAGTCTGCCTCCCCATGTTCTTCCATCATAACTGCTGAGCACAGCACATTCCACAAGTAACAGAAGAGAGAAAGGGGGTACTCATACTCTGAGTGTTCCAATGCATTTCTGAGGAAGTGATATAACACAGGTAGGTACAGTGCTGGAGTCCTCAGGAATAGAAGCAAAAGTAGTGTTGAGAGTATACCCAGGACAGTCTAACAGTAAATAAAAGAAGGTTGGTAAGAGATTCAGGTAACAAACTGCATGAAATTCAAGCAGCAATACTCAGAAGTTTCTAGCCGTCATGGGAGAAAAATTTGGAAATGCAAAGCTTTTATCAGAAAAACTGATTCAGCCAAATGTGTAACATTCCAACAGTCATATGTGATATCCAGCCATGTGACTGCATAACCAGAGGAAATGGTGTAGATTACAAAACTTCATCAGCTTCTACTCAGAAATGGTTGATTAATTTCTGTCAAAGGGTTGCTTTTTAAAATCAAATTCTGAGTTGTTTTTAGTGAAAAATAAAAATGTCCCCTGAAACTACCCACACAAATCCTACTTGACTAACAACAACATAAAGGACCCTTAACTTTCAGTTACAAGGAAAGATTTTAAGTTCTCTGTAAGACTCAATTATACATGAAATAACAGTATTGTACAAACTTCTTCAGTACAGGTTAAAACTGCATGATTTCTGTGAAGAAAACAAAAGTTATACTCTCTCTTTTAGCACAGCAGTTTAATTTTTCATCAGGTGACAACATACTTTGCCAAACCTTTTGCCAATCTTTCTTTCCCCAAGAAAGAACTTTCTAATTTTTAGCCATCAATGTTCTCACTATAAAAAAAAAAAATCCACTGAAGTTCTTCTCTACTTTGAACAGCTCACCCTCTCAAAATGTTGCTTGATTTTGTTTGATTATTAAGCAGTTAATTATTGCTTGCCCTCCCCTGCCCCAAAGGGGCATTAAAGAACAAACCTGACACACCTCTCTTAAGGGCATTATGTGAGATTTCCATTAAGAAGGGTTTTTTTTTCCCCCCAGGCTTGCTCAAGGAAGAGTGCAACATACAGCACAACACAAAGGGACCTCAAGGTCCAGCTTTCAACACCTTTGGAGGCACATAGGGCTTTGAAGAAGCAAGGTGAAAATGTCTGGAAATTCCCAGAAAAGGAGAATGTACCCTACCACTGAAGGCTGTCAGACAAAATATAGTAGTACTGATTCATGTCTTCACTTTCTATCCTCAGCTTCTTTTTCTTTGCGCAAGAGCTCTTTCATTTTTACCACTCTATGTTGTTCACAGTCAAAATGCTACAACTCCAGATAGGAGGCGTGAACAGGAGGGATGTTAGACGAATAAATTTGACACTGTTCATAACTTGCTACATTATGATTCTTCCAAAAAAACTTCACTTTGTCCTAAGATGTGCCTTAAGGTTAAGTATTAACAAAATGACTACAGTTTTGCGGTGAGCTTTTCAAGAGGTCAGTAAACTCTGTTGAAACAGTCATTGTACAAAGGACATCTCCCTCTTTCATTCATGAAGAAAGAGAGCAAATTTGGCAGCTGACTTACTGTAAGAACTTATTAATTATTTATAAAATAAATGCAGTAGGAGATCCCCATCCCCTGTTCTAACTAGCTCTTCTAAAACAGACAAGGAAGTTTTGTACAGATGGTTTCTGCTTATAAACAGCCATAACAAAACTAAGTCTGGATGCTGACAGTGGGAGAATAAGGACTCACAGGCTATAACGGGAAAACTATTGTAATGTAAGAAAGTGAGTATGTGAATTTAAAATTGAAAAGATAACCAAATCAGTTCTTTTTATAAGCATTTCTAAAACAGGCTAAGCTAAATCACACAAATCCTTTCCGAGTGTGGAGTGTTCACACAGGAAACTATTACAACAATTTAATCACATACAAGCCCATGATGACAACCACCAAGTCCCAGCAAAAACAAGCACAGAGAAAGAAAGCTTACAACTCTGCAAGGTTTGTTTAACTTTGACATTCCTGCTGTCAGAAACGTGACGTATCAAACAGTGGAGACACACCACTTTAGTGCAGAATGAAGCTAAAATTGGACCTGTGTTGACTGATGCACTTAATCAGATACTGCTGCTCAGTGTGTCTGCTGCTCATTACTACTTGGGCTGGAAGGATGGAATGATAGATGTGCTGGGCCACTGGTATCAGGAGGTACATAGAGAATAGCATTGTGAGAGACAGCTATGCCTGAAGCTTCCAATGTTTTGCAATGACTATCCTTCTGCCTCTGTGTTCTTATTTTCTTACTCAGGAATTAAACCCAAGTCAATAAGGGACAGTTAAAAATTGAAAAAAAGTATCTTCTAAAACAGAATATATCTGTAAAAGAATTTTCAGATTAAAAACTCACAGTAAATTTTTTTTATGTTAGAATGTCTCTTTCTAAATAATTTAAGAACTGTTAACCCAAGAATGATAGAGAAATGCAGGTTTTGGGAACTGTGATTATGAAAATGCAAATTTTAACATATTAATAATTTTATATTGAATAATAATTTTACAATTAACAATTTAACAATTAATTTTTCTTCTTTTTTCATGTCTGTATGAAAATTCATTCACACAAAATTAATGCAAAAACCTGAAAGTTGAAGTAGTTAACTTGCATCTTGAAGTAGTTATCTCTGCATTGTCAAGGTTGATCTGATTTCCAGTTTGGTTAACCAAATAGTGTCCAGAAGCTCATGAATCAGAGTCCAAAAGTTTCTGGTAATGTTCTATAAATTTAATTCACATAATAATGAAGAAAAACCAAACTGGTTATATGTTGGCAATAAGAGGTCACCAACCTCCTGCAGTCAGGAACAAGAATAAGACTAAAAGGGTAAAAGGATCTTATTCATTACAAGAAAGACATTGAGGTGCTGGAATGTATCTAGAGAAGGACAACAGAGCTGGTGAAGGGTCTGGAGCACAAGTTTGATGAGAAGTCAGTGAGAGAGCTGGTGGTGTTTAGTCTGGAGAAAAAGAGGATGAGGAGAGACTTTATCACTCTACAGTTACCTGAAAGGAGGTTGTAGCCAGGTGGGGGTTGGTCTCTTCTCCCAGGTAACATGCAATAAGACAAGAAGAACTGGCCTCAAGTTGTGCCAGGGGAGGTTCGGTTTGGATATTAAGAATAACTCCTTCAACGAAAGTGTTGTCAGCACTGCAACAGGTTGTAGTATCACCATCATGACAAAACCAATATGTTGTAAGGACTTAAAGAGCAGAGTTGCCTGTCTCAAACACTGTCTAGGTCACAGTAGGAACTTATTTCTTTCTATCTCTCTACATAACGTTCATTGTTAAATAAAATCCATATTGCTGAGTTTGGCACACGGTCTCCTTTGAGTCTTAACTTGGGCAGAGGCATCTCTCACTAACCAGATCTTAAAATATGTCCAGTACTGTTTTGCCTGTTTATGCTTCCCCATGAAAAGTCAGAAATGTCAACTGGGTTTAAGGGCCTTCTCTAGTTTTCAAGAGCCAACCTGTGCACCACAGGAGCTCCTCACTGGGTCATCACTTCCCTTCAGTTAATACAGCAAAATCAGCCACTTGCATCTCTCAGTCCTTGCAAATGATCAGTACAGAACCAGCTGGGACCAGCTGCTCCTGTCTCCTCTCAAGGAGGGATAGGAGGGAAGTCAGAGGCAAATACACACAGGCAGCACAGTAGAGCCATGAGATGCTACCACTCCTGTGTTTACCCAGGCTGCTGGGTGGTCCCAAAACAGGATGCAGCCCCCCTGCAGGACCTAGACCCTGCTCCAGCTCATAGCTTCACCCTCACAAAGAAACTCCAACGCTAACAAAAACTGAACCTCCACGGTTTGTTTAGCAACTGTCTGTGAAAGGCATGCATCATGAACTAAAGGTATTTCACATCATCTCACCACTGTACTACTCCTTGTCTTGATCCTACTGCACTTCCTTCCCTAACTGCACCTCTTCTCAAGACACAAAAAAACTACCCTCACTGACTACTAGGCAAGGTTCCAGCTCAGTTGTGACTCCCAGGAGTGAGCCCAGGCACCTGAACCCCTCAGGCCATTTTCAAGCCAACTCTCAGATGTCAGCACTCTCTGCCCTGATGCCTCCACTCAGCTTGGACTTGTTCTGGGTCAAAGACAGCTCAGAAAGTGCTGTTCAACTCATCCCCCAGCAATCTCCAAATGGCTCTAACAGTCACAACCAGCAAACAGAAGGTTGCTTCTGTAAGACCTGCTTTGACCACGTGAATTACCATGGCACAGGAGTGGAAACAGGCCAGCCATTCCTCTCAGTAGTCAGGATCTGGCCACTGATCAAGAGACTGAGAAAATTTAATGTATGCACGCAGACTGTTGTGTGCTACTTGGCAGCAATGTCAAAGAATACTGGACACAAAAATGATCTCATTGTGTGGGAATAGTGGTGGACATGAATATCCACAGCGTTACACTTCGAGAGCAACTTATCTTACATTATATATACAGAATATATGGTGCAGAGAATACCACAGGAATCTTTTAAACAGGATTTTTCAAGCAAAGTTATTAAAGACAATCTCTTTTATGTTCATTATGTAAACTGCCTGCCTTTGTAGCTATTCTACTCATTTACAATGTCAGTTTTCTGCTACACATTCTGCCACTGGATTTGTAATTTCGGGGCATTTTATCATTTAGTTACTCAAATATCCTCACACATATAAGGAAATAATAGTTTCTAGTTCAGCCTTCAAAAAGTACTGCTTAAACTGTGACATGTTTAAAACAATCTCTTTCAAGATATCAACAGAGAGGTTACTGAACATGCATATGGCACAGGAACTGGGGAGCTTAGTTGAAATTACACCCATTGGCATCCCCTTATTCTTAGGAACTTCCACCACAAAACCACTGGGTAGACTTCAAGAATACAGATTTGCCTACTTTAACTCTTTCTTACATAAAAATCAGTCAAGAATTCAATTTAAAACATAGTTTCAAGACTGGATTTGAGAGAGTTCTCCATTTGGAAGATGGTAGTCCAGTTATAAAGCACTAGACAGAAATAGATGATTTCAATTCTAAGCATAAAAGACATAAAATTAATTTTTAAAAAGTTGATTCTAGACAGAATTTTATCTTTGTATTTGCAGAATTGACTGGCTAAGAAATAATTTGAGCTCAGATCCTAAATATTTAAGTAAAAATGTATGAGGATGCATTTTCTTACATAAATTAATGGAGAACCCATTAAAATATACATAAGATTATTTCACTGAGCACTGACAATGAGAATTTTCCTGGTCTTATAATCATAGTTTGAAAAATTGTCTCTTAGTTGCCTTGAAATTCTGACTTATAACACAAAAGGACAGGAGAACATTAAGAAAATAATCTAGATTAAACTTTCCCTTTTTTTTCTCTACATTTATCTTAAATTCATTAATATAGAAGATAGATCCCTGCTTCTTTCAGAACTTAGAACATATCCTTTGTGTGAGCCATAGAACTACCTACTGTAGGTTGTAGTGACATCAAAGAAAATGTATCACAAAATTTGTTAGGAAAACACTCAGAGGGACAAGGAGGTGGAAGAAACATACTCTAAAACCACATATAAATAATTTTCAATACTCCTCATAACTTTTAAAGGAAACTTCTTCAAATCATCCAAGTAGCTATACAGAAGGTCCATTAGTGTTCCCTGTACAAATTGCCAGGTTTTACTTTAGCACTACATTTCAACATTTTATTTAGTTTATCAATTTAAACACATTCCTCTTCACTTCTATTTTTCTCTGAAATAGTTTCTCAAAGTTAATAGATAGTGTGTACTGAAAGGACTGGAAAGTGGTTTTAAAAGCTGGAAAGCCAGACAGTAATCAGTGCTTTCCAAATGCTCTAAAATCCTGCTGAAAAACACTGGCTTTTAGTAAACTGAAGATGAAACCCTAATTTGGTACTTACATTAGCTATTTTATGTCTTATTGACATTCCTAGGAATTCTCCATTGATCTCATTCTACAAACTGTACCTGCTCATTAATTTAGCAAAATATAAGTTTATACAGGACAAACAAGAACTTGTTAGAGCACACTGGACGTGGTACAGCAAACAGGCTGCAACTCAACAGAATTCAGGTCATGGTGCCAGATCTGCCTGAGAATCAAGAAAAAATAGCCTATTTTTAGACTCCCTTATTGGCATGGACAACTTAGCAGTGTTCCCAGCAGCCTTCACCACCAGCAGCTTTTGCATCCCATTGCAACCCCTTCTACCCACAGCATGCTCAGCTTTCTCCTCTATTTTCTTTGTGCCAAGCAGCAAGCTAGTAACTATTTGTAAACCCAGGAAATTCTGCAGATCTAGAAGGAACAGCAACCTCCATGCCTTTATACCCCTGCGAGGGGGTATAAGACATACTGTGCTGGATCACACAGAGTGATTAGAGAGCAAATAAAACAGATCTGTGCTTCCAACATGAAGGGTAATCCAACACTGTCTGGTAAACACAGCTTGACTGACAGTTATCGCTGCTTCAGCCCTTCCAGTCTGCCACTGTCACTGTCCTGCTCTCATCTTGGGATCCTAGAAACAGGGAAGTCTCAAAGCAGTTTCTGCCAAAAACCCAGGCCTATGAGAAAATTGAGAAGCATCTCTAACCATTCCACCTGCTGCCACTGAGTTTTACTATGTAAAAGCTTTAAAATGACAAATCAGTCTGAAGACGCCAACAGACAGTAACATTCAGAAATCACTGATCTCAACTAGCAAACAAGTAGGTAATACCATTAATTTTATAACAGACCTAATTAGCTATTGTAATGAACTGCATGTTCAAACTGATATTTGCCTTCTAACATTACATTTACAGGATTTAAATTTCAACTGCTTTTTTCCCGCTATCATGACTTACTTTCATCATGAAAGGACTGCGAGGAGCAGGACGAGCATGAGCTGTTATGTGTAAACAAGGGTGAAAGAGAATGCCCGGATCCTATTCCTTTCCTCATCAGCCATCCTTAGAAACACCCAAAGTAAACACCCAATTCCCTAAAATACCATAGGTCACTCGGTCTTTGTGGTATCATCGTGTGAGATGAAATTTGAAAGGCAGATGGGGGAGGGGACAGAGTTGGATGACTGGTGTCAAGTCAGCAAAATTCTGTGCTTCATTTTTCTCCATCTCCCAATCTTCATGCACCTGTCTGAAGACCTTTATGCTGGAGGTGTGTTGCAGATGGAGAGGCCAGGTGCTCATGAATGCACCATCCATCCGCAAGTAAACATTCCTCGAACCAAAGTTCGTTATACATGGAAAATAGCAACTACAGTTCACTCATAATTCCAGAAACTTACAATCTCAGTACTAAACATTCGAAAGACAGTTTAAGAAGTGTAAAGTACTCCAACTAAATTAATATATAATGTCTGTGATGTAAAAGAAAAAAAGCTACTCACAGAATAGTTCTTTGAAGTGGTAGCTAAATGATGTCTCTTAATTAGTTTGTTTAAAATTTAGATTACTGAAAGAAAGAAGGGAAAGACAATCTGAAATTAACCTTGAAATCAAATGTTATTCTTTCCAGCTTTGGTATGATATCATTAAGAAATGCTGCATATGCTATAACCTTCTTATCTCTGGGCTTACACAACAGAGTTTATTTGGCCTTTCTCTGGACCAGCTGTTGTTTTTTCCATTCCATTTCTCCACTAGCATACTCAGAGGAAAAAGCACATGCTAGCATTTTGAGGGGCCTCCTTGTCCTTGGCTGAGGCCAAATGTCTTGTATTTCAGATGATGTTACTAAGCAATACAGTCTTCAAAGCCTCTGCCCCAACCCTGCTGTGCTTCTGCAGCAAACATCAGCAGTGAAAGCATAGCTCTTACAGATGAGGACTCCCCCTGAGCCTGGGCCTGTGAAGGGGTTGGTCACTCTGAAATGAATTATGCTAATGACATCTTGAAAATCTCAGACATATATGGTTTTTATGTTTTCTATTCTTAGAAGTAAGTCCTGATAACAATATTTTCCAGCTTTGTGACATTTTGAGAGATGGTTGTTGAGGTTCTCCTGCTTCAACACAGCACACAAGATCTCATTTTGCCTGATTAAGCCACTGAAGAGGAACCTATACACAGATAACAGACACTGAAACAGCAAAGCAGGGACAGATTCCATCCTGCAGCTAGGGTGAGCTGACAGAGGTGCCTGTAAAGTGCTAGAAGGAGAACAGCATAGATGACATCAAGACATCTCACGGGAGGCAGCCAACAGCATCTTTGCACGTGAGAGGTTAATGATCCTGCCACCAGGCATCTTGCATGAGCAATCCTCTCAAGATAACATCAGTTTCGGGTGACCTGTGTCATACTCAGCTCTTCATGAGCACTGGTGCACGGGCTAAAGGATGTTTCCAGTTTTAGCCAGAGTTTTAAGAGTGACCTTTTTCCTTTGATTCCAGTTTCTTATTAAAGACTGATTGTCAGGGGCACTATAACCTGTTGGATGTCACGATCCAATTAATTCATTTCTATTTCTGTCATGCACAGGATGGAGGTTCACCAGTAATACCAGCTTTAATTAACTGAACTCCCTGTGGTTCACTGCCTACAGAAAACTATGCCAGAATCCTTCACAGACAGAAGCTTTTGGGGCTCCCACACTAAAATGCCAAGAACTTTGAAGATGTTTGCTTAGAACTGAGTTTGAGCTTTGAAATTTGCACTCCCGTGGAAAGAGAATCAAACAAAGCCCTGCCAACAGATTGAACCTCTTTTTTTTTTTTAAATGACAATTTCAATTTTCATTTGCAAAAAGCCCCTGGCTCCACTTCTCTCCAGGAAGCCTTAAGACAATAAAGGTATGTAAATGCATGGGATCAGAAAGAGGGGAAAATGCAGGTTTGCCTGAGAGAAACATGCAGCTTACATTCATCATAAACCAGTATGATTAATTATAGCCTAAGGAGAGAAAAATATCCAAAAAATTGACAGTGATGTATAAAACCAAGCTATACCCATCTGCTGAGGAAGGGGTTGTTCAGTAATCCATTTCTCAATGTAAAACCTATCTCCACCTGGACAACTTTCAGCTGCCTACCAATGTTACCAGTCTGGGCTTTGCAAGAAACTCCCTTCTTTTACTGCCTTCTTCCCTATGACCTCCCCGACAGGTGAAATTTCAAGCCTCTCATCATCTTCCATTTCTACTGATGAAGACCTGGCTGACAGAAGTACCTCATCATGGCCAACGGATGCAACCGGAACACTGAAAATACTATAAAGCAGTGAGTAGTTCAGTGAATATTTTATATGGAGAATTTTAGGCAAATAATGTCAGGCAAATAATACAGAAAATTACAGCAATGATCCCTTGTTGAAACTTGAGTATCTGAAAGAAGACTTTGATTCAAATCCAAACCTCCACAGAGCTGAGGAGAATCCAGACTGCAGGCTCAACCAACAACAGTGCAGATTAGAGAGGAAAGAACTTGATTTATCTTATTTTAGAGTTTGGGCAGGTAAGAAACTTGCTGCTAATTCCAACGTGGGCAGAATGGGAGACAGGCTGAGATGGTGTTTTAACTGTATTTAAAAAGTATTTAAAGTATAAAAATCTATCTCTCTGCAGCTTCAACTCAGATGCTGTTTGGCAGCTGAGCAAAATATTAGACATTTTTTAAAAGAAAAAAGAAGTCAATAGTATTTTTTGGGCAGTGTTTCTTGACACTGATTAGAACAACTTAAAAGTGACTTTCTGTAACAATCTAATTTATATGCAAAAGACGTCATCATTGCTGTTTAAAGAGGACAGGAATACCTATTTTTTTCAGCTAAGACATCTGATTACATGCTGTCTGCTAAAGTACGTTTAGGTTAAATATTTGCAAGAGAAGACAAGTGGTAAGTGTAGATGAGATCACGGAAAACAATAATCAATATTGTCTCTTATTCTCTTTCATATAGAAACCTTGACATGCAAGAAATAATTGCATAAAGTCTTCAAACAAGTGTAGGATTTAAGGGCAACAACTAAAAACATTTGCTACGCCTCTTAATACAGCAATCTTCTGGCCACCTCTTTTTTTTGCATAAAGATGGATGTCTATTTGTTGTGGATAATTCCTTTTTGTAGGAAAAAAAACTTATATAATCTGTATGATCTTTAACTGAATGGTGTCCCTCCAGTCTGTTTTTTACGTACAGTTTTTTCAAGACAGTTCAGAAATTGCACACAGTAAAGAATCAATATTCCAAAAATACCCTCCAACATGCAGTCTTCACATATGCACAGTGAAAACAAGCAACAAACCTCACTCTACTACGACTCTTCCACAACAAATCAAATCCAGCTAGCAAGTCAAGTAGGTCACTAAAACTGTCTTGAGGTAGATCTTTGTTTTAAGTAATCAAATGTGAAACCAGTTCAGACATAAAGACCTGTGTCAATCAATTACTTTCTGAACTCCAAAAGATGCCTTTCTGCAGACAGCTGACTAGTGAATATCTGTCTACTAAACACAAAGTTCTAAGTTATTCAGTATTACCAGAGTTCATTATGAGAATGGTCCCCACAGCAGTGGGGCTGAGAACTCCATCCTACCCCCAGCAGATAATCAGGAGTGCAGAATATCTGTGCAGCCTGAGTAATTGTGCACGGTGTGGGATAAGTCCAGCTGTGGCCCCACTTTTCCCAAAAAAGAAGACATCTTACAAGGTGACTGAAGTAGTGGTGGATAGAAAAATAACCTCGCAAGTTTTACAGTTCCCCTTATTCCCAGCTAATCATAAAGCTAAAATCTGTGCTTAGAGGAGAATTATGATTGCCTTTCAAGTACAATTCATCCAAAGGCATCTCTCCAATTACATGAAATGCATCCAAGTTTAAGAAGCTGTCGGGACATGAAGAGTGAAGAACACAGCCACAAACAAGGACAAGCTTCAAGGACACTCTGTTTCATGCAGAAAAACTGTGCTCAGACACCTGTTTAAAGTGGGTCACGTATGACAAGAGGCTGCCAGAGGCTCTTCAAGGACATGTAGACTTTGGAGAAACTGATTGAGAATGCTGAGCCCATGTTACTATATTAGCTCCAAAGAACAAGTCCAGTACTTATCAGAAGAATTAGAAATTTGTGATCTGCCCAGAAATAATATGGTAATTGTAGTTACTTATTAGAAGGTTCACAGAGAGTTCAGTATGACTGAGAAATCTGGCCCTAACCAGACTGAAGCCTGAACATCTCTGCCAATACTACTCCATTAATGGGTCAAGTGTTTTCAGCAAATTTTCAAACTCCTGCATCAAAAAATATTTACCAAAGGCAGCCAAGCTTTCTGCGTTTGCTATTTCACCTGTGGAAATACAGTTTACATTATTCAAGGCCAGTGTTATCCTGTAAAAGAGGATGGCATGTGATGTGTAACAGTTTAATTTTAAAGTGTGCTACTGCTCTCCAAATCAATACCGCAGCAATTTAACATTTACATTACCAAAGCATTTGTTTACCCAATCAATTGCAATACTCAAGAAGTGCAGTAGCATCACACGCAGTTTGATAAGGAAAGCTGTAGGCATAGAGCAAGTGCACCCTATATTCATCTATGACAGTACACAGTTAGAAATGCTGAACTAAGTTTAGTCTGGATGCAGACTGAGACCCCTCAATCTGATGAGCAGTTAAGTAAAATGTTTCAATGAAGATATGGAAGAGACCACAGTCTATCCTTTAAACTGCAGGAATGCAAGTGCAGTAAGGAAGTATGGTGTACCAAACACTACCTTTTTCCAGTGGTAGAGTGACTAGACAGAAAGACTACTCAATCACAATGAAGGAGATTTTTCGCTCCTTGTAGTTTTGACTCGTATTATTTGGAAAATGGCCTGTCACAGAACTTTTAAATTTATTCAGTCATTGAGTGAGGTAGTGTATCACTTCTCTGATGCCTTTTGGTGGCAATAACTGATAATTATCACCTTATAACATTAATCTCACGTTTCCACATTTTTCTCCCTCACCTTCTGTAAAACACAAACACTTAGGGAAAGCACCCTGCTTCAGTTAGTAGGACGAAGTGAAATACTGACTGTAAAATTCCAATCAGAAAAGAGAAGAAGATGAGAAAACAATCATGGACTGGGAAAGCAGGTGCCAGCACTCTGTCAGCACTGATCTTTCTCTGTCCCCTATTCAGCACAGTCTTTGGATACACTTGGGTAAAGCTCTAGTTTTGACTCTTCACTCATTTAACTGGAGAAGAAGAATTGCACTAAATACAGTATTTTATTCCTTTCTCCTCTACCTGTACTGAGAGCAAGCAAAAAAAAAAAGAAAAAGAAAAAGAAAAAGAAAAAAAATCTAATGTATTCTTGAATCCTGAAATTTAGGGTTTTTTACCTTCATTCCATGAGGTTGATTGGGGAGGGGAGAAATCTTCTGATACCAGTTAGTAGCAATTGTTTCATTGACTGCTAGAACAAATTGGTTATGATGTCTTTGTTTCCCAGGTACTCCACCTCCGAAAAGCTAAATCTCTTGCTGCCTGCACAAGCAGACAGTCACTGTTTCCAGTTCAGTGCAAACTCTTTCAGAGGTTAGAGATACTCCGTGTACTCCTGCAAGCTATTTGTTTTCTTGGTCTTGCTTTAAAAGAGAGGTCATTCTACTGAATGTACCTATTTGCTCTTTTTTTAATGCCAAGCATCTTATAAACACCTTAGTAGAGCCTGTTTGTAGAAAGAATAGGGATGAAGGGATAAAGATGCTCTTTCCTCAGCTGAGGTTGAATTAATCTCAGTTACTTAAATTCAATGTGTGAACTTCTCATCCTAAGATGTGCTTTGGAGAAACTAAGCAAATTAAGATGAATTGTAATTGATGTGGTAAACACAGGAAAAACAAATATTGGAAAAATGTCAGTATCATTCTTTAAAAAGAGATAGAAGCTACAAAGCTTGTAGCAAGGTTTATGGCAACAAGCAAAGCTGCTTACACTGGACACAATGTTCTTCTAAAAAAAAAAGATAGCTTATTATTTGAGAAAAAAACATTGTCCTGGGTTTTTTTTCCCTTCCTCTTTCAAGTGATTAAACAAAAGGCTTTAGGGTCAAAAGCCAGGACTAACAATTTATGCTGTACACTTGCAGACATAACCAGAAAAGAATCCTTTGACAGTATCAATTTAATCAGTAAAAAGCAAAAGACTGTGTGAATGAAGTCCTGCAGTCAGACGTAATCCTTAGGAAGAACAGGTAACTGTTGTCTGAAACAGTTTAATGGCATTCTAATAATCTGTTAAATGAACTGTGCCACCAAGCCACCATTGAAAGTGCTTAAAAACCAGTTTTGCATGGGCAATATTGCTCTGCTCCTTTAGCATCCCTCACCCCTCTACTCATTTCACACTGCAGCCAGACTCTTGTCTCATCCTTTCCACTGGAGCCTTATCCCATCACAGTTCCAACATAAAATTGCCCCAGTGCAAAAAATTCAGCTTTAAGATTTATTTACTTCTCTTCAGGTAAGGAGTTGGAGGCCATGTAAAACCCAAACTAATCCTAAATTCTGATCTATCAAATCTTTTCAATGCCAAAATGAGAGCAAAGTATGTGGCAACTTCTGTACACCTAAAGCTCCAATGAAGTATTCTGAGAGATATATTTTATAAACACTCTAAATCTTTCTTTGATTAGTTATATATTACAGCTGACTGCAGCAATCACTGGGTTGCAGTCTGAATAAACTCAATTGCCCTCCCTCTAAATGACTGCAATCTCTCCATCTCACCAGCCCAAGAAAAAGAAGTCCATCTGCTCCTATTGCATCCCTCCCCTCTGTAGCACCTGGTCAGGAAGCATTTTCATACCACAGCATTTTCATTCATAACTTCATAAAATTTTTCTATTTTGCAGCCCACGAACAAACCCCATACCTAGTGACAGACTGCATGAAAACAAGCAGAAGAAGTGGGATGAGACCTTCTCTTATTCTGTAGAAGAGAGAATAATTCCTTTTCGCTTGGATTATATCTCAGAGCACTGTTAAGTTTTTAAGACAGACTATTTAGAAAAACAAAACAAATTCTCAGATCCTTAGTTTCCTCTCCTACAGGCACAAAGGATTAGAGAAGTTCTTCATAAGGCTCGTGGCGACTTTTCATTTGTCATTTCTGCCAGTTCTCATGCATATTTCAAATGGTACAGTAAGACAGCTGCTACTAATGTACAATATCATAACGCTACTTTCAAGATAAACAACTCAGTTTTGCATGCAGATAATGACTGAGTCATCTGGCAGTTTCCTAAGCAGCAGTGGAAGTGTATAGCACAAACCTGTTTTAATTTATGTCATTTATCACAATGATTTTTCTCCGGATATCTGAAACTGTTAAAGACATTACAATTATAAATTAATTAGTATAATCATTGCAAGAGCACAGGAATATGACTGGTGCTAATAAATTAGACAGATGAGCAATCACCAACCATATGAAATTTCACAAGGGCAAGTGCTGAATTCTGCACCTGGGATGGGGCAAACCTGATTATTTGTACAGGCTGAGGAATGAGATGCTGGAAAGCAGTGCTGCAGAAGGGGACCTGGGGATCCTGGCTGATGACAAGTTGAATATGAGCCAGTTGTGCCCTGGTAGCTCGGAGGGCCAACCCTGTCCTCGGGGGAATCAGGCAAAATATTGCCAGCCAGTCGAGGGCGGGCATTGTCCAGCTCTGCTCTGCCCTGGGACAGCCTCATCTTGAATAGTGTGTGCAGTTTTGGGAAACACCATTTAAAAAAGACATTAAGCTCCTAGAGACTGTCCAAAGGAGGGCAACAAGGATGGTGAAGGGCCTGGAGGAGAAGCCTTACGAGGAGCGGCTGAGGGCACTTGGTCTGTTCAGCCTGGAGAAGAGGAGACTGAGGGGAGCCCTCACTGCAGTTGCAACTTTCTTGTGAGGGGAAGAATAGGGGCAGACACTGATCTCTTCTTCTTCTCTCTGGTGACCAGTGACAGGACTGGAGGCAATGGCATGAAGCTGAGGCTGGGAAGATTTAGGTTGGATGTTAGGAAAAGGTTCTTCCCCCAGAGGGTGGTTGGGCACTGGAACAGGATCCCCAGGGAAGTGGTCACAACACCAAGGCTGACAGAGTTCAGAAGTGTTTGGACAACATTCTCAGGTACATGCTGGGATTCTTGGGATGTCCCACACAGCGCCAGGAGTTGGACTCAATGATCCAAAAAGGTCCCTTCCAACTCAGCATATTCTATGATTCTATGGTAATAGTATGTAGGTGAGATGGACAACAAGTAGGTTGGACCCTGGAGATTCATGTGGTTGTTGCCACAGTAAAAATTTTAAGTATGCTCCACAGAGCTTCTTCCAAGAGACACGGTCCTTCCACTAAAAAAAACTATAAAAAACAGGAGATCAGCATCCTCTACCTAATCCCCCTCCCGAAATAATTCCTTTACTTTGATTTTGTCTATACAACTAGTCTTTATACTCCTTGCCTGATGGACAGGTTAGTTTCTGACTAACAGATTTCTATTATCAGCACTCAGTTTTGTGCACTGACTTGTAAGCACGCAGCTGATTCAACTTTTCCAAGCAAAAATCACCACTACATTTTAACCTGCACATACACCAAGCTTAAGTCATAGAAATAACTCAACCGGGTTAGTTTAATTAAAAAACAAACAGAATCAGAGCTAAAATAAACAAATGCAGATACTCTGTGATGAATCTCAGCCCACAAAGTTAAAATATTTGATTCTGAACACCATTTCCTACAAGAGATACACTAAGCACCTCTTAATCAGCTAAGCCCCAACCCAGTGGGGACAAAGCTAGGGCAGAGAACACAAAATGAAGTTAAATCTGTAAAATAGAATTAGTTTTTAGAATTAATTGTGAATTGTAAATTGAAAATGTTTTGCTTTAATGTGATCCCAAAAGGCATTACTCTGAGCTATCTGGGATATCATGTGGGTGGACCAGCTTTCTGGTATCAAACTCAAAAGCAAGAAGTACAGGAGACCCTGAAAAAGTGGAAGAGTCATCTTACCACTTTTAAAATTCATTTACATGCCAAGTATTCACCAAAGTCTGTGTAGTCAATATATTTAGCATAGAAAGCAAGAATTACCTCACTTTCTCTTTTTGTTCTGTATTTCACTTCTAACAAGAGCAATTGCTCTGACAATGCATAAAGCAAACAGGAGATTACACTGAATTCATTCTTTCTTTCTTCTATCCCTATTGAAGAACTGGCTACAGCACAGGGTTGGAAGGGACCTGAAACATCATCTAGTTCCAGCCATGCCATGGGCAAGGACACTTTCCAGGTTCCTCCAAGTCCCAGCCAGTCTGGCCTTGAACAATTCCAGGAACGGGGCATCCACAGCTTCTCTGGGCAACCTGTGCCAGTGCCTCACCTCACAGTAAGAATTTTTTTTTTAATATCCAATATAAACCTACTCTCTTTCAGTTTGAAGCCATTCCCTCTTGTCCTGTCATTCCATGCCCTTATGAAAAGCCTCTCTCCATCCTTCTAACACCCTTCAGGTACTGTAAGGCTGTAATTAGGTCACCCCATAGCCTTCTGTTCCCCAGGCTGAACAATTCCTATACGAGAGGTCCCTTCAACCATCTTGGTGGCCTCCTCTGGACCCGCTCCAACAGGTCATTGTCCTTCCTGTGCTGGGAACCCCAGAGCTGGACACAGCACTCCCAGTGGGGTCTCACCAGAGCAGAGCAGAGGGGTAGAAACACCTCCCTTGACCTGCTGGCCAGGCTGCTTTGGGTGCAGCCCAGGATACATAACACACAACATAAAAGGTAAGGCCTTTAGAGGAAACAATGATTGTTATATCCTGTCACACAAAGGGAAAAAATACAATGAAGAAAATGCTTTCTCCCCCATGCCCTTTTTCAGACCGATTACTTAACTTTTACGACAGGCAAGAAGATTACTACTTGACTGAAGGCAGACATTACCTCTAAGGGCTGACAGAGTTGGTTAAAAATAGAAATACAAATGGCAGTATATTGCTTTGTCAGTTCATAAGACACTAACTTTGTTTGCCTGCAATATCATGAACATATTATCACCAGAAAGAGTTCTGTCACATTATAATGAATAACATCAGACAGGAAGTTTAAATTGAAAACCCTAAGCAGACTTAGCTAATCTAAGAGATTAAACCTCAGGGAAGCTATGCTCATTTTTTTCCAGTGTCCAGGTACAGCCAGTCTTTCTCTTTCTCATTCTGCATGATTTTGAGGAAAGATACAGGAGGCTAAAAGTGAGAGGTAGAAAGAAGATAAGCAGACCCCACAAAGCAAATACAGAGCATGATCCCTGGCATCTCCTATCTTCTCTCCATACTTAAAATTACTACCTACAGATGTTATTTCATCCATGAAAGAAACCTGGAAGACAGTAGGCAAGAACAATTTCCTCATTCTTCATGGCAAATCTAAATTAATTCCCCTTGTTTATCCCAGCAGTCAGCAGAAGAAATGGAAAACCAGGGAGCTATTTTAAATATATGCCAAAATAAATATCACCTTTAGATGCTTATGGCTTTTCAACTCCAGGCTTATTTTCTAATATATAGATATATTTTTACTTGATGAAAAATAAAATGGAAGAGCATTCATATTAATTCTTCTGGCTCCTCTTATCTTTACCTGCCCACTATCACAGAAGATTGAGTAACCCCCACCATCAGCTTTCTAGTTTCCCCCTGCTATCTTTTCACACTACTCTTGGTCAGCAAGCAAGAAGTACAATGAAGGTCTACGACCAGAAATATAGTGGAATTGAGTTATTGTTTGCTTCTTTAATTTACCTATTCATATTACACTGCAGTAAAACTTTAGCAGCAACCATGACTGAGGATTAAAAATTCCTACATTCCTCCTTTTATTTCCCGCTCCTGGAAAAGAACCAACTTCTCTTAAACCACTGACCTGTGAAAGACAAAAACATATTCTTGTGTATTCTGCAGCTCTGTTTGTACAAAACTTGGGCTTTACGTCATGTAGGTTACTTTTCATTCATCCCTACCAATACTGTACCTTTTTAAAGTTTGATGCAGGCTCAGTTTCAAGGCCTCCAACATCAGAGAACCAATACAAGATCTGTACATTTCTGGCATGAAATCAATCAAGTAAATGATTTTACAGATAAAGGAACTCATTTTGTAATTATGAGATATCAACTACCCTCTATATGCTGGAACGACAGAGTGTAGTAGCTTGTTTTCCCAAAAGACATGATGCTGAGTATTACTGCCCCAATATTTAAGTTATTTTTACTTACACTTCTGTGCAAAAAAATCTTGATGTTAGTGTCCTGCATTTCACTTTCAGAACAACCAAATAAAAGTCTTTAAATATTCTGATAACTATCACAGAGAATCTAGAAATCCTAAGTTTAAACCATGGATTAAAAGGGAGATATTTTATGTTGTGCACAGCATTTGCATGGAGTGAGAACATTTTATTAAAAATAATTCTGACTGCAAATCTTGTCATTCCAAAACTACTCAAGAATTCAAGTTTCAAACTCACTAAACAGTTCTGGTTGGAGAAAAAAGTGAGGGGTAGAAAGGATCAATAGTGTGAAAAACATATCCCATCAGTCATAAGGAGGATTTAAGTTTTCAGAAAGGAACCCAGATGGGTAGCTCCTAAGGCATTTTGACTGACATGCTCCCATTTTGCATAATCTCTTCTTGCAGAATTATAAAAAGCCTGGTAGAAAGAAAGGCATACACCACTAGAAAATATAAGATGTTTGAAGAGATTCAGAAAGCAGATAAGCAGAAATCCAGCAAAATTTGTACCATTCAATCCACATGCTTGTTCACCTTCCATTGAGGTGGCCCGTCTTCTCCTCAAAGCATTTTGAAGGTTATTTGCCCCATATATAATATGGGGATGGGGTGTTCCCTCCTTCTGTGGATGCTTTTTAATAGGCTCAATGAAGTAATCCCCATGGGGCAGATGGAAATATCCAGTCTGAAAATAAGCACAAAAGAGTTAATCTCGACTGTCCAGTACTGGAAGTCAAAAATAAATACTCTTTTCATATCATCATCTCTGAGCTTTTCTCGTAAGCCAGTCATTACAACGAAGAAATATGAACACAATGGGTTTTCAGCATTTATTTGGCTGCATACATTGAGGTTGTTTCACACCTCACAAAGACGTAACAGTCCAAAGGGTAACAGAAAAAATATCTTTCTCCTAATAACCTGAAATCCTGAGGCAAAGGCTCTCATATTTTTACAAAGCCACAAAAAGGTCGAAAGTTAATTTGCCAAACATGATGCACTAGAAGGAGTTGCATCTTGTTCTTCTGGTGTTTTGCATTCATTCCCTGGAGAACAAGACTGGAATAGAAGCTGTTTCATCAGTGCAAATTGAAATTCTGCTCCTAGCTGCTATTCCACAGTCAATTACCCAACCCATCAGACGGGCTGGACTGTGTGGTTTACTCTTCACTCAGACTACAAACGCTTTCTGGCCCCAAGGCATGCAATAGAAGAAATAAACCGTCTTTCATGAATTAGCAAGTCATTAGGATCATACAATAGACCAACTGAAAAAGGCCGTAACATTTCTCATGCTATAACTTTCATATCAACCTCCCTGCTTTGCCTGAGTTAAAGGGCACTGGATCCCCATCTGGACTACACAGGATTAGCTTACGCTTCCACAGAATTAGTTTACACCGCTCTCTGCCATGATCTAGATCCATGTAAACAGACATGGTCTTGGTCCCTTGTGTCTCAGCATTTTTGCAGGGATTGTGAACGTTGCAAAACCATTGCATAGTCCTTTCACTTCAAGACATAAGGAACAGTAAAGCTCTAAATCAAAAGCAAAGGATCTACTGACATCCCAGCCAACACTTGGGATATGACAGGAGGCTGAGATATTCCACTGTTATGGTTTTTTCCCCCCTCCACTTTCTTGCTGTGGTCAGTGCAGCCTTCTTAACTTGTTCAGGAGCAGGAAAAAAATGCTGTAACCCTCTGTTCCTAAAGCTGCTGTATTCAAATTTACAAGGACACACAAACTAAAAACCCTTTTCAAACACTCCAAAGTCTTACAGTTTCTCTGGGCAGTTGTGAAAGCCAGTATGAGGGTAAGGATATGAAGGAAATCATATGAATGAAATGAAAGCATTCTTATAAAACTGTAAAATAACTATGTACAAGATGACCAAAGGCAGCTCAGTGAGATCACTTAAATCCCCTCTACCAGACACCTTCTGTCTCCACACTGATTGCCACAGGCCCAATACATCCCACTGCAAACCTGTGCAAATAAATAACTGTGAGTGTAATTTCACAGTTTGCCCAACAGTGCTGAGAAGTAGAAACTCTTTCTTTCCAATACAAGTCAAAGTTTTAAAGTCAGAGGCTGGCCTTTGTTTGAAAACTTGTTTACATCCATAAAGCTTCAAAGGTTCAGAACTCAAAGTCACATATATTTGTTCATCTGGGATTACAGCTTCTGCCTCTACGGCTTTTGTTTCATTTTTAAGAAAAAAGAAACAGGACTTCTGATTCTTAAACATGACATACAAAAAATGCTCAGGTTTCTGTTTAAATTATAAATCAGAATATAGGACCTGAGACACACTACAAAAGCAGTAAATCCCATGGTCACATTGGATAAAGATGTCAGGCAAACATGAACCTATACAGTGAGAAAGCCTATACAGCAGTCAGACTAAGAAATCAGGATATGTGGCTTTTCTCCTGACGCTCAAGAAATCAAAGCACCATCACAAATCTTTACCCATTCCTCTTCATTCCACAGGGTTCAGTCTTTCCTGGATGTTTGCAAAGACCCAATTATTTAAACGTCTTGCCCTGTTGTGTTTTTTAAGCCCGTTGGAACCAAGAAGAATTAACCATTCTCACTTGCAGACCCAGATTTTACAGAGCACGTGATTAGTCACTGGACTATCACGTCGAGGTACATTTGTAACAAGAAGGGCCAGGAAATCATATAAAAAGGGAAGTAAATATACTAGTGGTAAGTTCATTTCCCAAGCTCCCTCATCAGTGCTTCTTCCATGTTAAAACCAAGCTGTATGGAGCAGGAGAAAAAACCAAAAATTTGTTGCATAAATGTGACTGCAGTTCCAGCTTGTAGATGCTTTCCAACAGCTTCCAGAGACTTCCAGCACTTACTGAACTTGTGCTTTGCACTTGCACAGGCTATACAAGAAATTAAAGGCTGAGACCAAATGAAAGAAAAAAAAAAACACTGATCTTCACATTAAACTTACTTCAAAGCACTCAGAACTGGCAAAATTCCCTTTGCTGACTAAATATGTCTTCACCTTTGCTCTTTATAGTTGTTCTTTTCTTACTCATAAATACAACAGCAGTAATTTTTCATTTAAAGTCCATCAGATTTCAAGCTATGTAAATACAATATATGCTTTTTCTGAGCTGTTTGTAGCATCGCCTCCCTTTGAATGCATTTACACACTCAGAATATAAAAAGGAGTCCTGTTATGAAAGCCTCCTTGGAAATAAGCCAGTCATATTTACATTTATTATAGAGTTTAGTTATCATCACAGAAAAAAAATAACTGCAGACAAGTTTTCCACATTTGACCTTCTCTATGAAAAGCTACCGCGTAATACAGTAATAGAAATGGCCAGAAAATAGGAGTGGGGTGTGGGTGTGCATGTTTGTTTTGGGGTGAAGAGCGTGTGTGGGCAGCGTGTGGGTGTTTCCCTCAATGTCTATAGCTCAAAATCTAAAAGTCTACCACAGAATTTTTTTCTTAATTGTTGCTCTCCCTTCCTTCAAATCTCACCCTTCACCCTCAAATTCTGACATCCTGTGGCTGGAAGTGTTTACCATACTGTATGTGGAAGTGGTGCTACATTACCTAATGGGATTATTAATTCACGTGCTTAATTACTTTGACACAAACAGTTTCCTGAACACACCACATCTCCTGCATTGCACATTGCTTGCCAGGAGGACATGGTGATCCTGGGACACTCCTGAAAAAGTTTTCAAATAACTTTTTTGAATTTCAGTAGAATTAGCATTTTCCAGTGGAAAGTAGATATTTTTCACATATTTCTTTTGGTCAAAAGTTCGGGGAGTTATTCAAAATACATTTGCTGGCAGAATCTTTTCAATCAGTTCCACATGGGAAGTTGAAGCTGAGTCCTGTGGGAAGGGAAAGAGCAGCTTTAGCCTTGGCTACGGTTTTGCAATTGCAATGATATTCCAGACAGGAGGGGCTGGTATTAGTGGGTGTATGTCAGGAGAAAAAGGAAGGGAAAACCCAACAATTTGCAGTTTAAAGCTACAATAACTGAGTATGCTGACAATAATGCCAAAAAAATAACATCTGTAGTGGGAACAGTGTGTAGCTCACTGAAAGTAAACAGTATTCCTGGTAATATATTTCAGACAATTTTTCTGACAATGGGGCAGTGACAGACTCTGAAAACATATTAACTTTTAGAAGCAACATGAAATAAAAATAAGAAGAAAAGGTTCTGGTTTTGCCTTTAGGTACTTTGCTCCAGGTGCTTACTACAACTGTAATGCGTGGTAAGTGAAATTAAGTTTGACTAAAAGAATTACAGAAAAAATTGTGCCACAGGAAACATGAATTACCAGAGAACTGCAGCTGCAAATAATCTTAACTGAGCTCGTGAAATAAATTATCTGTTAACACTATACATGCTAAATTTATTTCAGCTAATCCTTTCTGTGTGTCACTTTTTTTCCCCCAAGGATCTTTGAGTTTGTCATATGTTCCTATCTCAGTAAAAACAAAACCTCAACATTGAAATGAGATTTTCACCTCCATCCTCAGAAAGAGCTAATAAAAATGGACCAGTCATGCTGTTGCTCATGCAGAAAGAGGTTGATTTTTTTTTTATGTACTGAGTAATTTGACAGAAGATTTTATGAACATCACCCACTGAAAAGGACAGCACTCTACCTCTTATATAGGAATACAGAAAAAAACTATGCTTTCGGCAGGATTTGGTAAAGAAGGTGCTACTGGAATTCAGCCTTATAGTTTAACATATCTTTGCACCAAAATTAAAATACCTTATTTTTAAGACAACAAGATGAGTACAGGATACAATCATACCACAAGATTTTATATTCTTTTGTCACAGATTGTAGATTTTAGAAGCTGCCAGAAATCTGGCCAGAGATGCAGAGACAGGCCCTGCACACTGTGGGCTCAGAAAGTTCAGACACAGAGGATAGGAAACAACATATCAATTCATAGCCTAATTTACAGCAGGTTGGATTTTCGTGGAAGAAAATAAGATATCAAGAGAGGAAGAAACGTCTGACAACCTCCAGTTCTCAGGCTCTTAAGGGACAGACATCAGTTCTGGATGCTTCAGAGGTGCAGGTCTTTCTGGCTGGGGACATAAGCTCAGCAAAGGAGAAAAGCCATGTCTCTAGGGTCATGTATATTAGCTACCATAGAACCACTTACAATACATAATCACTTAGCTGAGAGACTTGACAGAGAATCAGTTCTCTGGACGCATCAACTTGTTGGTGACCACACTAGACTTCATTCCTCTTTTCACTGTTCTTGAGCAGGACAGATTCATCCCTTTTCCCACAGTTTAGTGGAGATGGGGACTTGGATGAAGGTTATCTAGGATATGATTTAAGAAATTAAGGCATTAAAAAACTTTTCTAAAAATGGGTAAGAGAAGCAAACAGTTTAAATCCTGTCTTCATTTACTCCTCTGCTGTGCTACAGAAACAGTTCAGGAATAATTTCTATGGACCTCCAACTCACTGCGAGCTTTGCATCTCATACAGAATCTGAAGCAACCTGGTTACATTCATTTCTACTCAAGGAAATTATCTGTGGAATTAATCTTGCATGGAGATTTGAGCATGAAAATGTACAACTTGGAACACATAATTTTAGAAGACATCTCTGTTCACACTTCAGGTCACGTCATCCTCCACAATCATCCTTACTGCCTATCCTAAAAGCATTCATTATTTCTTCCAAGTATTCTGTGATTTTTCCTTCGAAGAAACAGTCCAGGTATCTTATTCCCACATTCACTTGTGGGTGCCCTGTTGCCTGCAGCTTTATTTGCATTGTAGAAATATCTTATTTCTTTTCTTAAAACAGAAGATCCACAAATGACTGATGATCACTGTGTGACCGTGAAGCTGCTTAGAGACTCATTAGTCTCTCTGTAGGGTTCTGCTTTGAAATCTCCAGCAGCTCATGAAGAACATGAAGCCGTGTTCCCAGAGCTTCTACCTCTCTTACTGTATTACAGGGCCCAGCAGCAGTCATTTCATGTTGTCCATTTCTGAGAGGGCCTTTCAGCTTCCTCCCACATTCTCACTTTCTACTTTTCCAAATATGTCCCATTTGATCTGCATAAGCCCAAACTTTGCTGCTTCTGAAGCTCAGATACATAATTAAATTCCAGTAGGGTAAAAATTTATTATCCACTAGAAGCAAAGATAGTACTTAATAAATTTTACACAACTTTCAGTGCCGGTTATACTAAGCTGAAACAAGCCTGTGTTTGCCACATGCTGAGCATCCAGCAGGTAGATGGCACGGCACAGCTGACTCGTAATTCATTAACTCAAACACAGTTTGAACTCCTATTCTATTTACTAGTGTGATTTCCACACAGCAGTGAGAGACAGACTGCTAAAGGCTGTCTGAAGTCCAGAGCACTCCGAAGACCTGGGGGCTCCTTTGGTCAATATTTCATTGTCGCTCAGCTGCTGCTAAGTCTGTTGTGCCTTTGATGAAGACAAGGTTGCAGCTCTTCGGGCTGCCCAGTCTGCCCAAAGTGTGTGAGGTGACACCCCACTGGGACAGCTGAGTGGATGGTGCCCTGTCAGTGCTCTGAGCCTCACCACATAGCAAGTTACAACACTCTCAAGGAAAAAACACACCCAAGAGTTGTTTCTCCAAGTGCAAGAGGCTTACTTTGACTACAGTCATGAGTTGGCGAGACCAGTAAGTTTTGACTTCATTTGGGATCCAAAACCAACTCAGCAAGTATTACTGTTCTGAGACAGAACAAAAAGTTTGCCCAATTCTTCCAAAGACTGTTAGGGGGAGGAGGAAAGAGCAACAGCTGTTCTACTCCTGGAAAATACTCTTGGAATATCCAATTCATATTTTTCTAATTAAACTTGTTCAGAAAGCACTGTATCCGGGAGGCTTACAATGTAGAAACTAGTTGGGGTTTTTTCTCATTAATATCAGAACAGCCTCTCACGAAAATGAAAATAAACAATGCCAAAATGGTTCATACTTCTCAGCATTTCAAATCCCCTCAGAGACTTTCAATGTGAAGTTCTGAAGCTTTGATTTGGAAGCCAGTAAATTTTTACAGTTTGCAAAGCAGATCACATTTGATGATTTAAAGCCTATGTAATGCTGAAGAGTGAAGATTTAACATTAGATTGGTAAGAGGTTCCTTGCCTAAACAGTGCTTTGTATTTGGAATAAAAAGACAAGCAAGAGGATTCACAGAGCAAACATGATCTCTAATCACAGAAACAGAAAGTACTACGGCTGTTTTGGCTTCCTGCTCACATTTTAAAACTAATTGCAAACTAGTGAGCACGACAATGTTAATACTGCGGAGTTCAAACTTTATTAGAGAATAACTAAATGCAAACATTTGATCAAATGACAAGTGGCATTGTTTCTATTGACAAGTATTGTTTGCATTACTGTGACCTACAGGAACCCTAGTCAACAGCCAGAAAGCAGAGATACAAATGATGACAGCTGCCACAACGTGTGCAGATAGATGGAAGAAAGCACAATTATCCCATTTTACAGTGGATGAAAGTCTGTCAGGAGCTTTACTCTTCTGGAGAGCAGAGCAAGAGAAGGTCACAGCCCAGCTTCTTCCTCTCCACAGAAATTATTTTGCTTGATGAAACAGAACTCTATGAGGGAAAGCAATATCAGGCAGGACTACAATGACCCACCTCACAACACTCTTCTCTTAGCTTCATTCTGTCCAGCCCAAAAGTAAGCAGAAGTATCAAGAGCAAACAGTATGTTGTAGGCCTGCATTTGTCATCATAGGTGTGTTGAGAGAGGCTTCTGCCTCCCTTTTCCCCAAACTCATGAAGTCTGTGGCTGCAGAACACAGACAGGACTTAGGAATAAATTTCAACATGCCTCACAAGTCATGTCACCACTTATCATGAAAGTGTCATTTCAAGGTGACTTAAAAGGCAGCCCATACTGATGCTCTCCACCTCTTCTTTACTTACCATTTATTGTTTCCAATGAGTTTCCAAAAAGTGACTCCCTCATACCGAAGGATAACCTCAGAGCAGCATTGTGACATGGAGTTTCTGCTCAGTGCCTATATGAGGAATCATGGATTCAACAACTGCAGCTTGAAATACACTGCCCTCGTTTCCACGGGTGGTGTGAGAAAGCAGCTGCTCTGTTTGCTATGCACAGCCTTGGAACAGGCTGTGAGCCATGCTCAAGCTGCAGCTTGTTGTGCTATCACTGGGGAGGAATGAAGGGGGAGGGAGCTTATCAAAACCAAATACCTTACAAAACAGGAAAATTCAGTTCCTGGCTGAGGGCAGCTGTGGCATGTTAAGACAGCAGTGTAAGATGAGTGACATGCTACACCAAAAAAGTTATTCTGTGTCACAAATCAGTGTTAGAAAAGGACTGAGAGTGAGAAATAGGAAGTGGAAGGAGATGAGAAAAGAAATTAAATGAAACCATAAGAGCAAGATTCAAACGGAGATCCAGAACTTGCAGGTCAAAGTGCACCTCTAGTACACAGCTGATGCTTAGCACATGGCAGTCTGGGAACCAGCATGACAATAACTGGCAATCACAACACTTACACAGAATTGTAACAACTTCTGGCCTCAGTCAAATCACATGCCACTCATTTGACTTTCCCAGGTATTTCTGCTTGTCTGAGAAAGGAGACCAATGTGCTTTTATGACTGCATCTGGAATACCACCATAAATGTTTTTACAAACTCAGGACAAGTCCCAGCTCCCATGTATGCCAAAGCTGAAGGCTGATCAGATTCAGTATTGGGTTCAGGTCAGTTTAAAAGCACAAAACACTTGAGTTAGCTCTGAACGTGACTCAAATTCATTCTTGAAGCCTGAACTCTGACTGAAAGCCATTTCCATTGATATGAGAAATGCAGTGTATGCACAAATTTACCTGTGCATTCAAGACAATACATCTAACAGGCAGAAAACTAACTTCTCTCTCAGAGCTACAGAGAGATGACCTATACTCTGAAATAAGAACAAAAGCTTGCAAGACAAACAAATACTCCTCAATCTACTAACAATCAAGTTTCTGCTCAAAACTTAGAAGGACATATACTCAATAAAAGCAAATCAAATTCAGTACAAAACCAGTAACTGAGTAAACCACTTAACTAAGACTAGCATAACATCTCTGCTAATTTCCAGGCCCCTTCTGCTAGGAGTTTGATCTGATGAAATATCAACTGCTTTCTCTGTGATGATGAATACTTCAAAGTACTTCTGAAGCTGATGGGAAATCAACAAGTTCAACTTCTTCCAGAGTAAGACTGTGTATAATGAGCACCTGAAAAGGCTGGAAAACAGACAACCTGGGGAAGCAGCAATTGGCACAGACAATCTAGAGAGCTCCTGCATGTTTACTATCTTCCCTGGCACAAAAGGTAGAGAACTTCAAAAGAAGCTGGCAGGCAATAAAATATTTTTTCACCCAATACAGACTTAAAACTGAAAGAGCAATTATTAGAAGCATAGAATGGTTTGGGTTGGAAGGGACCTTCCAACCCCTCCCACCATGGGCAGAATGCCATCCCAGTACACCAGGTTGCTCAATGCCCCATTCAGCCTGGCCTTGAACACTTTCAGGGATGGGGCACACACAACTCTCACTGTCAAGAATTTCTTGCTAATATCTGTTCTAAACCTGTCCTCTTTCAGTTTAAAGCCTGATGTTCTATCACCACATGCCTTTGTAAAAAGTCCTTCTCCAGTTTTCTTGTAGCCGCTCTAGGTACTGTAAAGTGCTAGAGGTCTCCCCAAATCACTCTCTTCTCCAGGCTGAACAGCCCCAACTCTCCCAGCCTGTCCTTATAGCAGATGTGATCTACCCTTTGATCATCTTCGTGGTCCTCCTCTAGACTCACACTGGCATATTCACATCCCTCCTATGCTGGGGGCCCCTGAGCTGAATGAAGGGCTCCAGGATGGGTCTCACCTGAGCGCAGCAGAGGGGCAGAATCACCTCCCTCAACCTGCTGCCCACACTGCTCTGGATGCAGCCATACAGCCCCAGAGATGATTGGCTTCCAGGCCAAATGTGTCTCTCTAGATTAGAAACAAAGATGTCATGTGGGACAATGTTAACTGCTTTGCACATGTCCTGGTAGATGCCACAGAAAATTGCAAATCAGAAATAGTACAGAGAAGTACCAGAAACCACTGGATAAATCTGTGAAGGGAAGATTAGTCTCTTATTTTTAAACGGCAAAAGAGCACCTGCAGCTCAGAAACAGGTGTATGTCAATGAGACATCCTTATTTTCCAGCCTATTCTTATGCCTCTTGCCAGAAATCTGCTACTGACCATTATCTCCTCCTGAAAATCAGTCATATGCCAAGGGTCAGGCCAATTAAATCCCTCCATCAACATACAAATAAGTTGGAAGAATCTAAGGGTTAGATTTCAGTTTAAATATTATTAATTTAGAATTTCCACTTTAAACTGTTTTCATACATGTGTTTGTTTTCTTTGTAGACTATTTCTGTAAAAAAAGTAGTGTTTCTCTGTTGAAAAAATTATTGGTGTTATTTCAAACTGACACTTTCCATCAAAATCATTCTTTTGTCTGCAAAGAGATTGCTTTAGCTGTTTTGGAAATACAGCACTTTTTGCAATAAAATTATTTCATTTGGTCTGCTTAAAAGCAGGAGTCAGTCGTTTAGGTTTGAACGCAATAGTCTGTACCATAATAGAAAAAAAAAGGCAAAATAGAAAAGAATTGAGCTATTTATCTGGGGAAAAAATGCAGTAAAATATTCTTTGGAATCATGAGGAAAAATATTTTGCTATAATAATAAAAGGACTCATTTTCTTTCTGTTCTGCTGTCATGTCTTCTTTTGCTCACAGGATGTTAAGTTTTGTCTTTAAAACTGGTATGTTTTGAAATCCTCATGATGCAACTCCCAGGAATTCCGAAACAATGAAAATCCCCTAAAACTCAAAAAGAGGCACAGATGTTCAGCTTTTCTAATAATTCAGCATTTAGTTTCCTTAAGATGTTCAACACTTTTTATGTGACAGTGATACAGTGAGATGTAGGAAAATATGAGAGTAAGAAAATACTTTTTATACAGATAAGACAGATGTCTGGAAATGAAACATCTTCCTGAAGACATGCTCACAGTTCTGTACAATAAAATATTTCACTGAAAAAGTTCACTGAAACCTAAAAGACATTAAGCATCTTCAGCTACTACTTGGCATAATTCTTGCTAATCTAAGAACACTGAAAATTCAAAAACTTAACATCAATGGAGACGAATAGAAGATACTAAATATTAGATCATACACACTCCTGACAGAATTCCAGTGGACTTAAGAATTCTTTAAAAACAGGTATATTTGACACATAAACCTCTAATAAGCTTTTGTGTGGTGAGAAAACTGTTAGCAAACAAATTTATGAAGGAATTCTGGACTGAATCATCAATAATTTACAATTTACCTCTTTCATACGTGAACTTAGAAAAACAGTATGTACAATAAACAAAATTCTGCTCTTACTACTGACCAGAGCTGCTCAGCTAAATGCTGAAATTTTACTGCAGAAATCTTTTCAACTGACAGGATGATGCCAGATTATGACAGATCCACTGAAGCACCAGTAATGGAAAAGCTATTATTAAAAAACAATGGTTTTGCACAAGGTAAGCAAAAGGGTTTTTTGTTGTTGTTCCTCTCCAAAACAATTCAGGTGAGATTGCCTTGAGTTGATGTGTTCCTTTGTCAGTGCTAGGTCTTTTCTTCCCTCTCACGATGAAAATCAGAAAATAAAGAAATACATCCCTGGCTAAACCTCACTGATTTTTTTGCAGCAGGAATGGATCTGACAGTCTACATTACAACAAACCATATGTGGATTCCAAAAGCAATAAATAATCCTCTCTAGGCTCAGATGCAAAACACATGCATTGTTCCCATCCCCTTTTGTCACTTTAAAATATGCTTGACCATACTCTATGCTCAGTACTCAACACGTGGAGGCACTTACAGATCCCAAACTCACATTCTGCATGAGAAGACTTTCAAGACAGATTCTGCCAGAGCAGAGCTGGAAACACAGGGGTGGTTTAGTACAACTGACTCTTAAAAATCACTTTCAGCAGGCTTCTTTGCCCAGTGCTGCTGGCTGTTTTCCAATAGCTACACCACCCACTCCTAGTCCAGGATACACTTTCTCCTTTCCTTCCACAGCCTAGCTCTTCCCCACCTTCTGAAAAGGTTGTTCTTTGGCAAGACATCTCTGGGTTCTGCCTAACTTTCTTAAAAACATCAAGACTCGCACTTATATTTCTGCAGTTTCAACAGGTCTGCCCAGTGCTGCTGAGAGGACAACAGCTGCCCTGCCCAGTGCCTGCCTATCCAGTGTTCAGCTACCCTCCTCTTTTGGCTGGAGACTTCCCTATTAAGTTACTCCCCAAACTATCCAAAACCCTGTGTTTAACTTCCTGTGATTCCATTAATTTGACACAGACTTTGATTAAGTTTCACTGAGAGGCATTTGAGAATATTTAAAGACAAAATGCTTCTATCTTCAGTCTCCTTACCTTTCAGACAATCTTTTCTGAAAGTTTTTTCCACAGAACAACTCTCAGCCATTATTTTGTGAGGGTCCAGGGAAGCTGGATTTGATTGTCTGCTGTCCTTAAACAATAATTCTGCTAATTCAGGAAGACTGTGACACAGAAATTAGCTCTAGCTCCAGCATTTGAAATCATGTCCAGCTCTGTCACAGCAGTATATAGTGGATACAGCAAGCAAATGAAGGACAAGCAAAAGATGCAGTTATACACACACAGATTAAAATCAAGCACACATGAAACAAGAGTTACAACAGGGATCACAGTTGGATCCCTACAATTACAGAAGATTTGAGCAACTGTTCACTACAGCTATACTAGAACTGAGAAAAGAACTCTTAGCACAGGAATTTTTAACGAATCCTCGACTTGTAATAAACCTTCAGACCTTTGTCTCATTCTATTAGGAATGCATAAACAAAAATAAGTTATCTTAATTACATTTGCAGTCCTAGGATGGAACATTTGTTAAATATATATACATACATATATGTTAGCCCTTTTAAAATGGTATATAAATTACTTTCCTCTACAGCCACAAATCTTCTAGAAATATCATACTCCTGCTTGCATGTGTGCCTGTATATGAAAAAGACAAAGAGACAGAAATACGGAGCATATGAGCTCATATGATTGATCCCCCATCAATAGATACTTCACACGTGAGGAATCCACAAGGATTTTTGGACAAAAATCCTTTTTGTGAAAGGTACAACTCAGAATTACCTATAGGACTAACAACCAACAAATGATAGATTCTGTCACTAATATTAGTGACATTACGACTGACACTAATATTGCTGTCAGGCCTAATACCCAGGGCCAAACACTGCCTTGCTGGTGACACACACCCTATGCACATTAGGATCACTCAAAGAATTACTGGGATTTGCCAGTTTCAGAACTGAAAGGCTCAGCAAACTCTGAAAATCAAACAGAAAACTTCATTCCCTTTGCTGAAAGGAAAAGGTGGAACAGCAAAACACACGCCTAACACACCATTTTCAAGGAAAAACATCCCTTTCCAGGCTGCATTCATCCTGCTGCCTTTTGTTCTATACTCACAGTCTCATAGCAATTTTTGGTGATATATATGCAGAACCTACCACAATGCCTGTGACTCAGACACACAGCACTCCTGCCATGTGAATTAGTACTCTTTATAATAATAACAATAAAAATGAGTAATTCCCAACAGGAGGAAAGTTTACTTTACTGTTTGGGCTCCCTACAGAGATACAGCTTGAGAAACTATCCAACAAACAATACCATGTACACTCATTTGCCACAATGAGATGCATGTGTGGGTTTACAGACCTCCCTATGAGTCTCAGCAACAAAAATCATCCATGTTACAGCCAAAGCTGAAAAATGTCATGCTTTATCTCCTGAGGTACCTAGCAAACCCTTTGTGTGGTAGCCAAGGCAGAGTTCATCATAAAAACATGCTTCCCATGAATCTCTATGACTGGCCGCTAATTAAGTCTTTTTTTTTCCCCAATGTCTGACAGAGTCCAGAATCTCTTAAAAATACACAAAGTACAGAGGAATCAGAAGCACATCAGAAAGTCAATCTATAATGGAGACAATTGCCTGTGTACCCAAGTTTGTCTGTTTCTGCTTTTACACTTCTGGTCCTCCAAGAATAGCAATTTATTAGTCTCCTTTCAAATCATAACAAATCTGGGGTAAATTTTTCATTTGTATTTTGGAACATTTACTACTTTTCAAACACAGAATTTTCATATCCCAGAAAAGTTTCACAGTCCCAATGCTTCAAGTTAAACATAACCTTTTCCTGGGTAATTAACATCATATCTGCTAAGAGTGAAAGAATAAGGATTTCATCACAGTACCCTGCTTTTGTGGTCTGATTTTTAATAGGAAACCCCAAATGGAAATGAAAATCTGCAAGCAGGATGGTGAAATGAACATAAGAAATGCATTTGGATTAATTTCCATTAGATCTTTATACAAGTTCAAACCTGTCCACTTAGGCCACAGCATGCTTCTACCATCATCTGGAATTTGGAAAACACATTCATTTAATAAATGGCACATTTTGCAATTCACTATCAAAGAAGAAAATCATACACTTTGAAACATTTTGGAGGAACACACAGAAAACTTTTCAAAGATCCTGTTTATAAAAATGCTATAGTGTTTTCATTCTTCTGTTCAGGTGAGTACTGCTGTGACTGCTTCCTCATGGGTGTAATTACCTCCTGCCATCCTTCCACCTGCACTGGCTGTCTCAGTCGTCCATTGATTAAATGAGTGAAACGGTTCAGGCAGTCAAGGTTATTGCCATCACGTGTTCTGCTTCCACAGGCTATAGGCATGAAAGAAGTAACAAAGTTTGTGATTCTGCTCAACTTGCTTTGAAGGTTGCTGTAGCAGAATTCTACCTCCAAGTCTGCCACCCAAGAATCAACCTCAAAATATCTGCTGAACTAAATCTCAGTCATATATTTTGTAAGGACAAGGACAGATTCTGATGATTGACAGCCTGATGTGATAAAGCTGTGAAAGCCTTCACAGAAGAAGAGTTGTAGGCATCAGAGTGATCTAAGGTGTTGTTCAAGCAGGTCACCTCATGACAAATATCTGATGGTAGAGATCTGGACTCTTTAGTGGGACAGACTCCACCACAGAGGCTCTACTATGCTGTTCAGGCAGATATTCTGGACATCCTTACATCTCTGGTGTATTCTCCAAATGCTTCTGGAGTCAGCGCTCTGTGTGGGATTGCAGACTGAATTGCTGTGGGGTGGAAAAAGGTGAGTAGAGCTGGAGAAAAGCCAGAACCTTTCTAAAAGGCTAATATTTTAGCCATCTTGGTGCAAGAAATAACCTTAAAATATTCCTTCTTTTCTTCATGCTTACCTTGCTCCTTCTAAAACTGAACACTGCTGAATGATATGGCAGCTTTAGCAGAACTCAGCCCTTTCCTCATTGAGACACCAAAGTATCTCTGAAGATTCGGAGATTAGAAGAGTTGGTCAAACCCACACAGCGGGTTGGGGAGCAGGAAGGGCTGCTACACAGAGTCCTTGATCTCATGTGAAGTTCTGCTGCTTGTACCCCGAAGAAAACCCACCGCAGGAATTGCAAGCTGCAGTGAATAGACAAACCCGTGTCATGGTGTAGCACTGGAGGGCAGCAGGATGTTTTGTCAAGAAGGTCTTTTTCTGACCACAGGCTACAATCTCCTGGCTTACTGTGACAGCGACTACTAACTGTAATAAACACTACCACTTTGAAAGCACCATCGGAGCCTTTGATCTCATGTTTAAATCATCACAGAAGCAACTCTGGGTTGTGCTTTTATAACTTTGTCTGTGGAAAAAAACAAGCATCTCCACAGGATGGAATCCAACCACGGACTAGAGAAGTACCACAGATTAAGGAGGTATCAAATTTAAAATCTCATTTTGATGGGTGGGAAGGCTCTAAGCAAGGCATTCAGAGTAACATTAGGTGGTAAAAAGAACAGGAATCAGCTGAAGTAGGCAGCAGAAATCAAAGCTGACACTGAACTGTTAGCATTGCCTAATTTATTCCATATTTGGTACTAGTTTGAGCTGAGATCTTTCAGCAAGGCCAATGGGATAGAATAATCAAGTCCCATGTAGCACTGCTGTCCTACAGTCCCTTGTGAATATGGAAAGACACAACTGGTAACATAAGCAGGGAATTTAAGCAGACAGGATTTGACAGTAAAGAGCAAAGATTTTTCTCTGATCTTTGAAACACTATTGAATCTTACAAGCAGAATGTTCTCCCTCTTCAGAGTTTGAGAGCATGATTTGAAAGACACTTAACACATTGAGCTCCAGTGATGACTCCAGACAAAAAAACAATTTAGCTTGATAGAAAAAGTTACCTCAAAATTATTTTATTTAAATACAGGATTCAGTCAACAGCCAACAGGAAAAAGAGTCTGACACCCTTTCATCGTAGCTCGATGCACCAGTACTCAGTTGCTTGCATCTCTGTGGAGTACTAAATCATAAAGGTTCAAGCAATGGACTGTCTTTTTCTTTCTGAACTAGAAAGGAACAATTTTCCTCCCCAGACAAGAACAGCCAGGCCAATCTGCCTGTGGGCAGTTTAATTAAATATCTCTAATTTCCTGACATTGAGTAGCCATGTTTGCCCATCCGTATTCTTCACTGGTAAATCATTTGTTACCATCGCAATCAGAAGCATCTGCTCTCTGAGGGAAAAACACTATTCTTTTTTAACTGGCAACACACAGAATGCAATACTGGAAGTGCCTGTTTTTTATTCTGACTTATGCAAGTTGGGCTGACTTGCATTATGATGAAATATGTGCAGTAATGAAAAACAGAACAGAGTTAAAATAAAAATCAATTGCTCATATGCCATATTACCAAGGTTCTAGCAATGGCATGAAACAGAAAGGAATTTTAAAAAAAAGCAAGAACAGCATGAAGAGTCACTGTGTAGCACCACAGAAGGAGAAGAAGAAAGTATATTCCCCATTTCCAGCTGGCCACCAGTTCAAATCCTGACCAAACAGACGCAGCTACTGCGCAATAAAGGTCTTGTTTATGCTCTGATTCTGGTCTAAACTATGCTGTGCAGTAAATTTGTGGGAGTTTACTGTAAATCTAATTGAGTAAAAAAATTCACAGCAGTGAGAACTGGACTATGGTGAATGGAGCAGTGACTGAAAAGACTCCTGACTATATTCTGAGGGTCAATGATCCCAAACTGAAACACACATCAGAAGCACAAGCTTAAACTGGAAGAGAGAAACCAGATTACTAGTTCCAATAGGGAATACATGCCATCACCAGCCCACATCACTGCAGAAATGCATCTGCAGATGACTGCAGAGTCTTCAAAAACACCCCTCAAGAAACTCAGAGGATCCTATTCAGCAGAGCCAAGGAGCAGCTACAGATTTTGTGTCTACATGATACTTGACTATATAACAGCTACCAAGGAAACTGCTACTTTAATCATGTAAACCAATGTTTACTTCAGTCTTACATTAGCAAATAGGCTACATATTGACTTGTTTTTAGAGAGACTTCTCATTGTTGCTTTTATTCCTTTCAATTCCCTCCCTGCACCCCAGTGTCTTGTCTCTGGCAAACCCAGCAAAAATGAATCGCACATGTTAAATTTATTCTTACAGGCTGAAAGAATAAAAAATAATTACCACCCTACTGCTGAGCAAATTGGACCCAATGAGCTCCATCCATAATTTAGTAATTTTCAAGGTCAAAATCAAACTCCAGACATGGCATTCATCAGCCCAAATAAAATATAAACCTCCATGTTTGTGTCACAGGATCTCTGTCACAATCAGCAAAGAACAGGGAAGTTCACCTAATCGGAACCATCAATCTTGGGATGAGATAAACTGCACTCAACTGAATGTCCTAGAACTGTCCTCTTCATTGCCCTATAGAAGATGTGGACAAGCAGAGAAGTGGACTCAGTCATCTCTAGTCCCATACGTCATTTACAGTGACCTGGGATACAATTAGACTATTCTGTGTTCCACTGCAGTTTTCTCTCTGCCACACTGGTGAACACGAAATAGCAATACTGAGTTGTAAAAAACTGACTGCTCCCAAGTCTGTATTGCTGTGTGAAGTTCAGATACCTGGAGCATAACATCTTCATCTAACTTACGTAAAATCTGGCATGTGTACATAACACTGCTGCCCAACAAGCAGTATTGAGGATACTCTCCACTGCACAGACATATTTCTAATCACCACATGAGGAATGGATAAAGATATTGGAATATAAATAATGACAATAAAGCTGTTATACACTCTGTGGTGTGGCAGATAAAAATCATTCTGCTCTAATGTAGTAGCTTCTGCAGTGCTATAAAAAGATACTTTGGATCTGAGCACCATTTCCCCAAAACCTTGCTTGCAGGTCCTTATTTTCCTGCAGAATCCTTTCGCAGACAGTTGTGAGAGCACAGCCAGAATTTCTTGTTTATTCATCCACTGGAAACCCTCTCCCTCACTCTTTGCTAATGCTCTCTACCAGCTCTCCAGTAATTGCAAACTAGAATTAGCAAGCAGCAGCTAAACTGGGATTACTGCAGCACCCCATACACTGCTATGTTTTCCTTGAATTTCTGGCTGCTCCTGGAGCAGAAGTGCTGATTTGACAAGTGGGACATTTGCTGGCTATTTAGGAATTCTTAACTGGTTTTAAAAGAGCAATATATGTAAAACTGTACACACACAGTGACAAAGTCTTAACAGCCACTTACATGCAACAGACTTTTCAGGATACTACCTAAGTTCTTATCCTTAATTCCACAGCTCTATTAGTCAAAATTGTGAGCTTCCATCTGAGAATAGCATTATTTTTAATGCAAATTATGTCAGCTTTGCTCAGGAAGTACAACAACTTCACAGGCTGATGATGCAAGTGTTAGAAACCCTGTTAATGAGTTTGTCCAAACAATTAAGTACTAAATAACAACTAGAATGGCATTTTTGTGCTAATAACTCTGTTCATATTCCAAATTCCAGTCCTCATGTGTAATCATTCCAACAAAATTGCAACTGATTGCAGCTATACCTAATATGGCATTGAGTTTCAGATTTTGGACCACAGTACTACAATATGGGCTATTTCTGAATAAAATGCATCTCATCAGCCAAGTTATAAAATGAACAGGAAGAGTAGGGGCACATTCCACTTCAGTTATTGCTTTTGCAATAACTCCATTTTTCTCCAATACAATCAACTGTTTCTCAAGCCTCATGCAAGTATTTTACTAACATTTCTTTAAACATCAATATGCAATTCATAAGAAACAACTGACCTAGCTGTTAAGGGCTTGGCAGAGGTTGATTTTTTCATTTGTGTCTCCCAAAACCAACATAACTACTGTCTGATTCCCCTGCTTATGGTCTAGTGGCGCAGCTACAGGACAATGGACAAATCCAGATTCTCCTGTCTCCTTTGCTGCTCTACCCTTTTACAGTAACTCACCATATTTAAGAAAGAGGAAGGTTGTGCAATTAGACCAACATTTGCTTCTATGTGTGACCATAAGCTGGAAGAGAATAAAGGACCTATTACTACAGCAAACTCTGATAATTTAATTCTGCCACTACATCTGTTATAGCTTCATATTTGACACGGGGTACATCACTAACAAAAAGCCTCATAAGCAAGCCCTGGTAACATTAGGTTTTTTGCTTGTTTCTTTTTATATCCAAACTGCAGTGGAAGCTGGTGGGAACTGAACATCCAAAAACTTGTGATTTTACACTGCCAAGTAAAGAACAAATGAACTTTCTGATACTTTATAAAAAATATTTTAAAGCAGTGAGCACATCTGATTTTGATCTCTCTGTATTCAGAGTTAAAATATATAGAAGGTAATAGTATTATCACATTAACCATTTTAGTTTTATGAAAAATCCATGCATTTTCTGTATCACACTGATGATCACAGAAAAACTCAAAAAGAGCTAGTAAGTCTATTCACAAAATAATAAAAAAAAACCCCAAACATGTTCTCATTAAACAAGACATGGGTCCACACAGCAAGCAATGAGATGCAGTTGAATTGGCAACAGTTAAGTGCCATTAGGAACATTTGAAAGAAATCAATACAGAAAGAATTTATGACCAAGTGTTTGAAAGGTCTCATACCACATGCACCCTTGATTCAGTAACATGACATTGTAACAGCAACACTGCACCATTTCTCAACCTTAATTATCAGCCATCATGCTGCTAAAGTGGATTCCTTCAATACGAACCTTTTTTTGTTTTATTTGCTGTATATTCTTCCCATACATTGCCACCTTTTGCAGGAGTGATACATTTAACAAGTACACCATGCTTACTGCTTCAAAGCACCTTCTCACAGAATGGCCACCAAAAATAAAGAGAACAGAGCAGGATATATTTTATAAGATAGCATGGAGTGGCAACTGTTAAAAAAAAAAGACAGAAAGAAAAGATACACAAACCCACCAGTGACAGTGCTTTAATGCAACTGTTTCTAATCCTCCATAATAGAATTACAGGACTGTAAAAAAGACCATACATACGGCTTGCCAGTATCTGCTACTCACACACATATGAAATCAACAAAATCTTATTTTTAAAAGCTCAGAGGGATGCAGGAGACTGAGCCTGTCTCCTAGAGACCGAGCTTTACTTTGAATGAACATTCAGACATAACCAGGCATTCACGGTCTCAAACAAACTTCCGGATACAATAATCCTTTTTTGTTGCTATCTGTTCTTCTCTTATTTTGCATGTAATCAGCAACCTATTCCTGGAACCTGAAGAGAGGGGGTTTTTTCCTCAAGTTTTTCTAGGGCGACTAACAGCTTTCAAAAACACCTCTCCTAAAGAAGGAAAACGATGCAGTTTCATCAGATTCATCTACAGTTCATTAATTCAGTTTGCTTTGAAACAACAGGAACAAAGAAAGTCCTAAATAAGAATGTCAAGCAAATAAAAGCTGATCTAAAAGAATACACTGTAGTATTGTTCATGCCATTCCCCATACTATTTGTTTGTGAACAATTTTTCAGTGTTCAGACACACACAACATCCAAACCTTGGTCCCAGACACCTCTCTCCTCTCCCAGTAACAATATTGACTGGCTGCGAGGCTCAGGAGAGCCACTTCTGTACAAATATACCACCTGTGAGAAGGAGCACTTCTCAACCTCACCAAAATAAAATTATAAACGGCAGAGAGGGAGAAGGTGTCCTTAGTGAAAGAAACAGAGTGTCTGAGTATCTTCAGATTTCAGACGCAATTCTGAACTCAAACCAGTTTCCTCTGACTGCTGACACTGGGGATGAGTCAGGTGCAAATGCAACCTGGCTTAAGGACTGGAAAAAACACTTGTTTTAACATCTTTCAGCAGGAGCCTAATCAATTTTTAATGCACGTAGTTGTGGGAAAAGCCTAGAGAAACTGCCCTCAATGAAAATTTGCCTTTGGCAAAGAAAAATACAAGCTCAGAGGGATAAAACACATCTAGTTCACTCATTTAAACACTGCAGAAGCAGCAGGAATATCTGCACAGAACTGCCACCTTGCACCTACAGCAAAAATAAAGTTGCAAAGGCCATTGAAAATAAGAGACATTACTAATTTCTAATGGCCTTCCTAAAGAAGAAATGGTTACATTTTGCAACAGTGGAGATTTATTATCAATCCTAACCAGGGGAAATGAAAGAACACGTTTCAGTCAGCAGCATAGTCATCCAACAGATCATTATAACCAGCTACCACAGATACAGAAACCCCAGATTTCCCAGGGAAATGACATAGCTTTGGTCTATCCTGTTGTATGGCCAACATATTTGGGATTGTAATCTAAATATCTGTCTAGAGATAACAGAACTCTGAAGAAAGAATGAAGGAACATTAATATAATCTGCGTCAAGCAAACATTATTTTCAGATGTCCAACTGAAACAGTGAAGACGAAACTAAACCCCAACTGTGGGATTAAGATACATCTTCCTGACATCAAATCATCAGAGACTAGCTGAAAGGAACCTGCACCACTTTCTGCAACACAGCAAATTTACTTACCAGAATCCTCTGGATATACCAAACAATTTCCTGCACTTATGGGACTTCAGACATTTAAGGTTTTATTTGACCTCTTTCTGCCATTCGTGTATGTCAAAAACCTTTCTCAAGTCTAGCACACTAGGTACTTAAACCATTAAGAAAAAATACAAGAATCTGCACATCATCCATTTTGGTTTAATCACTACACTGCCTCACACTGCTTTTCCTCAGCATGCACAGCATCAGGTACTTTTGGTCAGGGATTTTTTGTTGTGGGTTTTAATTTGATTTTTTGGGGGGTGTTGGGGTTGGGTTTTTTAGATGGCTATGCCTCCGTCTTCATTTCCACAGAGCAGGTGCCTTCCCCAAAAAAGAAAGAGCAGGAACTGAATGCTATTCTGTCTTCATTGTGTGCAGTTAAAAAAAAAGAGCAAAACCTTCCTGTTCATTCCCCTGCTCTGGTTTCCCGCCTCTCCATGTTTTTAAGGGTCAGGTACCACATAATCCAAAGGAATCCACAGTCAATACCAGAAAAACAGTCTTATTTCCCAATTTGATTACATCTGTACAGCTGCTGATTTTGTAGGTTCAGACAAAAACTGGAGTCGAAGGCTCAAAAATAAAGTTCTTTACCTCTGGGATGTTAATAACATGTTTACATTCAGAAAGATTGGAGATCTTCCTTGAAAAGCAAATCAAAAAAGCAAACAGGATTAAGTTTAAGATCCATGTGGTCTATGCCAGGGAAGGGCTGTACAATGAAGCTCTCAGTGTTTCATTACTCTTAGAGCTCTCTCTGAGCTCAGTGGTTTGAATACTTCAGATGGAATCAATTTAGTCACCTATTTATGCAGATACATCACAGATTTAAGCATTGAATTCCAGATGGTAAAGATCTAAGGCTAAAGTAAGTCCTGCATTTTCTGGATACGCCAGGGAGAAATGAAAATCTCTTGAGTTGAGCCTTGACATGGCTCACCTCTTCACTGATCACAATATTCTTCCAAGTAGGTTGGAACACAAAAGATTAATATTATTTCCCAAAATCATCGCCAGGAATACAGTTAACTTTGTGTTGCCTTCTCTAGAACCTGTGTCTGCAGCCAAGCTGCAGGTGAGATGTTAGCGTGTGGGATCTTTCAGGGTTGGTTAGATCCAGAAAGCAAGCAGATTAAATCCTTCTGTGGAACTGCGGTAGGATTTTATACCTGTCTTAACAACTAAACAAGGCTTCAGACAGACAAGTTTTACTAAGTTCAGCACATACAACAAGAGGTCTATGACTGGGGGGAAAAGATACCCAAACTAGCAACTATGAGATGCAATCTATAAAAATGCCTGAGAGGTTAGGGTTTCTCCAGATTAATTTTTACTTCTTTTACCACAAGAAAAATAATAAAGAAGAGCTTCTTTGAAGAGGATATGCAGGAAGGCCAGCTGTGTCAGTCACGCACATCCCTCCACCTCCTCTAAAAAGAAGAGTTATGATTTCAAAGACATTCCTATGTACAGCCAGGTGTGAAAACTCTTATAGCCCAGAGCCACAACAAAAAAGCCATTTCAATTTCATTTATTACCTTCATGCACCAGAGCTGCCAAACAGGCAAAAACACAGAGGGGAAACTCTGGATTTTATTAAGTTTGTGAACAGAAATATTGATTCAAGTCAAGCTCATGCAGAACTAAAAGTCTACATCGTCTTTAAAATTCAACTAAGTGATAGCACTTAAGCAACCAGATTCTTGAGATGACAATTTAGCAGCTGTTGGTAACAAGAATAAATCTTGATACAAGGTTACTTAATATACTTTCAGATTTCAATAAACTGCCTCTCATTTAAGACATGTAATAGGTCCTGGATTCAGTTACAGCAATGCACAAAGGGTGCATTAACACCAATGGGTTAAAACACAGCAGCAGATGCTGAATTCTCCTAACCCAGGACAGGAGAGGTCTGTCTGGACTGCTGGCAGGAGGTGGAGTTTGCTGGAGCTGAATCTTTCCAGGACCTGAGCTGGTCTGATCCTTGCTCTTGCACCTTCATATTCTACCGCATTACAAAGTGCAGATGGGAGTGCACATAGATAGGTACCCAGGCAAGCCTGGTCACAGGTGAGCTGCTACACAACCTCTTTGCTACTGTCCTTCAGTTACCCCATACTTAACAGAAGGCCACTTGTCCAATCGAGCAGTAGCTAAACAATCCTTCTGCCTGTCATCCCTGTCCAACTCTTCATTCTTGGAATATCATTAGAGAGTCCATTCCCTTCATTACAGCAAGATGTCAAGAAATAGTCCTTGAACATAGCAGACTTAGAAACACTTGGCCTTCAATTATGAAATCCAGTGTTTTCTACTACACATTCAGAGACAGTTTACTCTCTATTAAAATTTAAAAAAAAAATCCTAACATAAAGGTAGGAATATAAATGGTTTCTAAAAAATAAAAGTATTTAAAAATGGAGCAGGAAGTCATACTTCTAGTTATTTGATACCCATTTCTTGAATCTGTGGATATCTCCACACCATACCTATTAAACTAAAGTGTAGGAGACATCGCTGGAAACATCAAAACCACAAAAAAAACAAAACCAAAAACAAACACAGTCCTTACATATAATAACGTAATTTGAGATAAGGAACAACAAGTTCACTTAACATTTTACAGAATAATAGAGGGCAGTGAGAGACAAGAGTATTCCAAAACTATCTCTCATTTTTGCTGTTAGCTATTGCTGAGTTTGATTGCCACAGATCATTAACAAGTTCCTAGACGAATTCAAAAGCAGTAAGAAATCAAATGAGAAAAAACAACCCCGGGGTTATAGTTGAAATGAGGAAAATGCACATATTTTTAACCAGATGGTTTTCCCTCTGAGTTAAAAGCTTTTATAATATGAAATCATTACTTCACATAATAAGTATTGCTATTCTCTTGCTTGCACATGTTTTTAAACTCTAAGACACCCTAACTACTGCATCACCTGCAACAGAGACTCTCATAAAATGTTAAGAATCAGGATACTAGTCCTTCTAGTGTCAACCTGTCTATTGATCATCACCCCAGAGCTGAAAACCCACTGACTGCGCCACGGTCTCAAGCATACCCAATGAGGTCAAATATTTGTCAAGATAATTTGCTTTGTCTAAAATGAAGAAAGGAAAACTGTGAGAAAAAGGCAAAAAGACACAATTTTGCTGAGAGATAATGTTAAATTATGGAGCCTCAGCTAAACAAAATATCTCATTAAAACAGTCAATGGGTGAGGATTCAGAGTACACTTTTAAGAGTCTCTAGGTATGACATAAAACTGAAGTAAGAGCAGACAGGCCAATGCGAAAATCCTGGCCGTAGCAACTTCATTCCTTTCTTATGTGCAGACTTAACCCCTGCTTAAGTCAGGAATAACACCATAGATTCCCTCTACCCAACTACCTATGGAAGTTATTAATGAAAAATAAATATGATAGACAAGGCCTTTTCAAAGCTATGAAGCACCAACAAGTGCAGTGCAGAGCTCAGCTGCTGAAGGACCCTTTTAGTGGTCTTGATAAGTCATTCATAAGAATGACTGACTCTAGCAGGCTAGACCACCATCCCCACCAAATATGATCCCATCTCAAGATCCTCTGGTAAGCATCTAAAATAAATCCATATAAGTGTCTGAAATAAACCCACATAAATCCAGTTCTAAGAGCACTGGTTTGAAGCACCAAAAACCCCTAAAACTGGTATCCATACATCTCTCCAAATGTACCTGGTTTTGTTCAGCCTCTCTTTAAAATGCTGCCAACCAAATCAGCAATATAAAACCACCAGACAGCTACCCACCCTACTTAACAGTCCACAGGAAAGCACAGTTAACATCTGTGACTTGATTTCTTTCACAACAAAGACAGGACATCAGCCCTTGTCAAAATGCTGTATCGTGGAGTCAACCTGTGTTTCATGTCTTTCTGAGAACCGGTTTCTCAGAAACAAGGGAGCACAAATGTTTGGCCTTCTAATTCATAGCAAAGAATTATTTTATGAGACGTTTCAGTAAATGAGAGTAGCATATCAAATACCGTTTCTAAAAAGAACAGGATCAAGTTGCTATGTATTTTTCAGCAATAATTAACTTTGCAAATGCCACTTACTTTCTTCCATATGACAACATTTCTACCTCTCGTTTCAATATGCAACAGCCTGACAGAACACAACTGCAAACAGCTTTCCAGATCATTGTCTATGGACTCAAATACAAGCTGTATTAATGTTCTTTCCCCCAGTGTTAACTGTTTTTGATAGCTAAGAAAAAGGCTCCACAGTGTAAGAGTTAGTTGCTGGATGAGGGCATCCCACTGTGGGTTGTATTTGGCATTTCTTTCCTATAATGTGAAAGCATGAAACCCATTAGTATAATTGGGATTTACAAGCCTGCACAATGAAGCAAAACTTATAAAAGACTCAAGAGAGTGAACATAAGCTATCATCAACAGTGGTGAATTTGACGTGTAAGCCATAATGCCGCTACTAGAGCAGCTCTGGTTTTCATGAAAAAAACAAAATTTTTTGTGATGTTTGGTATTCATACAGTTTATCTATTTTGTGCTTTTATCTCACACTAGTTTTTAAAAGTAAAAAACCAAAACAAACAAAGTCATCCTAAAGCATAATACAGTCACACATGAATAAACTAAAAAAAAAAAAATCTTTGAAAGGAAGAAACTGATAAAATAAAACCTTCAGATAGACAGATGTGCAGGTCTTCATTTCTTCTGCTTTTTTTTTTTAGGTATTTTAAAGGATCAAGCTTATGCAGATGGAACAGTTTGACTGAATTCACTTGCTCTGAACTACACTTGTGAAAGGACTTTTTTTGAAAGAGTTTATTTCTTTTACTGCTGCTCAAATTGCAATTAAACCTGGTAAAACTAAGTTATGGTCTTACATTTTTCCACTAGAACTTGGCTTCTCTCATGTCCAAACTGAGTTCAAACACAATGACTTACCTGCCTGAAAAGCTGCTCACATGCTACTGTATTATTTTAACTGATACTGTCCTTGCAATCTCATCTTAATAAACTGTACCTACCGTACATCCATTTACCTCACGAACAAGTCATGCTCTCTGACTCAAAAGCAAGGACTGGTATTCAAAAATTGTCCTAAAAGTATCCTCAAGAAAAATGACCAGGTCAGCAGAGAGGAAGAATTAATAAATTCAATTGAGGTAGATATCTACCTTGTCTACATTCTTTCTACTCCTCAGACAGTGACTACACAGGCAGCGAAACACAAATATAAAACACCTACCGGGAATGAAACTACAAATATAACTTCTGTTATTAAATTGAGATGACTGAATTGTTGACACACAAAAAACCAAACAAACAGAAAAAAACTCTCAAAACAAAACACAAAACCAGTATTGTTTATCCAAATGTTCTTGTTTTGTACATGGGAAGACAGTCCTTCAATGTAGTCATATTATATCTACTCAGAGAATAACTAAAGAAAGTGTTAAAGAGCAAAGCCTGCCCCTAAAACTTGACACTTTTAGGGTCAGCAAATTTTGATAACTTGTATCCAAGAGTTGTCAGACGAAAGGTCAAGAATTTTGTGAGAACTTCAAAGTTTTGTTCAATGAGTTTTGGAACAAGAGGAATTTTTCTGAGAACTGACAAAAGTCAGTGCTGCCATAGTATCTACTGAAGGCACATAGCACATCACAGAACATCAAAGTCATGTCAGCTTGACATGATTCAGGTTGGGCAGGAAGGGAAAGAAGGAAGGACAGCTGATTTTAACCAGACTGGTAAAGAATTAACAGCAGGAAATATGGCCAAAGCCAACTTTATAAACAACAGATCCTATCTAATGAGATTACATTTTTTACATTTTCTAATCACATTTCCTAATTAGACTGCAAGTTAGACCAGAAAAAATACAGTATATTTATGACACATTTAGGCTTTCTAAGGCATTTATCTTGGCACATATTGATGAAGAATGATTTAAAAGAAAATCAGTGCTAAACACATTCCTCTGATTTAAAACCTGGTAACTGAGAGAGCTGAAGTTACAATTATAAATGAGGAGCCATTATCAAGCAGGTACATTTCTACCAAAACCCTCTGGGGCTATAATTTTCTCCCTCTGGCACTGAACATTCTTAAAAAGATGTGAAAGACAACATGAAAACATCCGTGGTCCCATCTGTAGATAATACAAACCTCGCAGAAACGCATCTTTGTCAGGAGGACAGGTGACAGACACGCAACCACCACTGCCATTTGTAATCTGAGCTACAGGGAAGAGCACGAATTTCCACATGTTCAAACAAAATTCATGTAACAGAGAAATTAAGCCTCTGGAAACATGGCTGTAGTCCACAAAGCAGCCACTCTGAGACTCCTGGTGCCAACCTTAGAATGGCTGAAAACTGCTCTTAACATACGTCTTCAGTCCAAAGGGTTTACAGAACCCTAGCAGATACACAACAGATCTGGGAATCTCTCCTGGCACTGCCATCTATTGCTGCAAGTGCCTTGCTTTACATCTCTGCCAGTTCTGCTTTGCTTAAGCAAATTTACTGCATTTTCACCAATGTCCAGGATTTTCTTAGCACAGAAAAGCTTTGCTAAAGAGCAGGTACCAGACTAGAATTGTTTCCTTTTTTCAGAGACGCCACACCAAATTACAATAAAAAGTACACACTTCAAAATTGTACATTGCTACCTACCATACAGTAAGCAGTGCCACATTTCATATTATTCTCCATGGTCTTCTTGTCTTCAGCTGCCTGTACACTTAGACTGTAACTTATGCAAGATGTACTTACTAGCATTCAGAAAGAAGCAAAAATACATCTTTCTCTGTGGCACAGTGACTGCCACCGCTTTACACTTCTCTCCAGACTTTATATTTTGGCAAATCCAGTGCAGCATTTATCTTTCTTTGCAAAGGCACACACAGCTCCCAAAAATCAATGATCCAAACTGTTTAAACCTGTCCCCATTATCAGCCCTTCAATTACTATTCATTGATTTGTGTTTCTGAAGGGAAATGCACATAGTGTTTTTAGGACAGTGTATAGAGTAAAAGGAAGGGACATTTGGCAGTGAAGTAGAATATCCTATGAGTTTCAATTCAGGCTCAAGTCAGTCCAGTCCTCTTAAGGACACGAACTTGCTCAAAAGCATTATCGTGCAACCAGGAACAACACATTAAAAAGACCAATTGCTTGAAAATTAACTTTGATTATATTACCAGGAGATCCTTTCCAACTGCCTGCACTCTTTCTTATGAGCTTGTTATTTCAATAAATATCATCTGTGGCCTGCTGTAGTTTTCTGTATGCAATGAGATTGTTTTCCACTTTAAACTGAAAAACATATTAAATTAAAAAAACAAGCAACACCAACACCAAAAAAAAACCCTAAAAGGAAAAACAATAGTGGATGTCTTCAAGTTGTTCTAATAACAGAAGTACAGAAATGAAGAGTGTGCTTGTCTTGCATTCTCATGTCAGACATCCTATTTCCACGGCTACATACACCTCATGAACGAACCATGGTAATACAGAACAGTCTGAACATCAGCAAGCAGACTTCCAGCACTCACGGGTGCCTCCTTCACTGGTAATTTTCACCCCTCACTACTGCCCACAGCATCAAGATGCTATTCACAAATATCCCACTTTCGGCTCCACTCCATGTTTCTGCTCCATTCAGTCACTCTCTTGCCTGTCTCTTCTAGTTCCTTACAAAGTTTATCAGACATGGTTCCTGGTTCCTCTAATGGGTTTGAAAATTTTCCTGAACCCTTATTTCTATTCCTAGTAGTTACATAGACAAATAGTTCACTTCAAATTTTCTACTAAGCATCAACTCCAGTTTTAAACGGTACTAAACTATATTTAATAGGGCCCACTAGATAGCTACACTACTTCTGCATAAAGTTCTCGACGAGACCACACAAGTAACCTGAGTTACACTGAAAATGTTGACATTATACTCTTCAGTAAAACAGTCAGATTGTAGATCCTGCCCTTGTGTGACAGTTGTGTTGTCTAATAAGCCTGTAAAAATGGAAACATTCTTTAGAAGCACTACATTCTTGCTTCATTATATGCAATAAAATCTGTATCAACATATGCAAAGATCTCAAGCATATGAAAACATTCAGCATCACACTCTGGGGTTATCCTTTTCTTGGATATGCAACAAGAGTAAAACTTGGCCCTTAGCTGTGACCAACTTTTGCAAATAATCTTATCAGATTTTATGGCTCAGAAAACGTTTTTCTTTCAACAAAAATCTCTGCTCTTCGCATACTCCAAAACCCCCTGGAGATATCATGCCAGTCTGCTGCTGTACTACTAGACTTTGTACATTAAATTCATGTGCTTTGCATTTAAACACTGCCTTTAATTTGTACCCCACAACTGGATTGGGTGGACAGCTACTGGGCTGGCCGGGCAGAGGAGCCAGCTGACCAGTTTGTGGGACCCAGGAAACCTTTCAATGACTGACAAGACTCACCACTTGCTTCTGCCCTCAGAGGCAGACAAGCAAACGCAGCAGGGTCTCCAGCAGCTATGGGCACCCACCACTTTAACTCACCCTGCTGCCCAGATATAACTATCACTCCCTTCCCAGCCCTGACCCCAGCATCTCTTCTCAGCCCTAGCAGTTCTACCCATTTTCCAGATTTAAAAAATCTGCTACAGTCAATGAGTGAAAAACAATGCAGTATATAACCTGGAACTACTCTCTTTTTTCCTACTGCACCCACAGCATGAAACTGACCCTCTGGGTAACCTTTACTCTAGTAACACACAATACAACATCAAGAGCTGTGTTACAAGCCAGCCACTATGTTTACACTGCTGCAGAACACAGAGAGAACAAATTTCATTCTTCAACATCAGAGTAAAACAGAAAACCAGAGCTAGTTTCTGCCACAGCCTCTGTACAAGACAGATCTGGAGGTATTTTCTGTGATGTTGTCCAACACTTATGCAGAGCCAAACAATTAGAATTTCTTACTGTTCACATCAGATTCACATCTCTGTTTTTACTACAGCTGCTGGAGCACAAATTGGCCTGTCAGAGACCAAAAAAAAGCAGAGACTAAAGCGTGTCTGCTGTCTAACTAAAACCTATGCAAGTCTACGCAGAACAGAATCCAAGCCAGAAAGTAAATAGTTTGCTGCCTCACATTCTTGCTCAGTAATTTCTTAAAGTGAAAGACAACACCAAAAGCCTTTCCAACCCTGGAAAACTCCTCAGAAAATAATTCTCTTAAGAGTTAATCTGGCTCCTATGCCGCAGAATTTAGCATGCAAGTACAGAATGCCCAGGTTTCTCCCTCTACAACTCCAGTGTACTGTGATCATGTAACAAACCAATGTAAGACACATTATCTTACTTCAGCAACAGAAAGTAATGAATTTGAATGCTTCGTGAAACCAACACCAAAAAGATACATGATAGTCCTAGAAATTGCAGTACTATTAAGTCTTTTGGACAAAGGCTTACTGAGCTTCAGCGCACTCTGGTCAGCACCTATAGTCACTCCCAGGTATTCCTGCTCTTGCTGACAACCAGGGATATGGCCCAAAGAGGCACCAACAAAAGATGATAGGCAGTAATTGAAGCCTCTCTAATTACAAAAGTCAGGGGCTGTATTGAGAGTACACTCCCTCAATATGTGAGACCTCTGCTCTCAACGAGCCTTCTGCTACAATCAAACATTTCTGATACTGCCCAAAGGCGCCACAGCACTTTGCTGAACAGAAAAAAAAGGATGCCATTAAGGGGAAGAGGGTGCCCAGACTACCTCCAAATCCAACACCCTCCTTGTTTTTGGACTGGAGAGGTCATGCAAGCAGCTGGCCCCAACTGCAAGCAGGGGTCAGAGGGAACAACAAAAGCCAGAACTAGGAAGGACAGCAGAGGGCTGGGACACACCACACAGAGCAGTGTCACAGTCACATCTAAAAGCTCCTATTACACTAAAGAATTGCACTCAAAAAGCAACACTGTGCTATGCAAACCCTGTTTTCAGAATCCATTTCTTCTTCTCTTGCTGTATACCTGGTCTGATCAGTAGAGAAATACTTAATACTAAGGAAGAGAAATGCCTCAGATGGGAAGGCAGACAGGACACTCTGAAATAATCCATTTGTAAACACGATTTTTGCCCAGAACTTCTTCTGTCGCAAACAGCATGAAAGAGGTTAATGCCGTGCCAGACTCCCCAGCTGCAAAGCTGTTATACCGCTGCAAAATGGTTCCTGACACAAGCCTTACAGCAATACTGTTGTGCTGACCCTCCCTTAGAGGTATACATGCTGCACTGCCTCAGCTTCTGTTTATAACAGTTCACAGACAACTGAACTTGGGCTACGAAGATCTTTTCTCTGCAATCAACTGCGTGAACAACACCCTATCTTTCTTCTTTTTTTCCCCTTTCCTTAAAGTTCTGTCTCTCCTTTACTTCTTGTCTCCTCTATCTTCCTGTATCACCAACAAATGTGTTAATTTAGCTCATATTAGGTATCTCACTTGGTTCAGAAGCCTTTGAATATTTGGGGTGCAATACTTGGGAAAGGTGCTGGTTTTAATTATTTGTATCAGTTGCATTATCTGGACCTATACAAATATAGGTACACTTGCCCTGAAGAATTACCTTCACTTTAGCTTTTATATTCTTACAAGAAAGATACTGAAGTCAACAAAAGCCACTTCTGAAGGACACAAGATTTTTATCAATCAGATTTCAGAGTAGTGGAAAAGAGGGGATGTCTTGACTTCTTGAAATCTCACCTTCAGATAGGTCCAAGAATGCCTAAATTATCTCCCACAGTTACCTTATGTCTTATGCTCCAATTTCAATGTCTATGCACTTTTTCTAAGTTTTCCAGATCTTCCCAAGAATGTCAGCCTGCTTCTTGCAAGAAGAGACTGAGAATTCTCACAAACCACTCTGGTCTCTGCATTCAAAATAGTACTCAGGCAGCTAGAAACAGGACACAAAGGGAAACCCTAAATCCACAGATCCAGTTGCCAGTTCTCCCTTGCAAAAACTAAATCTCACATATGAAGAGAGGACTGGCTCACAGCAACATCTCTTACCCTTCAATCCCATTGCCCAAAACTGCCAAATGCAGACACACCCAGGGAATAGGAAAATAAGACGTGATACTTCCCACAAGTTCTTTTTCAAGCTGAGTGATGAGAAATGCCTTATGTATTCTGAGTGAATCTTTAGTCATATTTTCCCATATTATTCTAATCTCTGTTTGAATCTCGGGATTTTCTTTCTTTTTTTCTCCCAAAGTAACATCCTGCTAGTAATAAACTACAAACCCTCCCACAAATAAAAAAGCAAATACACTAAGTGGTTGTCTTAATGCTTCTAACAGATGAGCTTTTAAAAGTAGAAATTTCTATTATTTGCTAAAGTTACGACTCCACACTTCTCCCCTGCAACCTCAAGTCTAACATTACCGATTTTAGCGATACAACATACCAGTCCCTCCGCATACAGATGATACTTGTTAGATTCAAGTCTTGAGCAAAGTTCATCACACATTACTTATTCTTGTCCCACAACTGCAAGAGAAGTGTAGGGAACAGAACAAAGGCCTTTATGTAACCTTTGTTGACCTCACCAAGGCTTTCAATACTGTGAGCAGAAAAGGTCTGTGGCAGATTTTGGAACGTTTAGGATGTCCCCTCAAGTTCCTCAAAATGATCATCTCACTCCACGAGGATCAGCACGGCCAAGTCAGATATGGCAATGCACTTTCTGAGCCCTTTCTAATAACCAATGGTGTGAAACAAGGCTGTGTTCTCGCTCCTACCCTATTCACAGTCTTTTTCAGCATGATGCTCCAAAGGGCCACGGCAGACCTCGATGATCAGGACGGTATCTACATTCGATACCGTACTGATGGAAGCCTCTTCAACCTAAGGTGACTGAAGGCCCACACCAAGACCTTAAACCATCTTGTCCGGGAGCTGCTTTATGCTGATGACGCCGCCCTTGTTGCCCACACAGAAGCAGCTCTGCAGCATTTAACATCCTGCTTTGCAGACGCTGCTGAGCTCTTTGGGCTGGAAGTCAGTCTACAGAAGACAGAAGTTCTCTATCAACCTGCACCTCAGGAAGTCCCCCATCATCCCCATATCACCATTAGCCAATCAGTGCTCAAATCAGTCCAGCAGTTTAATTACCTAGGTAGCCTCATCTCCTCGGACGGTAAGATTGACGGAGAGATAAACATGCTACCAAAGGCATATAGTGCTTTTGGAAAACTCCATAAAAGAGTTTGGCAATATAAACACCTGAAGAAAAGTACAAAGATCATTGTTTACAGAGCCATAGTGCTGTCTACTCTCTTATATGGATCTGAATCATGGGTCATCTACTGCCACCACTTGCGACTCCTAGAATGCTTCCATCAACGCTGTCTCTGTACAATCCTAAACATCCACTGGTCAGATTATGTGACCAATACATCTGTTCTAGAACAAGCAGCAGTCACAAGTATTGAGGCCATGTTGCTGAGAACACAGCTGCGTTGGGCAGGGCACGTCTCCAGGATGAAGGACCACCACCTCCCTAAGATCTTACTTTATGGTGAACTTGCCACCAGCTGCCGCAAGAGAGGAGCCCTGAAGAGGAGATACGAGGACTCCCTGAAACAAAATCTCAGCCTTGGCCATATTGATCATCATAACTGGTCTACTCTGGCCTCCAATCGAGAGGCTGGAGACACACCATCTATAACGCTGCTGATGCTTTTGAGAACGCACACAGGATCACCCTTGAGGAGAAAAGGCAAAACGCAGAAAGAATTGTGCCTTGCAGAATTCACCACCTAAGGAGTCTTTCTGCTGTGCCTTTTGCAACCGGATGTGCCTGTCTCGTATTGGCCTTTTCAGCCACCAATGTGCTTGCAACAAACGTGGGTAGAGACCTTCCCAAATCTTCGTTTGCAAAGCCCAGCCATGATATTCTTGTCCCACATGTACCAATGAAAATTTTAAATAAATGTGGCCCCAGAACAGAGACTTAAGGGACTACATGAACAGTCTTACTTTTCACAGTAATAACCACTGAACTGCAACCTGTCATCCCAAGCAACAGCTCTGAACTACAGAGCTATCATTACCCTTGATCTCTTCCAAAAAATGAGGAGTAAATGCTACACACAAATACACACATAATAATTTTGCCACGTAAGTACCATTAGCCCATTTACCAGGATGGAACTGAGCGGGTAGAAAGGATGATGGGCAATCCCCAAATGTCCAACACGACTCCTATTAGTTGTGTCACAGTGGTGCTTCTCCAGTGGTAGATGTATCATGCAAGTAAAAATGGGTGACCTGATTTGATTCTACACTGGACAAAGGACAGTGAAGAATTCTACTCAGTTCTCTGTGGTATTGCTTCAGATCTAATACAGATAAACAGCTCAATCTACTGCCATGATCAGGTTAAACTCCTAAAGAGACCTTGTAATCAGTTTAAAAAAAAAAAAAAGGAGAGACCCCAAGCACACTTGTTTAAGGGTTTTGGGGGGAAGGGATGGGTTAGTGGAGGTTTTCTGTCTTGATTTTTTTGGTTTTTATTTATTTTTACATCAGATCAGTCTGATCTCCTGACTTGTACACAAAAATAGCCTGTATGAGGGCTAAGAGTCTGGAATGCCAGTGACAGACTGACAGTTCACATTCCTACACTTCACAGAAGTCCATCCACTGTGAGAATCTGAGCTATTATGCCTCATGTGCTTTTCTGATTTGGACTTTTAATTCCCACAATATTTATCCACTTACAGACTTGGTACATTACTGTACCTCTACACTCTGCATCTTCAGTCTTCACACTGTAGTGTCTGGATGAATAATGACTTTCTATGCAAATGTTGGATGGGACTTTATAGGTCATAGAATAAAAATTTTTAGTAATGGGGAAACACAAAACATTTGTCAAAGGATGAAAAATGTAACTCAGTTTATCTAGCTTCAGTCCCCGTAAAGAACCTCAACATAAACAAACTTGGCTGGTTTATATTTTAAAATACCTAATTGTCATTCAGCTCTTTACAGAACACATTTCTTGAGAAGTGTTATGATAATCAACTTAACTAGAAATAGTACCATATAAAGCAACATTTATAGCCATAACACAGAGAGACTATGCCAAAAGCTGCTCCACTGTCTTGCCAGAAGATGACGTGACCTAATTAGAAGAAAATGGCCCAAAGGATAACGCAACTGGGCTGGAGATAATATTCCTTTCTAATGACCAGAGCAGTTCACAGCACTGCTACAAAATAAATTCAACAGCCTAAAACCTCACCTGTGAAAATCAGTGTAGCTGACAATCTGGCATCATATTTAATTAATTTAATGTTTACTATTTCTGTTTCATCTTAATAAGATATTCATATTTAATATTACACTCTTTCAATAGACAGTTACTACTTTTCCTGGAAGACAGTGATTACTACTGCTGGCAGGGGCTTTGTGGTTAGTCAAAGCTAATTTAGGCTCTCCAGTTTCATTCCCTCCTTAGGTTTGGATCGCCTTCCACAGAAGCAATAACGGTCATTTAGCTTTATAACTCTCCTTGGCATCTCTCTCTTTAACTGCTACTATTCTCAGACTTTTGATCTCTTCTCCAAAGACAAGTGAAATCCATTTCCTGATTTGAAAGAGAACACTTAATTGGATAAACAAGTGGCATGCTGTCTCTGTAGCTTACCTAGCAATAAAATAAGAAACATGTAGTTCTCTGTGTAAGGAGAAACCTGTACTTTTCTAATTTATCCCTTTTTTTTCTGACTACTGGGACTGGGGTCCTACTTTGAAGAAACAGTAGTAGCTTTCGCTGTGCATTTAGATGAAAAGAAGGTTATATGCACCTGTCATTTTTGACAAGCATCTGCTACCAGCTATAATTTAACTAGACTATATAAAGATACATCAAAAACTCTCAGGAAGTACTGAGCCATTCTGGACTGACATGATGTAAAAATCTGTTCAGGGAAGAACTGTAGCTTCTCCCTTTGACTATGAGTTATTAGGAAAAACACGACAGCTGTTGTGAAATACACAGGCAATGCACTTCAAACACTTTGGTGTCATCTACAGACATGGCAAAGACAGTTTAATGAACATTAGGATCTACTAGGGCTCTTTGAGCACAAAGAGCCACAAAGGACTTCCAGATTCCATATGGAAAATAAAGCCAGAAAGAACTTATTTTAAAAAGAATTACTCATGCCTCATGGCAGCAACAGCAGCGAATTCTTGTTTTCCACTCAACGCACAACCTTCAATAGAAGGCCACCTATATTAACAAACAGATATTGCAAAAACACTCTGGACTGGTGAAAACCCGTTACATACTCTGTGCCATAAGAACAGAGCAATGACCAGACTGGATTAAAATGAAGATCCTTTCAACTCAGTAACCTCTGGCAGCAGACAAGAGCAGGTTCAGATGGAAAGCTTGCAAGAACAGTACAAAGATCAAAGGACACAACCACTGACCTCTAGATGTTCTGACAACCTTCCAGTTAGGGACATCTTGAGTTAAAGGCTGCTTTCTCATCACTTTGCCGGAATTCTTCTCCATCAGTTGCTCATTTTATCAATTTACTTTCCTCCTATTTGAGATATCTCATTGTCTACAAATTTGCCCCTTCTAAGGTATATTTAAATGATAGATTATATCTCACAGTTAGTAATTCAGCAATTTTATAGTAATTACTCTGCAAAAGCACCTCATTTTTTGTGTGTTTTTTATTAATAATGAAGCTTCTCTGCTATGGCCTTGTCTCCTTTAACCAATTTCCTCGTGTTTACATTTGGATTAAAAATTAGTTTACAGTCTGTTATACAGGATATAGCAAAATTGCAAGAGGCAATTCAGGAGAGTAAGGACAAAGGAGAACCAATGAACTTCAGAAAACTCCTGAGACTGAGCAGCGGGACAAGAAGCAATAAAAATGTAATTCACTGTAGAATACTGTAAATTGATAAAGCATTGCACTGTGAAGGGAAAAAGGCAGCAGATGGACTCTCACCTACATGCTACTGTGCACAAATAGGAACTTGAACAGCTGTTTTCATTGGGAAAAAAATTGGAACTATATAAAAAAACAATCTCAACAACTGTCCAAGTGTTTGAAATTACCAAGAAACAAAAAATGATTAAGAATACAGTATGCCACTAAGTAAACCTTCTCAAACACTGTGCTCAGTGTTTGGCTGTTCACTGTCTCCTCCAAGATAATACTTTCAGGAAGCATCACATGATAAAGAACCAGTGAAAAACAAATGAACATACATCTAAATTCATTTTTAAGTGTTATAATTCATAGTAAAGATTCTCATTTCTAACACAAAATTAGTCATGGGATACCCAGAAAATATGTGAAATACTAATTCATCAACAGATTCTCATAAAGAAATTTTATCTGAATTGAAAACATAAGCAAGGATGAACAAAGGGGAGATGTCCTACTGCCATGTTCTTCTCTTTCCTTGATATTTACTTAGTCATTGCTGGACAGAGGATGCTTGGTAAAACAGACATTCACCCTATTCACAGTCTCTGTTTTTATGATTTTGACCAGATTTGGCCCATGACTGTTCTAGATAAGGAAACAGAGTTAACATTGCACATAAATGAAGAGATATTCAAGTTTGGATTGGGCATTTAGAATTGTCTTTGTTTCAAATATATACATTTAAAAAAGGGGGGAAAGGAGTGAAATTTAACAAAAGAAAACTTCAAATCAAACCCCATATCTACATGAGCCTTTTACTGTGAGTTGCAACAACAATAGGTTTAAATCTGCTCCTGGGATTTCTGTGCATCAACAAGCAGTTTATTAAGGATTGCTGTTTGCCCTGAGAATTGGAACACACAATGAATGCATTTAAACACAGGCACTGTTTAGTCAAGACAATCAGCTTTTTCATGACTACTTATTTATTTTTAATGCTTGAAATTTCAGATGAATCCTTCTCCAAAGCACACCATGAAGCCGGTGTGGATATAAAGCACATAAATATCCCAGACTAAATCACTAAATACCTAAATTCTGTTGCAATTTAAAATAGGTTAGGAAAGTCCATTGTTAAGCACCAGATTCTTAAAACAAACAAACAAACAATTTGCTGCCTCAGCACACCATGTAGATCTTAACCCAGCAGCTTTAGCTGCAGTGTGACAGACCTACATATATGTATACAAATTTGCATATCTGTGTGTCTGATATATGTGTATATATAACCATGTCCTGATGCTGATATTGTTCAGAGACTGCAACTGCTCCTCTCTGACAGACAAAGAGAATTGAAAAGGCAGGATCTGATCCTCAGGCTGCTGTTTTTGAGCTGCTGTCAGAAGCCAGGCTCACACGGCTGCTGTAAAAGTACCACTTGCATATCTATCCTCTAACTGCAAGAAGCAGACAGAGATATTTGAATCTGTTGTTGAATCTGCTGCTCACCACCAAACAACTTGCTAGCCTTTGTCTGCTCAGAAGCAAGATAGGCTTTTCTTCGTAATTTCTTTTTCTCTGAAGAACTAGAAAAAAAGGCATGTAGTTGGCAAGATTTGTCCCTATTAATGTCACATTATATGCATCACTGACTGGGTATGTAGAAAAGCTTCAGTTCTTCCCTCCTCTTCAGCTCATCATTAATGATTACACACAAAATACATGCTGTGATGGGCAGCAGGTACAGCATATTATTAATATGGCAACCAGTGCAAACAATGCTGTTTACTTCTGAGCTGGACCATTCCTTTCAACATCATGAAAACGGATTAAAGAAAAGAAAAATTACGTGAACAGCATAACAGTCAAAGCCTTGTTCCCCCACAGATTTAGTTCTCGCATGTGCTCCATTTTTTTCACATTAGGTAATTTTCTCTGATCTCTCCTGAATCCTCCAGCACTCCTCACCATCAGCAGGGCCATGGGTAGCACTGCACCCTGTTCTGTAACAACTTACAACTGTGCTAAGCCATTGGTCACTCTGCATGTGCCCATCCATCATTTCACTGATCAGAAGTTCCCACTTTTACCTGTAAAATTCATAGGAATTTAATGGCTTTGATACCTCCATTTCTCTTTCAGATTGGGCTGAATTTGGCCAACAACTTCCAAAGATACTAGAAGAGACAAAGAACAGACCATATTACAAACCTCATATTATTAAGTATCAAGGCAAAATAGATGTTATGCACATTTTTTACTTCTGCATCCTGAATCTTTATACTGAAGTCACAATCTCACAGTTTTCCCTCAGTAATCATATGCTTTTTACAAAAAACACCACAGTCATGAAATCATGAGTGAAGACTTTCAGACAAAAAAAAATACACACACATAGCAGATTTATTAAAAAGGCTCACTCATGGAAACTGGAAATATGATTGACAGTTCTATACACTAACAATATTCCAAAATAATTAGCAAATATGTAGATACATATTTAAACAAGTGAATAAGAGTTCTTAAAACAGCATAAAAAAAAGAATCAACTTTTCGTATTCCAAGAAAAACATCTTAAAGGAGAATTCTAATCCTGGGTACTTCATTCAAATCAGTTCATACTGACTAATCCTTATTTTAACATACCCCATCAGTGACTCTTCCACTTAACATAATGACTACGTTATGAAAACTCCAGTCATACCCAGCTTCTGGGCTAACAACTTCATATTGGTTAAAGGTGACAAGGCCAAAAGCAGGAGCCACAGACACAGCCAGATTCTCGTGTATTGAGATCACTGATGAGATTCGTTTGACCTGTCAATTAGAGTATTTTTGCAGACAAAAGACTGGGGGAAGGGAGCTGGCAGACGGATAGTTGAAGTTCAAACACAAAGAAAATGGATGGGTGTTAAACAACTGCAGCAAATACTAATCAAAGTTTGAAGGATTAATCTGTTGGGGGACCGGGAAAAAAGAAAGCACACACACCACCACACATCCTGTCTTTTGATCATCTTCAAAAATAAAAACAACACCACACAACACAGCCACATAACACAAGCATAACACTAGTCAATCAAGGAAAATATCCAGATATTTATTACTATTATGGAGAAAAAAGGCAAACCAAGCATAACACAGAAGAGATGCATAGAAGACACTGCATTTATTTTCAGTATACATTTTTCTACTCAGAGTATTTTCCATGCTACTGCATATGAGAAGACACAGCCAAGTTACTTCGCAGGTCTTTCCCTCTTTACACTTGCCAGAACAAGCCAACTTGCAAAAATTAGACTTTCAAAGCTCCATTGTATCCAACCACAGAGCAATTCCCATAGCCAAGGAAAGGGCTGGCAGCTTGCCTTCATTCCTGGCATTCTCCAAACACCTTACTCCTGCATTTTTATTCCAGCAGATTATCACCAGCAGAGATGTCACTGACATCCGAGAAGACATGACGGGCCGATAGGACCGCATTTCCAACCGCAACCAGAACCCACCAGGTGCAATAAGACAGGGAAAAGACAAACAAAGGGAGCAAGATACCGTCTTAGAGGAAGAAAAAGATGAATGAAAAGAAAGAGAGCCCTGAAGAACTTGTGCATTTGTCTCCCAGTAACTGTGTCCCCAGAATCAAATTCATTTATTTGAGGTAGCACTACAGAATACACTTCAACTCAACGCTTAAAATAACAGCCACCAAAACAGCACATGTGCCCAAATGTGTTGTGGGGCTGTACAATCACAGGTCAGGGATCAGGGCTGGATCCAGTTTCAGATGGTCACAAGTTCAAGTGAAGAAAAGGTTACACATGTACCCTTTCCTTAACTTTCTCGCCACTTTTAATAATCAAAAGACACTTCCATTTGAAGAGAAACAATTTTTGTTGGTTGAAAGTATAACACAGTAGAATAGAAAGATATGGTTATTTTTCTGGGCTGTAGGAGTGAACTGGGTAGTACAGTTGCTCTGCAAAGCTCTGGTAACTACCTTTACCAACAGATTAACAAACAAATTGTCAATAATCAAACAACCTCACACATTGGGACACACGGAAGCAGATAAACATACCTATTATAAGCTTAGCAACACATTTTAATTTTCCTTTACTTTAAAACAAATATTATAAAACTGTTTAAAGATTCCTTTATTCTTAAACCTCATCTAAGGAAAACAACAAGAAGTCCAACATGCTGATGTGTGCTTTCCATATCTTTAGGAGAGGAAAGTCTAAACAACTGTATTAGACCACTGTCATAGGACATATTACTCCTGAAATACTGTTATGGCACCTGCACAGAACTGTCCAACTTAGGACAGATCATAAGACAATAAGATGTGGATCAGCATCAAAAAAGCATCTCACATGAACTAGACAACCTTCTTGGCATGTAGCAGGAGAACAGAGATCGTGCTGAATTCCCAAAACAGATGAGAAAAAAAATTCTGTTGGTAGATTTTATGCTCCACTGAGTGGACCAGATTAAGAGCATAGGGGACACTGCATGAGTACCAGAGCTCATTCTTAGGCTTCATATAATGGTGATATTCTGCAATAAGGAGAATGGTTACATTCAAGCAGAATTCAGCCACCATTCCACTTGGGTGACAACCTTGTCACACATGTCAGGGCAGGCAAGATGTGTCCAGAGAGGTCCCACTTGGAGCATCTCCTACCAGTTGCTACATAAACAGTCACACAGCCACCAATTAAAGGTTCACAAAGGACTGGCCTGACTGCAGCTTGGCACAGAAGGAAGAACTGAGGTAGACCAAACCTTTCAAAAATCCTGGGCAAAGGCACCCAGTTTTCAAAGCCATCCAGCACTTCTTGAAAACGCTGATGCCCATCAGGACAGAGACAAGCCCCTGACGAGCTGGAGACAGCCAAAGCTAGATCTGTCCACAGGCCCTGTATGGCCAGGAGCTTACCAGGTACAAGTGCACAGATCATTCTCAATTTCCATACTAACGTCCTTTCATTCTTCTGTCTTTCCCGTGCTAATGCTTGCATAGCCTTTGAAGATAAACGTATTACCAGAAGCAACTGTCCATTAACAGCTCTACACTGTAAACAAGTGTCAAGGAAACAAAGCCTTAATGATGCTCTGTCATCTAAAAATACTATAAACAATGTCTGTGTTACTGATGGATAAAGGAGGGCTTTGTTCCTAATGAAGGGGATAGACTATCAGAGAAAAATTCACTTCCCAGCTCTATAGGACCCAGTGCATAAACCTAGGGTATTCATTCAACTTCACTGGGCTTTGCTCCCTCCCAGTCCTACTGAGAGGACAAGCTGACACTACTGCTGCAACACAAGGGATCTCAAGACTAAGACACAACTAACAATTAAGGCATTAGTATTTGAAAAGTTCATTATAGCCTTCTGTGGAAAGGTATTGTGGAAACTTGAAGCATTACTAGAAGTGTGCCCTAAATAGCCTGGCAAGATAGCCAAACGAAATATTATTTTCAAAGATAAAAAAACTAATCTATTTTCTCCCTTTACTTCATCTTGGAAATTTTCCTGTATCTAAGTGATTTCACGTCTGCTCTCCTTCCAAGTGCCACAGTTTGATATGTTTTTTGTGTTCTAGTAGTGACTCCCTCTCTGGGGTTCCCTCCTCCAACTGTGACCCAAAATAAACAGCAAGGTCTCTCCCACTCTTCCCATGTTAATAGTCTCATACATTATTCAACAAGGCTCAGAAGTGCAAAAAGACTTTACTAAACAATTGACCCAGAGAGGAAGAGGCAGAGCTTACAGCATCAATTCTTCAACCTGTTAAGAAGGTCATGATCTATTTAGCATTAACAGGAAACTAAGATTTCACAAAGCATTAGAAAAAGGAGAATTTGGAAAAGACAACTTTGTTCTTCCAGATCTCTGCTAGTTTATCCTCTGTACTCTTATCCAGCTCTGCCCAAATCCCTTTATGAATCACATTTTTTCCATATTTACTTCTGAAAAATGGGAGACAGTTACATTTTTAAAAAAGAGTAAAGTCATACAACGGCTGGCCCACCCATTCATACATCTCAAACCTGTCACTCTGTTATTTCCCCTGTAGGCCATTTTGGGAACATAAAAATACATTAGTGATACCCATGTAATGGTCAATGGAAGTAGGAATACATTTTGAGATGAAAAGGTAAGGGAGATGAAAATACATTTCTAGATTTTCAATGGTTTCAGTGCAGTGTGTGAGCAATTTTTATGACAAACACAAACCTACACCACACATCTTTGTTTTGTTCTTATACACTGCAATTATCCTGGAAATTATGAAAGTGTCAAATACAAACCAGAACAGACTTGACATGAGAGGAAATAATTCCAGAAAGAGGACTAAAACTAGTATTCCCTTCCCAAAGGCATATTTAGATTTTTATTTTAAAATAAATTTTTTTCCCCAGTTTAGGCCATCATTTTTAAACGGGCATGGGGGGCAACAGTATTGAAAAATATGACATAAGCAATTCACTTGGACAAAATTACAAAATAATAATGCAACCATTTCACACTAAAAATGTCAACAAAAGGGATATTCCATAAAACACAGTTGTTTAATCAAATCAGTATTTTCCAGTATTACAATTTTTTATCAGTTCCTATTGCTAAGAAAGCCAAAAATTGGAAGCTTAGGGATCACACAGTTTCCTGTGTTACTCATCACCACAGTAAATTGGTGCTTCATTGAGCCTATTAAAGATTATCTCAACAAAAAGAAAGCACGGTATGTTTTTCGTTTTATATATTTGGCTCTCTATTATATTTGGCTCTCAAGTCAAAACAGCGTCAAGGAAGGAGCATCACTAATGTTCCTGATCCCTTTATTTGAAAGCTAAGATATTGGTTTTCACCAGTTATGAGCACATCAACACTCTTCCAGCTTGCAGTGGTGGAATGAGGAGCTAAGTATTATTGGGGACCCCTTTGCTGAGGCACACACAGAGCATGGTCCTGACCCAGGCAGTCACAGGTGCAGCAGCCACTGCTGCCATAGCATATTCCATGAAGCTGGCACCTTTCAAACACACTGTTTTATCTTCCCATCTCAGCCCCAAGGATCCTTACCAGCGTGCCCTGTGCAATTTGTTACTTCACACAACTCTTTTTATCAAGTACTTTAAAGTTAACCTCCTACAGTAAACGAGCTTACCATTTCTCCTCATGGGATACGCATTCAGTATCTCAAAAAAATTGCTCTAATTCCATGGTGTTTACTATTCTCAGTTCTCCTTCCCCCCCCCCCCCATAAGAATAAAGAGAAAAAAATGTTTTCAATGCAAAAAACCACAAAGCATTCCAGACGGGGGGGGGGGGGGAAGTAAAAGTGGAATTGATGCTGAAGTTTGGGATCACCGGGATGAATATAAATCACTACTAGAGCTTAGAAAGCAGGAGACCACCACAAAAATGTTTCAGAAATGTCATGGTTTTATTCTAAAAACCAGATTGCATTACTCAGGGCTGGCAAAACTATTCATTAATAAACATTTTCAGATGACACTGGATCTTTTTGATAACTTTCAGGAGAAAATCAAGCTAAACTACCTTTCCCCAGCTTGTGGGGGTACACAAAAGAACCGAGATACAGACCCAACTCCTACTGCAACCCTTTCAGAGCAGTGACTTCTGGACTTCAAAAATCATCACATAAAAACCATCACGCTTTTGCCCAGAGGCAAAACCCATTAATTCAACCTGAACCAATTTATTATTATGTATTTTCAAAGTTTCATTTTGGGATAGGAGGGGAAAATCCCCACAACATCATTTTTCTAATACCAGTGTTTCATCAAAAACCTTCAAATCAAAATAAAAAACTCAATACATTTGCAACCCAAGTGAAAGCATCACTTCTAAGGATATTGCTAAGTTGAATTTAACATGCAATTTGAGTTTTAGGTTTTTTAATCCTTGTTGCAGACTAAATACTTCAGAAGGCATAATGAAGTTCTAGCAGCTCATTTTCAAGTTCTCATCCTAATGCAAAATAACAAAGACATTCTGTTAGAGCACAAGACAAACTAACCAAAGGAATGACTTGCTGTCCTTTTCCTTAATGACCTTGCATTACCGTAACATGTATCAGGAAAATTTTGATAAGTTAGTCCCTACTGGAAATACTACTTAGAAAATTCCTGATCTTCATGCCTGTGGGACTGAAGCTTCTGACCTCAAGAAATGGTCTGTTTCTCCTGGCAACGTGCCAGAAGTGTTATCAGCACTTTTGTAAGACTCCAAAGGTTCCCATTTCATTTATATCAGAGCTGTCTTCATATTGCTTTTTGTACACTGCCAGAATACTGATTTTCCATAGTTTCTGAAAGCTTCATACAGCTCAACAGCAAGGAACATGCTTTGATACTGACAGGTTGGCAGAGAAAGGCTGTACTTTAAACACACTCACCTTGGTGTTCAGACTCAAAAATGAGCCATCAGTCCCTAGCCTGTCTCTTCTTCCCCTGCCTGACAAGACATACTTAGCCTTATGCTCTAGAAACAGAAACTTAATCTAGGGCTGTGACAAAAAAAAGAAAACCGAAGCTTGGAAAAAAATAAGGTTTCCATCCCCTTGTCTCAATGTGAACCACAGGATATTGAGAAATGTTGGACTTCAAGTTCCAGACTTAGAAGTGCTCTTTGAAGTGAGAGATGCCTAGCAGTGCTTCAGGCTTCAATTTAAAGCTCTGGCTAAGGTTGCACCTAACCTACCATTTATATCTGAAGTTGCAGCGCAGTTCTGAAGTAGGTCACTGAGTTTTCCCAACATACCATCAGTTGATTTGATTCACAGAGCAGTTTCAGTGCACCTGAGCTGCATTTCTTTTAGAGGGAAATAGAACAGAAGGTCATATCCAGATGCATTGTAAAGGCATTCCAGCTACTAATGGAATCAAAGCAATGACTCGATATTTGTATGGCTTCAAGATGTAAGACTGACAGAGATGTTCAGTCCAGACCACCAAAAAAAAACAAAACAAAAACCTAGCTAAAAGTAAATGCTAAAGGGCCTCAGCATCGACTTTTGACCTTCTGATTCTCTCTTCCAAAAATCCAAATGAAATCCATAGAATTAAACTGATTATGTCAGTAAGGTATCACACTGGCTCATCCAGTTTCTTAACTGACATATTCATACACTAGTGCCCTGGCTGAGTTGTAATGACACCAGAATTAGCCCAGAACCCCAGTAAAGGTCATACCACTTACCAGGCCATTGCAAGTGCTGATTGCTGCTGTCCCACTCCCGGAACCTGGCTGCCATGCTGTGCCATGGAAGTGGCAAGGAACTCCTGAGCGAGTTGTAATCTTCGCACTAGTGTGGTTGCCACGTCTCCTTTCTACTATGTAGTTATGGGAAAGAAATCCCACGTGGACAGTCAAGTTAAAAAACAGATCCTTCTCCTCATGATTAATTTTGTAATATACGACATTTTCATTTTTTCCGAGATCTCTCTTCTTCCTTGTGTTTGAGATGTGATGGTGTAGATTAAAAGAAAGAAAATGCCCACTTGCATCTACTCTTGCTGGATCAACCACATAGTAATCTGGTAATGTCTTCACAAATTGCCCTGAGAGAAAGAGGGGGAAAAAAGGAAGTCAAACTAGGGTGAGTACTGGCCTGTTCAGATTTCACATAATTTAAAGGGAAACCCAAAAGCGAGTGCAATTCACCACAACATCCAAGTGACACAAAGGCAGGCAGTGCACAGATTACAGTGCAACACAGTCCTCATTTGGGCTTTCTATTCTCCCATTATAACACTCAATCTGGAAGCTAAACATTCTTCTTTTCAAATAATTTGTCATCATTTATAGAAAAAACTGACTGTTACACTCACACCCCTTCCCAACACCACAAGGGTTGGGAACTCTGCCTGTCCTAGGTCTCCAGCACATGATGCTCTCTGATCAAGGAGGTCATGTTCACACATCCAAAAAGCTGAAGACCTGAAGTAGGAGACAGAACCTTACAAACACACATAGGCAAAGAGAACAATAACTGGCTTGATAGTTTGTAGTAATAGCATCTCAGCTTGAGCAGCTGTTGGAGCAGAGGAGGGAGTTTTAAAGAAGGGTTTGAAGAGAACGAAGTACTCATGATCTTTTGTATGAGAAGCTTCAACCAGGGTAAAATTGGACATCTTATCACTTGTCCAGATCTAGCAAGGGAAAAGAGTGTTATTGACATTCTTGTCCCCTCTATGATCCAGAACAAACACCACCTGTTTCCAATTTTTTTTTTAATTACTTTGAAACTCGAAAGCCCCAGGAAAATAACATAAATCCACGTAAAAAACAGTCCGTAAGAACTCATAACCTAGGGGCCAGATCTTCCACTGGTGTATTTGAATTCTGCCCAAGAAATCACAGTCTGAACATATTTAGTTGAAAAGACGTTCTGACGACACGTCATTCCAGTTCTTCTTTCCCCAGAGTTTCTCTTCATTCCCAAGGTCCCAGTCACTTATACATGAAGTGACTACATTTCATTCATTAATTAAGATGCTTAACAAAGCAATTAGCCTGTTCCAGCTACTTCTAGACTAGGTCTGGTCGTCAATCCTTCTAGAGGCACTTTTCCCTTCACTGCCTGCACCTTTAAAGCCACAGAGGAGAAATCATGCCTAAGCAGACAGCTGTCTGGATTCATCCCCTTCAGGAAGGAACATATCTCATTTGTCCTCATTACTGCAGTATGAGACGTGGCACGTGGCCGCTTGTGTTTCCTCAGGCCATGGACCCTTGAGACACATACACTGAAACACTTCCAACTGAAAAAAAACCAAAACAAAACACACAAAACCCCCACTTCCCAGCACATATATAAAGCCACACAAGAAATCTGACCTTCTCTCTGCAGCATCTCTATTTCAGAACCAATATTATTCTCTTACACAACAGATTTCTTCGCACACAAGCCTTTCCACCAGTCTACAGTGACCTGGAGCCTCTGTAGGACAAGCCACAGTAGTGGGCTTTTAGGCCTCAACAGTCTTGACAGGTCTTGACAACACAGTGACTAATGCCTACCACAAGTTCTGAGAGACATCTGCTCTTGTCCACATAAGGGGACTGAAACACTGGAAACTCAGTCCACACCTTCATGTCTGCAGTTATATAGCCTCTAGGTAGCACAGAAGGTGCCAGCTGCCAAAAAATTTAGCAGCTGAAGCTAAACCAAGGTCTCCTCTTCCTCACACTCCAGAGTGAAGCAAAAAACGGGCAGGTAGAAGAGATAAAAAACATCCAAAAATACAGCTTAACTGCAGATGTTGAATTACAAGACTTCTGGGAAGTCCTACATATCGTGCAAGCATAGCCAGGCTAACAGAGAATGCTGTAAGACCAGGCCCCCATTTCTGCAGTTTTCAGCACAACTCATTAAATAATCAAATTAAATGCCTGAAGGAAAACTTACTTATTTGCTGTCACTGTGTGATTTGCCTCTGCCTGATGTCTTGAACTTAATTTGTTGTGGCTTAACTGTTAAGCTCCATGCAAGGCCAAAGACTTGTGGTTTTGGACTTCAAACTACACAAGGAAGTTTTTATCTCATCACTACAGCCATTAGTGTATAGAGGTTAAGGCAAATTAGACACCATCATCAGTAAATGGAAAAAAATGGTGAAGAATTGGGTGGCAACAGGATTATCAAAGCAGAAAAATCCAACTTCTTCCACCAACTCCTTAAATACTCATTTAGTCACTGGAGAGGGGAATTATGCTGCAATAATAATAGCTGTAATATAACTGTAGAAATGAATTATTATTAAGCTTTCAAAAGACCAGAGGGAATAAGATTATTACAACAAAAAATTTAACAGGATGAGGCTAAAGATATTTCTGCAAGTAATCATTATCAGTTTTGTCTAGATAGTAGGGTAGAAGTTAGCAAAGGCAATCCTACCATTGACAGAACAATTTATTGAGCTCCATATTAAGCCTAAAACACTGCTTGACCTTTTGAGCTGGAGAAGAATCTAAAACAAAGACAAGAGGTATGATTTTGGTGATACCTTTCTGCTCTTCTAGGAAAGAATAACTAAATACATGCAACCCAAACTGCACAAAAATAAGGGCTGCATCCTTCAACACTGAATGCCTCAATTTTTCTAAAGTAACATGAATTCCTGTTAAAACACCACAGGTTCCCATAAAACTTAGCAGCAGCAAACATAAATGGAGGGAATCTACATCAGTGCCACTGACAAGCCTTAGGGCTGACATGTCACAGCATCTCCCTTGTTCACCTAGTATACATACTCTCCACTCCAGGGAAATCCTGCCAGTGAAGTGGGTACTGCTCAGGATACTTAGGCCAGGAAAGGTCAGGTGAACCTCCAGAGAATGTTCGTTGTGTTTCCAGAACCGCAGCCTGAGCATGCTGGCTTGCATCTATGCTGCAAACAAGACCAAATCATCACACTGAGCAGCACACTCTCAAGTCAGTACTTTGCCTTGCAATCATGCTGACTGCTCAGGCCCTCTGGGCACGTAGGACAAGCAAGGTTCAGGCCCCTCATGCTTGTTTGAGTAGTCTAAGTATTGTTTAAGTTGTCAGAGAAATCTTCCCTCCAGACCTTCCTAATTCTGAATCATTGAAAACATCTGATAATATTCAAAACCACTGCTGTATGTTCTGCTCCTCTGTGGATACAAATTCAGTACACATGGCAGAGAACTGCCTTATTAAGAATGGCTGTACACAAAGTGAATAAATTAGAATAAAGACAAAAACATACACGATCTGTCCCACATAACAGGAACACCACAATTACTTTCAGACAAATAACACATTTCCTGACAAAAGTCCTTTAAAATGCTATACATCATCATTTGCCATTTTTTCATCTTGATCTTTCTAGTTCATCTACATCTGCCCCAAAAATCATCTGGCTTCTTTTCATACAATTCCTTGGGATAGGAAATAGTGTGGCTCATCTTGTGAGGAATCATCTTTGCAAGCCAAAGAACAGCTCTGTACCCAGCAAACACCCCAAGTTCCAAAGCCCTATGGCAGGGAAAAGGCCTTCAACACTCAGCAAGGGCATCCTTAACTGTCCCATCTGCCACACTCTTTATGGATGAGGAGGGAGCAGAACACTTCAGCTATTCCAGATTCAAATTTTAGTCCTTTACACTTCCCACCGCAATAAACCTTACTCTGAAAAAAAAAAAATAAAAAAGAATCAGCCACACTTTGAACTGCCTCTTTACTCCATGCTATTTGAAAAGCCTAGATTTTGCATGCCTAGAAAGTTAAATTAATTCTACATTCACTTCCTAATGCCTGACAACTAAACAGCTACTACATGCTAACACAGCCATATCCCTCTTTGGTTCCATTTAGAGTCACAGGAGTGTAATGACTGTGACATTTACTTTAAATGAATCCAGCAGGACCTGACTTCAGGATAACTGCTCACTTTTTAAGCATCTTATTTAAACACTTTTCCTTTCCACAATCTCTGAGGGGTGAGAAAATTTTCTACTCTGTGTTCAAGCTCTCCTACTGACAGCACCACAGATGTTAATTGCATCAGAAAGATTTTCAGGAAGCAAAATTTCCTCCTACACTTTTTCTACCACCAGGCAGAGTCCTCCAGCTAATCATAATTCTTCTCCCTTAGGAGCCACTTCTCCGATTTTCCTTAAACAGGCAACAGGATAAAATTCCCGGGTTACACCCCTCCAAGACCAAAGGGGTCGAAAACTTGACCCACCTGCGAGGGCAGCCTCAAAGACCCCTCCCGCAGATAAAGTCTGACTTGCAATTACCACCCTCACTGAACGTGAATAGCTCACAGTGGGTGTTAAACCCCGGTAACACCAACCCTTCTGTAGCGTCAGCTGCTTTAGTGCAGAAGCGAGCGTTTGCTTAAAAATAAATAAATAATCAGGACAGCAAACTTTCTCAGCTTAGCAGTACAAAACGATTCTGGCATTTACAGAGTTGCCCCTAAATGAGGAAGACCAGCAAAAAAGTGGGGTTCGGGGACATCTTCATCTACACAGCGGAACTCGGCGACTGCCAAGGAAGGCGCAGCCGAGAGCGCTGAGCCCTCGGTGCAGAACTTTGGGCGCGGAGCAGCCCGTACCGGCTGGCGCCCAGGGCAGCGCTGCCAGCGGGAGGGAGCCCGGGCAGCACCGGGGCCGGCACGGCGCTGCTCGGGCAGGAGGGGAGGCGAGCAGCGCCGCGGAGCCGCGGCTCCACCGGCTGGAAGCACATCCGCGACGGGACCCGCTCCCCCCGCGCACCCCAAACCCGTCGGCACTGACCTTGCCTGCCGTCGGGGAAAGGCGAGCCGCCGGCCGGCGGGGCCCTGCCCAGGCAGAGCGCTTGGGCGCGCAGGACGAGCAGCCAGAGGGAGACCAAGCGCGCCGCCCGGCTCCGCGGGACGCATGGCATGGTGCGGGCGGGCGGCTCCGAGCGGGGCCCGCCGGCGCCTACCGGGACCGCGGCATGGCCAGGGCGGCTCCCGGCGCCGCCGGACACAGGCGCCGCTCCCCACAAGGGCTGCGCGGGGCCGTCCCGGTGTCTGGTTTCTGCCGGCGGAGGAAGGAGGGCTGTGGGGAGGGAGCCGCTCCCGAGAGCCCCCGCCTCGGAGCCGCAGGGGTTAACGCGCTGGGGCGAACCGGGCCGGCGGGGAGGGGAGGAGAGGCGAGGCCGCCAACAGGGGCTGCTGCCCCCCCTCCGCCCTCCACCGCGGCCGAAGTGGGGCGTTCGCCCCGGCAGCGCTCGGGAGGGCCGCCCCGCACAGGGCAGCATCCCCTCCCCGGTCACACGCCGGTGGCCTCCGCTGAAGGGCGCGGGGAAGGCGCAGCCCCCGCACCCGCCCTGGCAGAGGTTCCCCCGGCCGCTGGAGAAAGTGCTCGAAGCACTTGGGAATTTAATGCGTTTTCCACCACGTTCCGCTGCAGCGGGAAGGGCCGGCGCGGGTCTCGCCCCGCCTGAGGCGCCCGGAACCCACGGTCCCTCGGGGTTCAGCAGCCAAAGCACAGCCTTCAGACTGCCTCACAGAATCACAGAGTCAATTAGGTTGGAAGAGACCTCTGAGGTCATCGAGTCCAACCTATGACAGAACACCACCGTGTCAACAAGACCATGGCGCCAAGTGCCATGTCCAGTTTTAACTTGAACACCTCCAGGGATGGCGACTCCACTGCCTCCCTGGGCAGTCCATTCCAATGTCTAATCACTTCTTTTGTGAAAATATTCTTCCCAATGTCCAACACAAACTTCCCCTGATGCAGCCTAAGACTCCTCAGGGTGTTGAGGCCGTTGAATGTTTTAGCTGTTGCATTGGGGTTGCTTCTTAATGTCCTCTCTTTGTAAGGAAAGTTCCTAACGGCCTTGGCACCTACGTTTTTAAGTGCATGCCGTGTTCTCTCTGCCAAGGATTCCCTGACATGGCCTCTGATGAGGTTGCTGCCAGGCTGACGCTCCACAGATAGGTGCCCACTTCGGTGCTGTCCCATACTTACAGCTTGGGCTGAATTCCACATCTACTTCAAAAGCCTCCCGCCCAAAGGTGACTCCACCATGGGTTTCTCGTATAGTTTTGTGGCAAATTATGCTTATTTGTGCCTGTTTCTCTGCTCAAACTTTCCCCAAGGTGAATGGCTGCCACAGTTCAACTGCCTTATCTGTGAGAACTGTGAACCCCAGACTCCAATGCACAAAAACGCAAAAAAGTGTTAAAGCTCCAAAGGTTTCTAAATCTGGTAGAAATATGGCTGAGACAAGATAACTCTGAAAACAGAGAATATTTGTAAAAGAGTGATACTTGATTTAGGAGTCATCATGTGCTCTCTTCTAGCTAATGGAAGGACACAGACCACGCAAAAGATACCGGATAGCACTTGCCAAGAGAAGATTTGTTCATTGCAAGGTATTTAATATACCTGTCCATATATTCTACATATCAATAACATTATCTCTTACAACAACAAGTTTCCTGGTGTGCTTGCCATCAGGATTCTTAGTCTATTCAGATAATAGGCACTAAACTGTTTTGTGAGATTGGGTATTATACCTGATTAGCTCTTTCTCAGTACTTCCCTGAGACTAATTTAAACCTAAGTGTGACCTGAAAATGATATTTTATATATATAATATTTAACATTTAAAAAACACTTGACAATTGTTGCAAAGAACGAGTTACACAATTTGCCATGAATAGTTTAAAATAATTAAATTGGTGAATAAGGAAGTATCTGCAGTAAATGGAATAAAAAGGAAAAAGACTATAAAACGAGGAGAATAGGCTAGGAGCATTGGAAAGAAGGGGTGACCATCCAAGGGATGGACATATATTTACAAAGTATTGGGTTAACGTATTTCTTGAAGGCAATCAGAAAAACAGTTCTTCTGTGAGAGACATTTAACTATTTGCTTCAGTTTCCAGTAATCTTTTGGGGTAGGTGTTCATTGAGTCTGACATGAGGCAACAGTATTTCATGAAAGGTTCCATCTCGGATTCTTTCTCATCAGGAAAAGTTAATTCCTTTTACCCATAATTCTCTCCAACCCTGGAAATAATGGAGAACTACAAGCTTTAGGAACTCAAGAGGGTTTGTGGGAATGGAGGGGGTTTCTGTTTGGTTGGTTGGTTTGGTTGTTTGTTTGTTTTAAGAACAAAAAATTGTAGATGCAAAAGTCATATGGAATGGAGAAAGAGTACTGTGAGAATCTGGCCTAAAACATCTATAGCTACCTAGGCTTTGTGCCAGCATGTATGTACACAGAAGAAATGATTCACTGGGTGTAGTATCAGAAAATACCCTGGAGGACAGTAGAGTTCCTACTTAAGGGATGTTGTGCCTGCAGCTGGCACAGTCACAGTGTCCAAAACACAGCACTGAACCAGCTACTAAGAGGAAAACTATCTCTACCCCAGCTAAAACCAGGACACACATCCAGTCAAAACGTGAAGAAATGGCAGAAGTAGAAAGCACTTTCCTGCTGTGAGTACATACTGAGGCCAGCTATTTCAGTGAATGGAATTTATGGCACTGTCTCTTCCCAGCAGTTTCCTGTTCCAAAGAGGCATTACCAGAGGTTTTGGAGCCTTTTTTGAAAGTATTTGAATTTTTTTTGCCAACTCAACCTCAATTGTAAAAAGAAAAAGAATACAGCACTATATCAGCTATGTTCTTTTGGCAACAAAGTTATTGCACTTCAGTAACTGCATCTCCACACAGAAAAACCTGTACATTTATTGAAAGGTCACAATCAAGAGACACAGTCAAGCCTGGATTGGCAAACCAGACACAATATCGGGTTTCTTTTAAATTTAAGTAGACTTCTAAGACAGCAGTAAAATAAATGTGTGTGTAGCAATTTATAGGTATCTAGAAATGTACAGAGAAACAGAGAAACAGAAAAACAGAGGTTGTGAGCAGCAAGGAACTGAAACACAAATTGTATGATTTCACACATAGGAATTGCTACAAAATGAAGCCCAGTGAAGACAGTCAGGAAATATGCTTTACTAGGAATGAGAGTCTCCTAAAAGTTATTTAGTACACACTTGCTTGCCTGCTCCTCCGATCAGCAGGGAGAGAAGATACCTCTGGAGGATGACACATCCCTTTCTGTCACATGCAAGGTGAAACACTGTCCAGACCTGATTATCTGTCAACTATACAGGCAGCTTAACAGTTTGCTTGGACCAGAAATGTTAAGAAGATGAATCACACATGGTGTGGTGGGCCATGTTAAAGGTATTGAGTATTGGCAGAGACGCAAATTGAAAGAGAATTAGTCTGAATCCCAAAGACTTGTGGAGTTTGCTGGGTAATTATTGTTGCATCCATTTATCTATTGTTCTCAGGCAGATTTAGATGGAAGTTTGTAAGTACCTTTTTTTTTTATTCTTATTCCCACTTCCTCATTTAGAGATGCAGCCTCCTAACATAGCTAACTATTGGTAATTGAACTAGAGATGGTTGGATCCCTCAACTTCCAATTCATTATAGTTTTAAAGATTTTTGGAATTTCATAAGTTACTCATGCAAAAAAATATATTTGCTGACATTCCACTCGTAGTATGTTTGTCGGCAGATCCAAGTAACAGAATGAAGCAAACTCTAAAGTAGTCAGTGATTCTATGACATGAAAGTTTTTGGGATGCTCACACTCAAATTCCTGATCAGTCTTCAAACACTGATTGTTATTTTTAATTGATAAGCTAATTCACAGAATTATAATTTTGTGCTTAGTCTATATGAATTTAAAATTCATTCATCATACTACCCGTATTAACTGTTTAAACGTGTATTTCTGGAGCAACGGGACACATTGAAATTAGCTTTGTATGAAAATTAGTGCCAGAAAAATATGTTCTCAGTGATCTGTCTAGAAAGCAAATGATGGGAGGAGATGAACATGATTAAAGTGATTTGGGGATTTCTTGAATTAAAATTTACTTCTGTGTCCAAATAATACTTTCTTGAGGATATGTCTATGGTCCATGAAGCATACCATGAAGCACTGTATGATCATTTTGTTATTTAAGTGAGATTTTGTAATGTAAACCTCTATACATTTCCTACTACATTTTTAAGAAACGAACTGCCATGAAAATCTTCCCATGGTGGATATATACTAAGTCACACCAAACCTTCACTCTCAAAATGGAGAAAGTAGAGTTATAAAACGCAGTTCAGACTGTAACAGTTGTTGTCTGAATTTAGTCAAAAGCATGAGATTGTAGCCTTGAGCTCATAAAAAGACAAAGGGATATGCTTTCCAGAAATTGGAACTGAGAAAATAAACAAATATGAAATTTCCTTTTCCTGTTTCCTTCTCCTCCTCCAGAGTTTTGTTTTAATGAGAAGAAAATGCCACGAAAAGAATTGTTAATAAACAGAATACAATTGCAAGAATGCAACATTTGAGAATAATGTTATATATATTACTAACTCTTTTTGATGAAATCTGTTCAAGAGCTTTACTATTACTACGTTTTGCTTCAGCATTCAAATAGAAAGAAAAATTAAGCATCCCTTATTGCTATAAAAAGACCCCAAGAAATAGTCCCATGTTTCTGTGTTAAGTTATATATTCAACATTTCAGTAATTTGTTTTAAGCTACAAAAATTACTTTTATTTTGAAAATAGAAACCCATCTCCCTTGCCAAAATATTTCAGAAGAACGTACAGTTGGTTCAGTCACTGTTGTAATTGTAGTAAATCTTTTGTTTGTGTACGAGGTCTGTAAAAGGAGTGAAAAATTACAGGAATTCTTTAGGGTGAATTGTAGGAAAAGTGTAATTTTCAACAAATGTTGAAAGTTTTTTTGCATGTTTATCTGAAACATTTTTAAATGCTATTTGAGAAACATCTGCAGGGACACTTTTATCTGTAATACAATATAGTCAGAATCAATGGGCAGCTTCTGTTGGTGGTCTGAACTGGTGAAAGCTTCTTAAGTTTGCTGTACTGATGGATCCTGTCTGCAGGCAATCTAGCAACCTCAGTCCTATGGATTATTTTAGCATAATACTACATATACGCCAAAAAGCCTCTTACAAAACCCTGCAGGATCTGTTTGAGATCTCCAAAATAAACAAATCAGCCATTTTTTCATGATTATCACCAGAATACATCACAAAAGCCTATGCCTATCAAGTTTATTCTAGTTTTCATAAAGTTTGAGTCAGTAACACTAGTTACACTGGTACTTTGATAAAAAGAAGACTCTGAAAAGTTACATATTAGCAACAAGCCTTTGGCAGCATTGGTGAAATGAGTAGGGAACAAACAGAAGACAATATTTTCCAGAACAATGACCCTTGGGTATTATATTTGCTGAATTTGGCAATACTTTTTGGAAGTAGCTGATGGCTTTTTAACATTTTTCCAGCCATGGAAGTGTTCTGACAGTGTGTTGAATTATTCAGCAAATATTTCTTTTATTATTTATCTAGGTGTAGCAAGTTTCCTTACCTGCCTCTAAAACTTCTCTAAGATGAAGAATGACAAAAAAAAAGTATGGTCCACCTAAGGCTAAAAAGGAATTTCGCTGGTGTTCAAAATATGAGCAAAACCCTTGGGTAAATATTTCACACTTGCAGCCCTGAGTTCAAAGTTCACTACCAGTGTGTTCCTGTGAGATACCTCAGTTCACACTTTGTGGCTTTCTCTGGGTGATGAAGAGAAAAAGCAATATATCTTTGGACATTGTTTCCCACCTTCTCACCTTTCTGAATCACTATTACTCTTCAGCCCCTGTTATGTATCAACAAGATGTGCCAAGCAGAAGAAATGGTAGAAGAAATTACTCTGTGTAAGACATGCTCACTGCAATTTTTCCAGTAAAATATTTAAAACTGGGTGTGGAGCTAGCAATGTGATTAGAACGGGGGCAGAATTAATTGTGGACAAAATCCACTTCTGCACTGTCAGTCTCACTAATGATTTACCAAGTGAACGAATCATAGCCTCTGTATGACTCTATTCCAGATTATTTTTTTCCTTGTGAGCTGATAGTAGCAGGACCAAGTAGAGATGTAAAATTGAATAAGAACTTGCCTGTGGCAAATATATTACCACCCCTGGTTTTGGATAAGTGCTAACACTAGTGCCAAGGCAGCTATCACTGCTGGGGGCTGGCGGGCACCTCACCTCCTGCACTGTTTACAGAGCCTCTGCAGTGTTGCAGCTCTGATTGAGACTCGGTGTTTTCACTTTGCTTGTTTATATGGTTGTTCCACTGCCATTGAAGGATCCTTGGCTTTCTCTTCTGCATGCACGGTTTTACAGTTGACTGCAGCACTGGTGGAACCGATGGGATTGTCAAGTTTCACTTCAAGGATGGTTTCCTCTGCATGAGAGAATTTGAGAAACTGTTGCCATTCAGCAGGCTAAGAGATGCAACTTAACACCCTACTATTGAAAATGGCACCTCAATGCAACTCTAGTCAGTGATTAAGAGGTATGGGAGCCTAGGAAAAAATCCATGATTTGGAGAAAGTGTGTTGGATTTGGTTGGGGTAGAGTTAATTTTCTTCACAGTGGCTAGAATGTATATCTGGTTTGTGCTTAACACAGGGTTGATAATATAGAGATGTTTTTGTAATGACAGAGCAATATTTACACAGAGCCAAGGCCTTTTCTGCTTTTCATAGTGCCATGCTGGCAAGGAGGTTGGAGGTGCATGGGAAGCTGGGAGAAGACACAACTGGGACAAGTGACTCAAACTGACCAAAGGGATGTTCCAGACCACATGACATCATGCTTAGTAAATAAAGTGGCAGGAAGAAGGCAGAAGAGGGTGATCTTTGGAGTGATGGAGTTTGTCTTCCCAAGTAACTGTCACACATGGAGCTCTGCTCTCCTGGAAATGGCTGAAAACCTGCCTGCCCATGGGAAGCTGTGAATTAATTCCTTGTTTTGCTCTGTTTTCCCTATTAAACTGTCTTTGTCTCAACTCACGAGTTTTCTAGCTTTTATCCGTCCAGTTCTCTTCCCCATGCCTCTGGTGGGGAAGTGAGTGAGTATCTATGTGGTGCTTGGTTGCTGACTGGGGTTAAACCACAACAGGAAGAAATGTCAGGAGTCCATTTTTCAAGGGCTTCTGCAGTCAGCCTTCTGAAGGCTCTGTTGGGATTTTTGTTGTTGTTTGTTTTGTTTGTTTTGGTTTTTGGTGGGGGTTTTTTGTTTTGGTTTTTTGTTTGTTTTTTGTTGTTTGTTTTTTGTTTGTTTTTTTGTTTTTGTTTTCTTTTGTTGTTGTTTTTTTGTTGTTTTTTAATTTAATATGTCATTCCAGTACAAATATATAGTATAGCAAGTAATCTGGAGTCTAAGTCTTTCCAGGGCATTGCATTGCTAATTCAGGAATTATATTCGTTATATGCAATATGAATGATGTATAAAACTTCCTAATTACTCTTGTTCCCCTTTAAAACTCCCATACCACGATCTGGCTGATACTTTTACAGGGTTTCTGTAGATTTAAACCAAAATGATGAGTGGACTGCTGGCAACAAATGGCGCATACAACAATGTGTTCAGGAAGTTCAGTGAGATAAATCAATGGAGAAATAATTTACTTGTTAAATGTTCCGTTAATCTTCCCCTGATGGCTGATTCACAGTGCTTTATTTAGATATATTTAGAATCTGTTTAGTTTTCAAAATGCGCAGTTATCTTGGTTTATTTAAAAGCAGGAGGGGAGAAGGAAAACCTCCGTTCCTTATTCCCATCGGTTGCTTTATCTTTCTGCTGCAGACTTGGTGGGGAAGTGAGTTTCGGGCCCCAAGCACGGCGGGGATGGGGCCGGGGCCGGCTGCCGCCGCTTCTCGGCGCGACGGGGCCCCCTGCGGGAAGGATCCCGCGGCCGCCCCTCCACCTCCCTCCCGAGGAACCGGCTGCTCCCGCTTTGCCCAAGCACTGCGTGCCACCACCAGCCGGACTTTACAGCTTCGTTGTACGTGCGGTTCGTTTTACAATTAGGGAGAGCCACCGTCCCCCGCCCTCCCAAAAGCAGGAGAGGCTTTTGTCAGCCGCTGTCCGGAACGCGGTCATTTTGGGGACGGCGAACCGCGTCCCGTCTTAGTGCCGAGGTTTCTCAGGCGTGAGAGCTCAGCTTGTTTCGTGCTCACCCTGCGGCTCGGCGGAGCTGCGACTCGCCCCCAGCACTTGATCCCGCGCAGGGGGCGGGAGGAGGGGGGTTTCTGTGGGAGGTGACCCGCGGGGCGCACATCGGGGGTATCACATCGTGGGGTGGGGTGGGGGAATCACCTCTGGCCGGGCGCTTGCCGAGCTCAGCCCGCGGGAACGCGCCGCCCGGCTGGTTCACAGGCGCCTTTCCCCCCAGGTAGGCGGGACGGGACGGGGGCGATCCGTGGGGAGCAGCCACAGGGATAGGGGAGTCCGGGAGCGCGGGAGCCGCGCTCAGTACCCGGGAGAGCTCCACGCCCACCGCGCATGCCCCGGCCGTGCCTGCGCGGATATAAGCGCGGCGCGGGAGCGGCGCCAGCAGTGCCGTCCTTCCAGCCGGGAGCAACCGTGCCAGCCGTGCCAGCCGTGCCAGCCGTGCCAGCCAGCCAGCCAGCCAGCCAGCCAGCCACCTACCTACCCACCCACCTACCCAGCCAGGAACAGCTGTGCCGTCCATCCAGCCGGGAACAACCCGTGCCCTGTCCCCACTGCCGCTGCCGGTCTGCTTCTGGGAAAAAAAGCTCCTGCGGACCCGTCCTCCACCCTAGCATGGGATGGGTGAGCCCTGCGAGCGCGGTACCTGCTCGCCGGCCGCTGGCATGACGGAAGGAGCGGACCGGGAGTCCTGGGACGCGCCACTGGGTTTCCTGGAGGGCGTTCAGATGGACAACAGGAGCAACGTGTCCTTCCTGCAGTTGTTAAAGAACATCAACCTGGAGCGAGCTGACGGGATGCAGGGGGACAGCTCTGATGTGGTGAGAATTATCATCTCGCTGGTGTACTCTGTAGTGTGCGCCCTGGGGCTGGTGGGCAACCTACTGGTGCTCTACCTGATGAAAAGCAAACAAGGCTGGAGAAAATCCTCCATCAACCTCTTTGTGACCAGCCTGGCAGTGACTGACTTCCAGTTTGTGCTGACCTTGCCATTCTGGGCAGTGGAGAATGCGCTGGACTTCAATTGGCTCTTTGGCAAGGCAATGTGTAAGATTGTCTCATATGTGACAGCCATGAATATGTATGCCAGTGTATTCTTTCTCACTGCCATGAGTGTGGCTCGATACCGCTCTGTGGCTTCAGCCTTGAAGAATCAGCGTCGAGGAGACCCCCTGGGTGGCTGTTGCTCTGCCAAGTGGCTTTGTGCACTCATCTGGCTGTCAGCTGTCCTGGCTTCCCTGCCCCATGCCATTTTTTCCACCACTGCCACTGTCTTTGATGATGTTCTCTGCCTTGTCAAGTTCCCAGAAGGCCGAGGCAGCAATGGCCAATTCTGGCTGGGTCTGTACCACATCCAGAAGGTGCTGCTAGGCTTTGTGGTGCCGCTGGTCATCATTAGTCTCTGCTACTTGCTCCTGGTGCGCTTCATCACTGACAAGCACGTTGGCAGCACTTGCAGCGGCCCCAGCACCAGGCGCCGCTCCAAAGTGACTCGGTCAGTGTCCATCGTGGTATTGTCTTTCTTCTTGTGCTGGCTGCCTAATCAAGCACTTACAACATGGGGGATACTCATCAAACTCAACGTAGTGCACTTCAGCAACGAGTATTTCCTCTCCCAAGTGTACCTCTTCCCCATCAGTGTGTGCCTGGCACACTCCAACAGCTGCCTCAATCCCATCCTCTACTGCCTCATGCGCAGGGAGTTTCGCAAGGCACTGAAAAGCCTCCTCTGGAGGATCACCTCACCTTCCCTCACCACCATGCGCCCTTTCACTGACACCACCAAGCCTGAGAAGGAGGAGCAGGCTCTGCATGCCTTGGTGCCTGTTCACCCTGTCACTGCTGCTTCCCCTGCTGCCGCCATCCAGCCGGAGGTGGCTTATTACCCACCCGGGGTGGTGATGTACAGCAGCCGCTGTGACCTCCTGCCTGCCAGCTCCATGGAGCATCGCTGCTGAGATGGGCAGGGGGCTCTGGGGGGTGGGACTATGGGCTCTGTGCAAGGTGTGGCCCTGGGATATTGAATGCCTGCCAGGGACAAGGGGAGGAGGGATGGGTAAAGGAGGACTTCTGTGTGAGAGATGCTGTTTTGTGGTTGTGTCTGCCCTTGGATGCTTGATGAAAATGCCCCCTGAGCTGGAGAACAGGAGTAGGAGGAGGCAGAGGTGGGGTGTCTCTAGGAGATGCCTTTTAGTGCTTGTTCTGGGTCACAGGAACTGGGGAGGGTGATGGGACTCCAGCCAGGGAGGATGCAAAATGTGCAAAGTACCATAGGAAGGAGAGTGACTGTGTCCCCTCAGCTTGGACCTGTAAGCAGCAAGAGACCAGCAGCTCTCCCACCCTGTTTGTCTGTGGCAGGGAGAGGGAGCTGAGCTCCTTTCTCACTGCTGCAGGACATTGTAAAAGGTGCCAGCCTGACTGTGGTCGCTGCTCCCTGGGCTCCAGTGCTGGCACAGGGATCAGACAGCCTATGTCCTATTTCAAACCTGCCCTAAGGGAAACAGCCAGGGCAAGTGGGTACAAGACTCCTATTGTTCAGCCTTGGCTTCTTTCTCCTCTTTTAAGAGACCTATGAAAGAGAGGGGACAAGGGGCACTGTGCTCCCCTCCAGATCTGTGCAGGATATGTTTTTCTAGCTACTCCCATCCCCTCAGCTGCTGCCAGGATATAGAGCAACCCAGACAGCCAAGGATAAACCCAAGGACAGAACTTGAATCTTGATGGGGAGGCGTTGCTTTGCCTGGGTTTGGAGGGGAGGATGTGAGCCCCCTGACATTGTGTTCCCCATACTCTCTCCAGGCTGCCGGGGGAAAACCTCACTGCCCAAGACCATGTGGAGCAAGGCAGCATCTTTCCCAGGGTGCTGAAGCTGCAGGCTTTATTCTTGCTGCACTTCAGACAGTTCGTATTTCACTTCAGGAAACCAGCACAACTGTAAATAAAATAATAATAAAAAAAAAAGGGGAAAAATAAACAACCTTAGACACTTCACATCACTTGCTCTGGGATACTTCTGGGTTCAGTTAAAACCAGGTACAATGGTTTTGTTCTGCTAAGGGTCTGCACTGACGCTTGCCAGTGTTTCAGTTAACTCCAATTCAGTTCCTCTAGGTTGACCAGCCCTAGGGTCTGCAGGTCAGCACTTTTGTAGCCTAGAGAATGTCAGGGACAATGCCTGACACAGCCTGTGTTCCAGAGAAACACTCAGCAAATAATTTAAGGTTGATCTCAAATGAACTTTTCTGGGGATGAAAAAGTGTATTTTTAAGCTGTGAAAGTTTTTATGGTAAGGCTATATATTTACTTTTTAAAACTTTGTTTTTAATTATGAGGAAAAAATTATTTAAAATGTAAAGGTCAAATATTTGTTTTAAAATATGGAAAAATGCAACAGTTATTGTTTTGTTTACAGAACACAAGTTCATTAGTTCCCTATACTATGTGTGAGATGATTATTTAAATACAATATTCAAACCCCCTTTCTATTTCCAGTCCCTTTCCTTGCAGCCTAACTCCAACATCTACCTGACACTGCTAAAAAAGCATTTATGCAGAGGGTTGTTTTAGTACTGATGCAGAGGAAACTTGCTATTTCTGTCCAGAGAAAACTGCAATGACATTAGTGGCAATTATGCTTTTCAGACTCTGTTTACTGTACATGTTGGTAACTCCTGTTGTAAAATTTGGGTTTGGTCTGAAAGCAGCTGGTTCTGCTGCTTGCAAGGAGAAGCTTTTTTTCAAGGCAGAAGAGACTTCTACAGCCTTAGGCACTTGCTAACTGGGAAGATACTGATTTCCAAGGTGTCTGGAGAAGAACAGCAGAAATGAGCTGCCAGCTGATGGGCATGCTTACACAGATGCAAAGACTCCGAAGAAATCAGATATATCCACAGCAGAACTTGAGCATCTGAGTACTGTACAACTGCCTCTCTGACTTCCTAAATCCTGACTTGGCTGCCAGTGTATGTCTATAGGTACTTAAAGCTTTTTTTCTAGTGAAATTCTTTGTGCCTAGAAATCTGCTCCTGAGCATGCCTAAATCAGTTTAATTCTGTAGCACTTATCTCTGTGCTTGTACAGATATGGGGATATCTCTGTTGGGACTGGGCATACTGTGTATCCTGCAAGGGAGGCAACTCTGCATCCCGACACAGAAGACCCTGTACCAGGCCACACTAAGTCAACAGAGGCTGTAAACTTAACTCATTCCCTCCATCCCTTTGAGTCTATGTCTAGATGTGCTTCTTCAGTCCCACCTTCAATGTGTGTGCAGATTATGCTCCTTCCTCTTCCTGTTTGAAACGCTGAATTAGGGGTCATAGCTCTCACGCGCAGGCTGAGAGATCAAGCTTCCCCTATTTCACATCCCAGGGGAACAACTGAACCTTTGGACTACTTTGTGAATGTGGTCAAACTCTCTGGCTTGAAACAGTTTCCTGTTTGTATGACTTGCTCACTGTTGCTGAATCAGAAAAGGTAAGCAAGCCCTCAAACACTACCTTGCAGCATAGTGGTTAGGGTGTAATCTCCAAAGAGAAATTGTCTAGATATTTTTTCACTGTAAGCACAGAAGAGAAATTGGATCCAGGTCTGGATTTTAGGTCTCCGCTTTCCAAGAACAATGTTTACCTTGCTGCTAGGTCCTGGTCCAATTAAAGTTTCAGTATGTTGTGCAAGTGTTTGAGGCCTTTCCGCAGGTATAGCATCCTAGTGAGTAGAAGAATTTGCGAAAAATTCATTTGGGTCTCACGTGTTCTGAGAGAAGGCTCTAACGTCTGTGCTGCAGATGAAGAAAGCTGCACAGTTGGATGAGAAAAGGATACCAGGAACTCTTAAGTCCAGAATTCAGAGAGATATGTGTTTCTCTATAGGCCAGGAGAAAGTATCTAAATTAAGGAGACAGAAGGAATCTCATAGCCAGATGCTCTTCTTACTGTTTGCTTTTGAACAGCATAATTTCTTGCTTAACTTGCTGGGAATTTATTCTCTATCTGATGCTTAAATGTTCTTGTGCATTAAATAAAGAACTATCCAAGTGTCTAAAGCATGACTGTGAATTTCAGTAGATAGCAAACTACCTAAAATACATCCACTGCAGTGCTCAGTATGGCAAACCCCATGTGCTTTTGTGGACGTCGATGTAGACATAATTTTATGCCAGCAAAACAACAGAGTAAAATAGACGGTGTTCAGAACAACCCATAGTTACCCCAGAATATTAGCAAGGTACCATTCCCCAAGGAAGTCCCAGGTGTCTGAGCATTACAGACATAAAAATGATACATTTGGAAAATAACCCAAACAGAAAAATACCTTGGGTGTGTAGGGACTTAGGGGGCAGCTCTCGCTCAGGCCACTGATCCACCAGGCCATGAATCTGCTGTTCGAAAGAGAAACAGCCCATCCACACCAGATGTAGGTTTAGGCCAGACCAGCAGCTCAGGCTGTGCAGGTCAGTGTGTGTCCAGCATGGCGAAAGAGCACTGCTCTACCTGTTCATGAGCAGAGGGAAGTTTCGCTTCTCATGTCCTGTGAATCCCAGCTAACAGAGCATGAAATCCGGGCTCTGAGTTGCACAGGTGGAGCCACTCACCTGGCCCTTGAGAGGAAGGTACTCTGAGTGTGCACAAGGCATCAGGTGTGTGGTCTCAGCAGAGGGTCTTCCCAGCTCAAGAACAGCAAATCCTACTGGATATCCAGTGGTTTCCTAAGTAACAGCACAACATGTTTCAAAAACGCACCTGTTTCCATGTTCATGTCTTCATTTGTAACAGTCACCTTTTCATGAACTGAAATAAATACGGCTGAAGGATACAAAACAATACTTAGGGAGTCCTTGAAGAGGTTTTCATGACTGGTCTCCTCCCGTATACAGACTGCTGGTGGGGCACTGGTAGAGAGATGCATGTCGTTATAGAACAATAGGGACCCGAAGGTGCAGGCTGACATCTAGTGACAAACTGAAAGAAACTTTAAAGACAGGATATTCTCATTAAGCAAAAACTTTGATTGCTGAAGGACTTTTTAAATGCCTCAGCCCCTTAAATAACTAACCAAGCTCTTAATGTAATAACAACTTCCACTGCACTCCCAGGTTTCCCTCCTCAGTAGAAATGTCCTTTCGCTTTCTCAGTGAGTTATTCTGGCGCTCACTTTAGCAGTAAAAAAAAAAAAATCCAGTTTCCTTCATTCTTATTCACAACTGTCTACTCTAAAACTTGATTATTCAATTGAGTAGCTCTGATCTAATTTGTATCCCTGAGCTTAAGCAGACATAGCTATGGGTGCGGTGCAGCTCAAGGACTTGAGAGCTTGGATCTCCTTTTTTTAGTGAGGGTTATTTCTCTGCTGCTTCAAAAGAAATTTCTTATTTTTCCATTCAAAGAAGGTTATTGAAAATACCTTTTTATCATGATTAAGCAGTTAAAAGAATCTCAGTTAAAACTTAGTCCTATGCTAAAATGTGGCTGCTAACACACATAAACAGGCTTGTCAGCCTATGTTCGTGCATAGCCTCAGAGTCCTTCCCAAAATCTTACCTGTAAAATATAGACTTACAGAATGGCTGAGCAAACTGGGCCAAAAAATCAGCTGGAGACAGAAGCAGTTTCTTGAGTTTACAGATTTTTGAAAACCTTGGTCTACCTGCTTGGGAAGGACTGCTTACTATTCATTGTGAGAAATAATAAAGGTAGATTACTCAGATACCAGCTCTCTCCCTTACTCATCCATTCCTTTGGACAATGAAATACTGTTTCTCCACCTGTGTTTTTTCTTGAAGAGAGCAGCTGAATTAGCATGGCCAATTGCACGACGATCAAAATAAGTATTCAACATTTTCTTCTAGAGTCATTGTTCAATGAACATTTCCACTTTCATTCAGCAGTCACATCTAACTGCACGCTGGATAAAACCAGAATCTTATAGAAAAACAACTTGTTTCTGTACTTGTGTAAAAGTCTGATCATCTTAGAAAAGACATCTGAAAATCAAATACCTTCAATTTTATTTTCAGGCCAAATAGTAAAACTGAGATAATAAATTTGTTATCAATTCATTGCCACCAACAATTATCCTAGAGTTGAGATGGTGGAGAAGTCACATCTGACTAAGCTGGTAAACCTCAGATTAGCAACTGGCTTGATGTTTGAGGGGATAGTAGCTGATTTATATTGACATAAATAAGACTTTTGATGATCTCTCTCACGACATCCTCATAGACAAACTGATCAAGTCTGGACCAGTGAGTGGAAAGTGAGTTGGATTGAAATTGACTGAACCGATAGGTGTAAAGTGTTGTGATTAATAGCACGAAGTCCAGCTGGAGGGCAGTGACTGCCACTGTGCCCTGGAGATCAATATTGAGGCCGGTCCTGTTCAACATCTTCATTAAAGATGTGGATGATGAGACAGAGTGCACCCTTACCATGTTTGCACTGGGAGGACTGGCTGGTGCACCACAGGGTTGTGCCTCCATTCAGAGGGTCCTCAGTGTGCTGGAGAAATGGGCTGACAGGAAGCCCAGGGAGTTCAACAAAGGGAAGTGCAAAGTACCAGTACAGGCTGGAGTCTGATTGAAAAGCAGCTTAGCAGAGAAGGATCTGAGGTTCCTGGTGGGCAAGGGGAACATGAGCCAGCAATATGCCCTTGCAGCAAAGGCCAAGAGCATTCTGGGCTCCATCAGGCAGAGCACTGCCAGCAGATCAAGGGCGGGGATCCTTCCCCTCTGCTCAGGCTGGTGAGGCCATATTTCAGATGCTGTGTCCAGTTCTGGGCAAGTTACCCTGTTCTGGTATACTTACCAGAGAAGTTTTAGTATGACGGAGGACTTGGAGCATTTGCCATGTGAAGGAAGGCTGATGGAGCTGGAATTATTCAGTCTAGACCTGAGAAGGCTTGGGAATTTTATCAATGTGTATATATCAATACCTAATGTGGGTAAGGATTAAAGAAGCCGGAATCAGACTTTTCTAAGTGTTGTCCAGGGAATGGACAAGAGGCAATAGGCACAAATCCCATAAATATCATTTAAATGTAAGTAAAAAACCTCAGCTTTCTAGTGGTAAGTGTGGTCAAGCACTGGAACAGGTTGCCTGGAGAGATTGTGGAGTCTCTAACTTTGGAGTTGCTCAGAATCTGACTCGGCACTGACTGGCCTGCTTTAGCAACTCTGCACTGAGCAGGGGGCTTGGACTGGGTCGTCTCCAGAGGCAACCCCAACTATTCTGTGCTTTTGTGTGATTCTGTGATGGCAAATAAATTGCTCTTTATGCCTGTTCCAAAAGAGTAGAATTAGCACATGTCTGTATTGCTTGATGTTTATTCTGAAAAACCCCTAAAAATTTTATGGCCCCAAGTCACCTACTACTGTGTATTTCAAACCATCTATTAAATGATTTCAAATATGTTTTTATTGCTCTTTATTTCTGCCAAAACTGTGGAGAGGCCTCAGAAGAAATACAGGTCTCTTGCCCATCACAAGTGATTTCCTGCTGAATTCCATTTCCTTATTCATGGGCAAATCCAGTGATGCAGATAGAGGTAGAGAATAACCATGAGCTCCTGAATTGAAGATAGTAGAGATCCAACAGCACTGTATTAAATAACTGCTCAACCCGTACAGTCAATCATAAATGGTGAAAAGAAGAATATAGTTTAAGTTCCACATTTGGGGTTACATTTTCAGAGATGTAGACTGAAACCTTGAATTTTGAGTGCACAACATAAATTCATTTCAAGCAAAATATTCCAAAATGCAAAGTTCTTGTTCAGGAAAGAACACTACCCTTTAATAAAGTGCCATCTTTCTCTCAGAGAGAATCATAGTTCTAACAGCTTTATTTTATGTTTTATTGTCATGCTTTGCAATATTATGTCAATATCTGGGATATATTTCTTAAAGGTCTACTTGCTGGTATTGGTTGTTTTGTTGGAATTTCAGCACTCATTAAAGAAACAAGTACTTCAGCCCTCAAAATCTCTGTGAACTGAGTAAATTGGAAATTGTATTGCAAGATAGCATTAATTTTATTTTAAAAATATACATCTGAGAAAAATCCCAAATCATTTCAGATACATCTGCACTTCTATGGCGATCTACCAGCCATGTAATTCCAGGCTAGTGCTCCCAGACTTTAACAAAAGGCATCTCTGCCAGCAACTTTTCCTTACCCTCTTGTCACGCCTTAAACTCCACAATTCTGAAGTTTTCATGTCTCCTCCTCACCACCTAACAAGCAGAGGGTCCCTGAAAACAGAGGTGTCAAAGACCCTGACGCTGCCTTTCTGTGTGCTGTGACCAATGGCCCTGCCTCCTGATGCATCTCACCTGCTGGAAACCAGTGCAACAAAAATGTGCCAAAAATGTGGGGGACGGCTGCACTACAGGACTGACCCTTGGCATTAGCACTGAAGGCTTCAAAGGCCGGATTCTGCCAGAAGTTTGATGCTAAGCATGTCCTTGGTGCGGAGGGGCTCCTACCACCACGTGTCCGCAGGGCAGTGCCTTCACTGCACTAGGCAGCTGGGTTATAGCTGGTAGCAAGCGGCTTTCCTTTGTTATCTGCGCACAAAAAAGACTAGAACTGAACTGCAGCAGTGCACCACTATGGGGAAACTCCAGAGTAAGGTGGAAAAAGTAGGGACAGGACCTCTCGCTCTGGAGAGGTGCTATAATGTCATTGAACACGAGGGGGCACGCAAGGACCCCTCGGTGGAGGGAGCACGGCGGCAGCTCCTCCTTGGAGCAGGCGCAGCCTTTGGGAATTATCCTTGCAAAAAAGCAGGATAATTCCATTTTCAGAAATCATCACAGATATCTCTCCCCGAAAACATCGGACAGGATCGGCTTATCTCAGTCTACTTTGCAACCCAGAGTGGAAAGCACTGAATTTTGTCCTCCTACGGCTGCAAGCCCTTACCTGGAGCAACATATGGCAGCAGTCTCTAGTTTGAAGTCTCTGCATGATGTGAAGTCACTATCTTTAATACGTAGGTAAAATATTAATACATGTGAGGTAAAATTTTCATTTCCAATAAGAAAATTTAGGAAATACAACTGTTTAACACATCTTGCATGTCTAAAAGAGCAATGTATGAAACTGAATAGAAGGCAACAGAATTCACACAAAGAACAGGTCAGGTTGGAAGGCACCACAGTGGGTCATCTGATCCAACCTCCCTGCTCAAGCACTGTCATCTCAGAGCACAACGCACAGGATTGTGTCCAGACAGTTCTTCAATATCTCCATTGAGGGAGACTCCACCGCCCCTCTGGGCAACTTGTTTCAGTGCTCCGTCACTGGCACAGTAAAGAAGTTCTGCCTCATATTCAAGTGGAACTTCCTGTGCATCAGGTTCTGCCCGTAGTCTCTTGTCCTATTGCTCAGCACCACTGAACAGAGCCTGGCTCTGTCCTCTTGACACCCTCTCTTTACGTAGTTATAGACACTGATGAGGTCCCCTCTCAGTTGTCTCTTCTCAAGGCTGAACAGGCCCAGCTCTCTCAGCCTTTCCTCATGAGAGAGACGCTCCAGTCCTTTGATTGACTTTGTAGCCCTCCACTGGACCTGCTCCAGGAACTCTGTGTCTCTCTCGTACTGAGGAGCCCAGAACTGGACACAGCGCTCCAGATGTGGCGTCACCAGGCTGAGTAGAGAGGAAGGATCACCTCCCTCAGCCTGCTGGCAGTGATCTTGCTAATGCACCCCACAATTCCATTGGCCCTCTTGGCCACAGTGGCATGCCGCTGGCTCAGGGTCCACCATGGCCCCCAGATCCTTCTCTGCAGAGCTGCTTTCCAGCAGGTCAGGCTCCAGCTTGCACTGGTGAGGGAGTTATTCCTCCCCAGGTGCAGGACCTTGCATTTGCCTTTGTTCAACTTCAATGGCTCTTCTCTGCCCATCTCTCTGGCTTGTCAAGGTCCTTCTAAAGGGTTGCACAGCCCTCTGGGATATTGACCCTCCTCCAGTTTTGTGTCATCACTGAACTTGCTGAGGGGGCATCTGCCCCTTCATCCAAGTAATTGATGAATAAGTTAAAAAAATAATGGGTCCTGTATAGAACCCTGGGGGACACCACTAGTGACAGTCCTCCAAATAGACCCTGTGCCCTTACAAATCCTCTGGGATCTGGCACTCAGCCAGTTCAGTCCACCTCATTGTCCACTCATCCTGTCCACACTTCTTGAGTTTGCCTATGAGAATGTTGCGAGAAACAGTGTCAAAGCCTTACTCAAGTCAAGGTTAACAATATCCACTGTTCTCCCTTCATCGGTCCAGGTAGTTGTTTCATCCTAGAAGGCAATCAGGTGGTCAAATATGATTTATCTTTAGTGAACCCATACTGACTGCTCCTGATCACCTTCTTGTCCTCCATGTGGGTAGAGATGACCTCCAGGATGAGGTGCTCCATCATCTGTCCAGGAATTGAGGTGAGGCTGACTGGCCAGTAGTTCCCTGGGTTCTCCTTCTTACCCTTTTTGAAAACCAGGGTGACATTTGCTTTCTCCCAGTCCTTGGGCATCTATCCTGATCTCCATGACCTTTCAAAGATGATCATGAGCAGCCTGGCTAGAATGTCTGCCAGCTCTCTCAGCACTCATGGATGCATCCCATCTGGGCCTATAAATATTGCAAATCACTTTTCACAGCTTGGTCTTGAATAAGTGGCCTTGAACATTTGCCTCTTGACTAAATAAGAAGGAGCAGCCAGAGAATGAGAAATGAATGCTGGAAACTTAGAGGGGAAAATTTTGTTTTATAGAACACTTTTTATACCTTTATCATGCCCAAAATCCTTTAAAGACGTTTTACAGCAGATGCTTCCACCATCTTCCTTCATGAAGCAATCCCTCTACAATTCAGAAATATCAAATGTCACTGTTGCCACATTCACTTACACCACTCTTCCTATCTTTTGACATGCTGCAGGGAGTAGTAGTGATTCATGGGCACCAATGTGAAAGCTGTGATTTCTCCCAAAGCAAAGACATTTATGATTCATCCTGACTTGTGTAGTTTATGTGGAAGAAAAAATTATCTGCCACAAGCCACCTGAGTTGTTTGTTTTCAAGTAAGTCAAAGAAACTCAATGGCATCACTGTGAAAGACAGAATGAACATGGTGGGGAGGGGGAAGAACAAACAAAACCAAAACAAATCCAAAAAATTTTCGCATTACTTATACTCCAAGTCCTCTAAAGAGAACCAAAAGTTCCTTGGAGGCTTTGCTTGCATGACATGACTGCTTGTTAAATGGGAATAAGAGGCAGATGTTCATAGAAGAAAGAAAAAGGAAAATGCCATGGAGGTAAGATGGTAGGCTTCGTTCCTGCTTCATTTTGTTCAGCCATGACTACTTTAGTCAAAGTGGGAGGGAGAAGTGGTTGGTTATCACAAAACATCTCATCTTTTACCAGGTTCATCAAAAGGATAAAGGACAATTAAGGGACAGGAGCATCTTTCTTATGAGGAAAAGCTGAGGGAACCTGGCGTGTTCTGCCTCACAAAGAGATGACTGAGAGGTTGTGGAGTCTTCTTCACTGAGATATTCAAAACAAATATTCAAAGAATATTCAAAAATCTGGACGCAATCCTGTGCCATGTGCTCTAGGATGGTCCTGATGGAGCAGGGAGGTTGGGACAGATGACCCACTGTGGTCCCTTCCAACCTGACCCATTCTGTGATTCTGTGTGTTTCATCTAAATGTATCATTTGCATAAACATGATACAGAGAAAATCTTTATTGATTTGATTTTATGTATATGGAAATAAAACCAGATGGAGAAGACCGGACACAGGGTACTTGCAACTTTATACTCACATCATTGCAACAAAAGTTCATATTAAGTACAATAAATGATCGTATTGATAGCTCAAGTCCAGAACTAATGTAAAAGCACAGAAAAGGTAGAACTTCTTCAATTAGTAGCACACAGCACAATTCTTCAATACCTTTAATACTTTAACATTTTAGCATTTCTATTGCTGAAATAAATAGTTATTTTATCCCTTTCATTTATTAGTAACGTATTATATTAGTAACATATATTAGTAACATTTCTATTGCTAAAAGAAATACTTATTATATCCCCTTTTATGAATTACTAGAATTTTATATTGTTTTCATTAACACTTGAAATTCAACTTCAGAATGAGCACCATCATAATTCTTTTTGGTTTGAGCACTATTTCCCAAATTGTACATATTTTTGTCTGCTTGCTATTTTTGACAAATATTCATAAGGAAAGATATTATTTTGAAGTCTTAGAAGCAATATAGGACATTTTTATGAAGAGACTTCCAAAGAAAAACTGACTCTAATCTATTCTGTCTTCTGCAGCATGCAGTGGATTTTAACAGGATAGATCATAAAAAAGATGACAATATGAATTCCTGAAGCAGTTTTCTCTAAATACGTTTATAAATAAAAGCATTGATATACATTATGGGCACCTCTCTCTTCTCTCTGCAGGTTCACAACCTTTCTTACATTGCTAGAGATCTGCAGTCACTTTGTGGGCCTGAATCAATGCCAGCATTCTCTTTGTGCAACAGAGCAGAGATAACACTGACCCTTTAAATGTTAATGTTCTGATGTCATTAAAACTCAAAGAAAATATTGACAAAGTCATAGGTAAACATTGCAAAATTTCTTTCCCAGCCTCACAGTAGAATCAGAGCTTTATGACCTCAGCTCCTGGAGCACAGTTTTACATGGTGCTGCCCTATAAAACCAGATCACCTATATTTTTATGGCTCCATAGAAGCCTCATTTTTCTCATAAATATTTTTCCTCCCAGGAGATACTGGGTTAATGGAAGTTAGTGAGCTAATGATGGCATAAAGCAAATGGAGAAGACAACGATCCTTCATTTTCTGGCTTTATCCTGTTTGTCCTCATTGAGACGCTTGTGCTCCAGCCATCTCAGCACCCACAGAGCACAGCTCAGGGACTCAGTCTTCCTCAGTCTTTTTTCTTCCATGGGTGTGACATGAAGAGCCACAAAACAAAAGAAACTGTAAAACGTAGTTTCTTCATAAGGCAGGATGAAGATTCTGTAGTGAGATTTGCCATGCACTGACCCTCTCTTTGGGCCTACAGTGGGGACACTGTAGGGAACACTTTCAGTGATCAACAAGAAAACGTAGCTGAGGCTTCCATAGGCTTGTTATAATTAATAAGAATTTAACTAGGGGAAGACTGGTTTTCCTGAGAATAAATTACTCACTCTACTCTTGAAAACATAGAAAAATTATGAAGTTGATGCATCTCTGACCTGATCCTCAAATCTAACCATTTATTTGTGGTGTTGTAAGTTCATATCTTGCAGAGCTTCTAAGACTTGATCAGCTCAACACTGCATTTGACTGAACAGTGTTGATTATACATGTGCAACATCAAAAAAAAAAAGAAAAAAAGAAAAAAAACCACACCAAAACCAATGATAAACACCATATTTGGCAGTAGTCTCTCAGTGTTCATTAACAATATTGCATTAGCAGATCTCTTCATGTGGCTTAACACATAACATAGTGAGTGGATATGACAGTTTTCAGGACAGAGGAAGCACAGCATAAATACAGTATATAACTTTCACAAATACAGGATTTCCAAAACTCTGGAAATATTATAAAAATAAGAATGAAGCTTCATAAGCAATTAAATACAAACAACTGGGCTTACGTGTTTACTGTACAGTAATTCCTGATAGTGCTTTGCAGAACTGAATTTATTTACAATATTCTGTAAAGAGCAAATGCCATTTCACTCAAAGCTAGATGCATGAAGAAAATAGAGAAAATAGAGATGCTACTTTAAGGTAAATACTTCTTATATCCAATGTCAAGATTTAAGTGGCTTTCAACCATTCATCAAATTCTTACTTTGGCCAAGTTTAATTTTTCAATTACAGTATCAAAATTGAGAGGTCAGTTTTTAAAAAGTTTATTTTTTCAATTACAGTATCAAAATTTAGAGGCCAGTTTTTAAAAAAGGAAGAGATGGCAGCTGTTCCCCATAAACAGATTTTTTAGGTGCCTACATATGGATTTGCAGAACAGACTTAGGCAGACTTTCCTGATAAGCCTAGCTAGTACTTCCATGTCATTTATACAGAAGCATCAGGATCCAGTACTTAATAATTACTTTACAATTATGTTTTTAAACAATTGGCTTCAATCTTTTTGATATTCCAAACATTTTTCACACTCAAACCTACTTTTAACCATGGCTGATAATTAACTGATCCCCTTTAGCAGTACTACTAATCATAACACAGCTGCACCCTGCTTGCCCTTTGACACCTGCTTGATCCTCTTGCAGGTTTTGACTACAGGAGGGAACAGCCCCAAACTTAAAATACCTGAAAAACAAGATAAATAATAACTTTCTTCCCAGCTCTGTCCTTTTACATTACTTCAATTTATCACATACTTCATCTATTAACTTCCACAAATTGGTAATGAGGAGTTTCGTAATGACTCCTCATGTAGGGCATCAAAATACCACAGGCAGACACGCTGTCACATGTCACAGCATGTGAATACACTGGGTGTGTGTACGCATCTGAGGCATTAGGCAACCAGTTTTATCAAGTCTCCGTTTCATAAAGCTCTGGAATTGCAACCGATCCAAGGAGGTAAGAGAGGAGGATGTGCCAGCAGTATCAGCACAGCAACAGCACCAGTGCTCCGGACCCAGAAAGAAAACACTCCCCTGGGGAGGTTTCTTCCAGTCACTTCTCACAGTCCTACTCCACATAACGAACACAGAAAGCAACGAAGCAGCAGCCGACCAGAGCCACCGTGGACGCCGAAATCACAGTGACGGCGCTGCCAGCAACACTAACCAAGAGCCCCAGGCCCACACCAAGGATGATCTGGGCAAGCTGGACCATGCAAGTGAGAGCAGCACAGTCAATGCCCTTCCCTCGTCCGTACTCTCCTGCTTGTTCCCCATCCTGCAGCTTCAGGCTCTGCAAATAAGCACAAAACAAACCCCAGTGAGACGGGATGGTTTTGACAGCATGCAGCTCTTGGCCAGTGCATTGGTATAACCCCGAGGTACAGCAGGGCAGGTCGATAGCTCCCTGCTTCCCTTATTGTATCACAGAGGTTATGGAACACAAACAGAGATTTTACAAGTAACAATGAGTTGCCCAAGGTTCCACTGAATTGTTTGGTTTTTCTCATCTGCAGTTTTTCCCTCTATCCCTTCTCTCAAGGAAGCAATTGAAACTTGACCAAAAAAATTAGGCATTTCTTTCAAATTCAGGTCAATGTGAGCTCTGTCAAACTTACATTTAACAGTACAGGACTGTCATGGATAATTTAGCTCTAACTCATGGCTGAAGGAGAGCCTCAAAGGGATATCATACTATCAAAGAATCATCATAGAATCACAGGATGGTTTGGGTTGGAAGGCACCATAAAGAACATCTAGCTCCAACCTTGCTGCCATGGGCAGGGACATTGCTCAGAGGCCCATCCAACCTGGCTTTCAACACCTCCAGGGAAGGGGCATCCACAGCTTCTCGTGGAAACTTATTCCAGTGCTAACAGTAAATGATTTTTTCCTAATATCTAATTTAAACCTACTTTCAGTTTGAAGCCATTGCTCCTCATCCTGTCACTACGTCCCTTGTAAAAGGTCCCTCTCCATCTTTCTTGCAGGCCCCCTTCAGGTACTGGAAGGCCACAATTAGGTAACATTAAAGCCTTCTCTTCTCCAGGCTGAACAATCCCAAATCTCTCAGCTTGTCCCCATAGAAGAGATACTCCTCCCTCCTAATCAATTTGGTGGCTTCCTCTGAACTCAGTCCAACAGGTTGATGTCCCTCCTGTTGTACAGTCATCCACCCAGAGCTGGATGCAGTGCTCCAGGTGGGTTTCACCAGAGAGAAGCTGAGGGGCAGAATCCCATCCCTCACCTGCTGCCCACCCTGCTTTGGATGCAGCCCAGGACAGGATTGGTTTCTGGGCTGAGTGCACATGGCTGGGTCATGTCCAGCCTCTCACCCACCAGCACACCCAAGTCCTTCTCAGTGGGGCTGCTCTTGATCTGTTCATCCCCAGCCTGTTTTGGTACTGGGGACTGCCCCAACCCAGGTGCAGCACCTTGCACTTGGTCTTGTTAAACCATGTGTGATTCCCATATGCCCACATCTCGAGCTTGTCCAGGCCCCTCTGGATCGCATCCTGTCCTTCAGTTGTGCCAACAGCAGCACTCAGCTTGGTGTCATCTACAAATCTGCTGAGGAGGCACTTGATCCCTTTGTCTATATAATTAATGAAGATATTAAATAACACTGGTCCCAGAAAGGACGCCTGATGGACACCTCTTCTCACTGACGTCCATTGGGACCCTGAGCCATTGACCACTACCCTCTGGATGTGACTGTCCAACTACTTTCTTATCCATCTAACAGTTCACTCATCAAATCCACCTCTTACCAATCTACAGAGAAGGATGTTGTCAAAGATTTTATAGAATTGCAGAAAAATCCTCACACACATACAGGAGCAATGTGCTCTGAAGTTATGATTTAAAGTGTGTAAAGGAATTCAGTACCAAAATCTAAATGTAATGCTTTTCTTGCTGGGGAAAAAAGCAACCTGAAAACAAACGTCCAGACTAGGATACTTGTACACTACTGAGGATCATTGTTACCTACTAATTACCTGTGTATCTGCTATGATGCACATAGCAGAACAAAAACCTTCATTTATTATATACAAGTATCCTGTATATTAGCACCCTGTGAGGCTGGTGGATCACTGGAACAGGTTGACCAGAGGAGTTGTGGAGTCTCCATCCTTGGAATTATTCAAACCAAACCTGGGGCAGCCTGCTCCAGGTGGCCCTCCTTGAGCAGGTTGGACTAAATGATCTCTGGTGGTCCCTTCTAACTTCCAGCTGTTCTGCAATTCCCTCCAGGAAGGAATTATTCTGGGTTTTTTTGAAATTATGTGGTATTTTCATATTTATTTTTCTTCTTGCATAAGCTGTTGCACAGAGGAGGTTGTGTTGTAACAACAAGAGGTTTCCACACTGTAGGCTAGCTGCACTGCTGTCTTTTGGTAGATAAATGCTCATGGTCATTAAGATGCTTTTTGGTTTTTGCAAAACCTATTATCTTGCCTTTGAGCTATTCCCACTCAAGGCTCACAAGTACTGGAAACAAACAGTCTCTTCCTAATCCAGTAGAAAAAATTGAATTTGGATCCTAGGGAACAGCAGCACAGAACAGGAGTTGAAATGGCAACATTGTTAAACCCAGCATATGATTTTGGAAGAATGCATAGTGAGGGAAAATAACTTCTCTTTGTTCTGGAATGATACTATCCCAATTTCAGACACTTTTTTTTAATAAATTATATCTGTTTTGCTAGACTGTTCCCAAGGTTCGTATGTGCCAGTGGTTCTGACCACAAAGACATGAATGTGTAAATATATGCAATTTTGTGTTTGATGTTTCCTCTTTACTTTTTCCTAACCATCTTGTACATTATGAAGATTTGAGCTAAACCTCTATCCATTGGTATCAAATCTAACATAGAATTATACATCATTTAACATCTATCATAGCAAGTACCATACACCAAACAAGAAACAATTGGTTGCCTTACAAGCAACATCTGAATACATTGGCCGATTAAATATAAGTTCATGCACGCATCAGTATGTTTTATTTCACTTCTGTCTTGGAACTGCTCTGAATCAGAGCTAGACTAAAATTTTACCTTTATTCCCTCTCTCTGAGGTGGCTGGCCTGAGGTTAGAATTGCGATCTCGCCCTAAACTGGGTTCATTCCCTGTCCTTTCTTATATCTTTATAAACTCTACATCATGATCATTCTCTGTTGTAAGGAACAAAGAAATAAACTAAAAAATTAGGAATTAGATATGTGAAATATTTAACCCCATTGAGACATCATCCTCCTAGGATTCAATAGAATATAATAATTAAAGAGTTTTATTGTGTTCATCATTCAGAGGGTGTGCCAAACAGTAGGACAAGTTCCCCAGAACTTGATCTAGCCCTTTCCTGGTCTCAACTGTGTTTCTGTGTGGTTTTTCAATGGTTCAGATTTTCCTTTATTAATTTTTTCCGATGTCCCAAGATATACTGAGAACTTTTCCCAAGTCCTCCCAACTCTCCTTGATCCTTCTTGTTCCTAGCTGTCTACTAACTCGAAGACTTGAGAGAACTTTACCATGAAAGAGTTCGACACATTACAATACATGAAGATCCTGCTGTGCTCAATAACAACACACAAGATGTGCAAGCTCTTCCAGATTTTCCTTGGAAACAGTATTTTATGCTGTGGAGGACAAAACCCCAACCACAGACATTTAGAAAGATAATGAGAACGTGGTATACAATTAAATACTAAACTATGTAAAGATGTTTCTACTTGAATTTCATATGTTATTAGCTAAGAGCTTCCACAACACTCTGCAGTTAACTGAAACTTCTGCCAGTCTTTATAGGATTTCTATTAACCTCAGACACTCGTAAGTCAAGTCCTCTGCTAATGCAGCTGAAAGGAACAATATAAGGAAGGTAGCACATGAAGGCAATGCAACTGGAACCCTGTCATCTGCCTACTGCCTGAACACATACTGTGATTTGCTTTGTTTTGTTCATCAGAGACAAATAATTATATGTCTCATTGTAGGACTGTTTGGAGAGTTTGAAGCTGGGACATTAACTCTCTCTGTCAGAATTCATAATATGTGTCATCATTAATAGTTTTGAAATTAAACTTAAAAGCTGTTTATCATTATTTCTACCCAGTTTACCCCCAAAATAGACTGAATAGACACAGACAGACATAAAGTTACACTTCTTTAGACATTGCACTCACCTCTTCTTCCCTGTGGTACTCTGCAATGAGGTGGAATGGCACTGTGTACAGTGTGCTGGACATGACTCCAAAGAGTGAACACAGAGCCAGAGTGGAATAGACATTGGGAAACAAGCCAATTAATCCAGTACCCAGTCCAAAAAGGAGGTATCCAATGAAATAAAGTCCTTTTAATCCTATGTATGGCAGAAGAACTTTCTGCACATCTGTGAAAAGGAAGTGAAAATACTGATAAAACTAAAACAAAACAGGCCACAATTCATCAGAGAGTTCATTAAGGGGTTTTATTTTGTAAAATGAAGTGAAGGAGATAATCTTACTGATTTTGGAAGTAGCCTCAAATTAGTGTAGGTATAATGTTGACAAAGTATACTTGCTCTCTCTGGGGATATTCTGTCATAGCCAGCTCCAGAGAACAAGTAGTTAACCACCATTCTGGAAGAACTGCCCTCATTGACCTTAGAAACGTTAAGGAAACTTCCCTGTCTGACCATCTAGGAGCCACTCTGGCAGTCACACTCTGCACCACTTGAGCTGGGACTGAGGTCCCTTCAAAGCAGGGGGCTCCAGTGAATGGACAGGTCCCCAATTGATTCCTTACACAGCCCACACTCGCACAGTCAGTCCAGGTTTCCTTTCAGGCTCCATCCCAGGTTTCCCACGGCAGTCTCAGACATCTGGATCCTTAAAATAATTTAATCATGGTGCAACAACAGGATAACAGCTTGAACTGGTGCCTTCAAGGAGGGACCCTGAACAAAGGAAACCCTGGGCTCTTATACACTCACAGTCCAAGCTCACAAAAGTCTGGGGTCATTGTCTCCTGCTGTGTTTCTGGGTGTCCAGTCCCTTATCTGGGCCACAGGGCTCTTTTGTTGTGTTCCAAAGGTGAAAAGATTTCTCTTAAGACTCATTTAGATGCTCAGTTCAGCTCCTAAAATGTTACTCACTTGAGTTTTCAGATCACAAAGAGTTTTTTTAATCCCTGGTAAGCATTACAGTGAAACCTATCTGGGGAGCTGTGCTAGCATGTTTATGTGTAGTTTTGGAGAGCAAGACTCAAGCTTCTGGCAGGAATTTCTGCATAGGGAATGCAAGTGGGGAGAGGGCATTCAAGAGCCTACAGCTACAGCATTGCTGGGTGAAAGATCACTTCAGAATTTAGTCTGGCATTTAACTCCAGGACAATTTTCAATGTTCATGGTCAGTTCACGTACAGAACAATGTCTTACTCCCAAAGTGACCCTTCATCATGTGGTCAGGAACTGTTCGTGTAAAGATACGAGTTTCTAACAATGCTGAGAATGTAACATTTCTTAAAGTTTTAATGTGGAAAAAAACCCCAGTTGATTTGGCACCATTTTATGTTTTTTAAACAGTGGTAAACAGCTTCAAAAACACAGTGTTGGAGTTCATTTGTGGGCACTTACAAGAATAGACTGACGAAGAAATTGCATTGATGCACAGTCCCCAGCATCCCATCTCTACTCCTGCTTTGTAGGTAAGGTAAAGTGTGGAGTTGTGAGGTGCATAAGGATTACCCTGGTATACAACCTGAAAGAGACCACAAGGATCACAGAAGGTAAGGATGACTGCAGGTAGAGAATGCTTCTCTCTTACAGGAACAAGTACACAACACAGGGCCTCATCCCTGGTAGGGAGCACCTGGAGAATCTGTTAAGCAGTGTCCTAACCACCCCTCTATAATTCTGCAGGTTTCACACTCACTTCTCCCTGATTATCACATCCCAGGCTCCTCCTCATTTATTACCCTCTGCCTTTTCCTGAACTGTGCATTCTACATTGATTAATTTGCTTTTTTCCTTTGGATGTCTCACTCCCCACTCTCCTTCTCTCTTCATGTCTGCCTTCTTGTCTTAGCCTTTCTTTCCCTAATTTTATCTACAAATAATTTTTTTGTTTTCTCTTTCAGGCTTACCTCAACACACTAATTTTTCCACACAGTAACTGTCTTACTCAGTTCCATATCTAGACAACAAAAACTTTTTTCTTTCAGTCGTTCATATATACTACAGGGAAAAAAACCCCTTCCTCTTGCCTTGCCTATGAAGAGAAAAATGGCAAGGAAATGGGAATACTGCATGGAAACCACAGAAAAAAAGGAAGTGGCAGTGAGCCGATTTGTGCTGGGGGCATATTAGTACTCTGGAAGAAAGGAGGCAGACAGGTTCATGCAGGCAAGAATCGCTGTCAAGGGCATACAGTCCTTCTGCCTGGGAATGGCATGGAAAAGGGAGCACTGGGTGTTATGAAGGCAAATAGTTGCTGGCAGGCCAAAGGGCCTCAGGGCCTCAGGGAAGGATTTACAGAGGTATGGAGGGATAGACCAGCTGAAGAAGACAAGAGCTTTCTGCTACCATGTATCTCAGTGTGTGCAAAGAGCTGCACAGCCTGAGGCCAAGGAGGCTGCAGTGCAGGCGAATGGCTTTGTGTGGACAGTGCCCACGCACTAGGATAAGGCCAGCTGCATCCAAGCATTGCTCCAGTTAGGAAGCCTGCCCATCTCAGAGAAGCTCTGAAGCCAATGCTGAAAATGCGTGTTTGGACAAGCTCTGAGAGCTTCATTTGGAACAGTTAAATAGACACAAACAGCCTTACAAATGATGAAAGGTTTTTCCTGACAATTCAACAGACTGGCTCAGAACAAGGGCCTGACCTCAATTTGCTGTTTTACAAAACCCTTGTTGAGCCATCCAGATACAAATGAATCTGACACCAATCTCATTTCTGCAGGATCATAACATCATTTAGTTTCTTTTTGATGGAAGAGGAGATGCTATTAGGAAGGAGAAGTGAGAGGATTTTACACTTTTACCTGTCCCATGAAATCCGTGAAGAAGAGCATGTTGGACAGGAAAGCCATCCATCCAAAGAGGTGGCTCACACACAGACAGCGATAGTGGGATGGCATGCTTAAAAGTGTCTTCAAGAGTGATTTAAGGGTCATCTGCCTTTGATCCTAAAAGCAAATATTTAAGAATAATTACTGTATTATTACTCCAAAGGCTAATAAACAGCTGATAGCAAGTGAAGAAGGTCTTAGTATCTTTTCAGTGCTAGGCTTCCAAAGTTTTTTATTTTTTGCTAGGAAAGAGTTGCTTGTATACTGAATGTCCTTCAATACATAAAATTCACAGAAACTCTAGGAGAGCTGGGGTATACCAACAAGGAAGTAACATTTCTTGCTGGTATAATCAGTAGGATTATTATTTATGTGTAAAATTTTCTGCCAAAACAGATTCAGGGAGTTTAAAAAAAAACCCAAAACCCAACAACAACAACAAAAACAAAAACAACAAACCAAAACCCCAAACCAACCAAACACAACAGTAAAACCAACGAGAAACAAAAATTATTTCTTTATGGAGACAATAAGCTTTACAATGAAAATTTAAAGCTGCCACAGAAAAAAAAGACATTTAAAATACATTTTGGTATCAGTTGTGGATTTCTAAACATTTCTGAGACCTCATTCCCATTACATTTTATGTGCTAAATTCCCTAGAAATATTCTTTTTCTGGGGAAACTTCTACCTCTTGGGGCATATCACAAGACTTCCACTATGTACTGTCCCCCCTTGTATGAAGCAGGGTAAGCTATGATTCACCACAGGAGATGCAGCACCACTCCAAATCCTGGCACCCACAGAATGTGAGTTCCAGCATCTGAACACCTCATACCATTGGAGAAATAATTCAAAATCAAAACATTATTGGTGCTAGTTAACAAATGTCACTGATGTGGAAAACCCACATTTCTCACCACCTCCAAAGCCTCACATTACCTCCCTCCTCTTTGTCTCAGCACTGTGCCCCAAAACTTTCTCTCAGTTTTTTTCCAGTCAGATTCATCAGATCACTTATACAATTTTAATATTTTTTTAGCACTGTAGGTGTGCTTGAGGAGGTATTTTGATGTGTAATTCTTCCTACATTAAAGCTCCTGAATGGTTCTTTGCTTTTAAATTTAAAAAATACTATTTTATCTGTGCATGATGGAACACTTTTGATTTTCTCTTGCATTTTTTGTAGACAACAGTGTGGGGAGAGATGGTAAGCAAAACTGTATGGTCACAAAATGTGGAAGAACTGTAAAAGTTATGTTAATTACTGTAAATTGCTGGACTAAATTTTGTCTTCACTTTGCTCTAAGATGTAATTTTTTCCTTTCTTCTTTCAATGTCATAGTTACTTTTTACAATTCTTTCATTTGAATTGGGTTATACTGCAAGCTACTCTATGAATAATCACCACATTTAAAGTTGTAAAATACTTTGCTTCAGAGGGAGGTTTTTAATCCTCATAGGAATGCCAAAATTCAAGTTGCTGACTTTCACCTTGAACTACATATTGTCCAAATCCCTTGGAATTTCTCTTGGCATCACTGTCTCTTTTAAACAGGGTAAGCTTTATATTCTTCTACAATTCTAAAAAAACAAACTAAAAATTCCACATTGACTCATTACTGTTATTTCAAGGATACTTACTATCTTTTGATTTGGCTTATTGAGTTTGTTAACTCTTTCTCACAGTTCTTTAAAACTGCCTTTCCAATCAAAGTGTTAAAGCAAGGTCATGGAACTACAAAGGAGACTGCTGTGATTACAAACAATAATTTGACAGCTAGATAGAAATGCTTTCTTTCTATTTAGATGTTTTAGAGACTGGAAATGGAAACTAAAGTCTTTAATGTGGACATTCAATACACACCAACACACAAATCACATGATAATTTAAATAATGTGCTGAAGTTTGGCTCTGTTTAAATGATTTATCCTGCAAAAATACACAATACCAAATAATCTTCTCTGTAAATTCACTACAACTCAAGCCACTAGATGATTTATAAGGATACAGAAGAATCAATATGACTTGAGTATTATGCCAGTGGACCCTGAGTAATTTGGCACCACGCAGAAGAACACAAGGCTAATAGCTTTGGATGTCTGTTCATACTGCAACAGGTCAAATCTTATTAATAATCATGTTAGCTATTAGCATGTGAGAGCACAGTCCTTAATTTAGAAGATAGAGGGCCGTGATGCCTGCAATAATGAAAAAAAGAGTCAGAAAAACAGGAAGCCAAACCATTTCTTTAAGGAAGCAATTACAGTAATGAATGAATCAGAAAACATGTGCCACAAGAGACAGACAATTAAGGCAGTGAGTGTCTAGAATTTATACACACTCAGGCACATCAAAGAAACATGAGACAGATCAAAGGTCTGTCAGACTCTAACAGGCTACCCAGCCTAATCAGAGAGGAGGGCAATGGCACAAGCTTGCTCACAGACACCAGAGCTTCCCCTCGGGTCTCAGATGTTATTGATTCTGTGGAATTAGTTCTTGCCAAGGCAGAGGCTACCCCAATCCACAGTCTGCTCCCAGTACTTCCACTGCATTGCTCTCTCTTCTTCATTTGCTTTCCCTTCTTCAGAGCCCACATGGTCCAAGCAATCAATGACATTCAGCATCTCCAACAATTTGGAGGATGCTCAGAGAGAACAGTGCTGGTGCAGGATGCTGGCTGCTCAAGCTGGCCTACAGTGAGGAAGCTCAGACAGCATCACAGTGTGCTGGTCATATTGTCCGGACAACTGTTACCTTGCTGTCTGCCTCTCTCTGTGTTTGCCTGGCATTCTCATCAGGCAACATTCACCTTACATACCTTTGTCTTGTATTTGGTGTAATAATATTTTTCTTCAGGTTAGAAATACCAAGTGCTATTATAAAAAGAATTACAAAAAGATAATAAATCCTTTTTATTTATAGCTCAAACATGAGTATAGGTTTCTAATTTATAACCATCTGCACATGCTCAGTACTTTTAACCTGATTTAACAAACTTCTTTCAGGGATGGATATACATAATGCCAAGAGATCAAAGGTGAAACTAAAACAAAAAGCAACTCTTTCATCCATTCAAGCAACTGTTTTTGTTATCCATGGCTTACTACGGGTACCATGAGAGAACCATAAGAATTCCTAACACTAAAATCCATCGACAAAATATTAAAAACTGTTCCCAAGACCATTCTAGAAATGTGCTTCCCAGGTATTTTTCTGTTAGATTCACCTTCTCCTAGTTCCTTAGATTGAATCAGCCTCTCATAAAAATGCAGCAGAAACAAAATAACAGCAAAGATTTGAAAGTACTCACAATTCTCTTCTACCTTAAAGTTCTGCCAAAGACACAGCTACAACATCACTTCAAAGTAAAACTAAAACTCTGGTAGCAAGGTAGCATTGCCGTAGAAGTAGAAATTTTAAACACACTTGTACTCTTAATAAATCCTCAATGAAATGTTGTCCAGCAGCAAACCCAAATGTTTACTAGACCAGGGAACACACACTTTATATGTACTAAATATGAAAGTGTTTGGACTTCAGTGGGAATTACAGACCTATATCAAAGATCAGTGATCTATAGTCCTTGTTCAAAATTTGATATTAATTACATCAGGACTAAAAGACAGAGTAGATCCTCTTATCAAAATTCACATGGGGAGCATATCTAGAGACTGACACAGAGCAAAAAACTGAACCTGGTTCTCCCTTGTCCCTTCCAATTGACCAAAGCATCAGAACTAGCCTGTCTCATTCCTCTTGCTGGCAATTCTTTCTAAATAAAAAAAAAAAAAAAGAAAGCAGGCTTTCTCACTCTGTATCCTGGTGAAAGATTCTTTTTCTGTGCATGTAAAAGGGCTCCATTACAAACAGTCAGCATTAGCTAATTAAAGGGTCTCTAAGGATGCAATGATACGTGCCACAAAATCACCTCTGCACTTACCTGTGACACAACTGTGCATTTCCCTGGTTTAGCTGCAGTCTTTATTTCAGTGCATGTTGATTTTAAGTAACCATTCTTGATTTCCTCCTCTGTGGAGTTATATTTATGGGGTTCAGTCACTTCCAACAAGAACTTTGCCTCTTCATTTTTGTATCTGAGTGGGACTTCAGGAATACTGCACAGATGCACGGTAAGGCAGATTATGAAAACCAAGGCTGCGAAGAGGAAAATCACTTGGAATTCCGATGCCAAGGAATATCCTAGTACAGTCTGACCCCAATCCATAGCACCTGTCAGGTAACCCAGGGCTCCTCCCAAACCTATAATGGTGGGGAAAAAAATAAAAATCTACTGGCATTGATAAAATAAACAGAGTACCCAACACCCCCAACATGTGATCTTCTCTAGAAATGACAGAATAATCACTCTTCAGATATTAATCACATGAAGTAGGAATAGCAAGCTAATCACACACATGAGCAGTTACTAAAACATCTCTTAAAAAATCTCCTCAGATCTGGTAGACTGAGCTCTCCCAAAAATGCCTGAACATACAGCAACATGGGCCCCCATCTCTTTTCTTGCCTCTTTGAAGCTCTATTTTCTTTGAAACGGTAGAGTAATACAAGTAAAGCAAAACAGAATTATACTGAAATTTATGGTTTGTGGTTTTTTAAATTTCACAGAACAAACAAATATTTTTTAAATTATATCAAGACTATCTATAGTTTTGACTTTGTAAAATGCATTTTGTATTGCTTCATCTAAACAGAAATACCACCTCCATGTAAAATTTTTTAAAAAACAAAATAAACTCAAAAGCATTGGTTTGGAATTGTACTAATCCAAGTCCCTCACCACTTGGAATAGAAAACAAAAAGGATCAAATGTTTACTTCCATTTACTAATTTTCTCAGAAGAGGTAGACCAAAAGGTAAAATGAGAGTGCTACCTTGTGCCTTGAAGTTAATAAACCCAGTGTTCAGTTAATTTATTTTTTTTTAAATTTCTTCTTTTTGCTATGACTGCACACAGAGATGCGCAAGAAAGCGCACGCTGTTACATTCAGTACAGTGCTCTGGCAGGGGCAGCAGCTTCGTAGAGTCCTGACACCTTGTTAACCAGCTGGCTCTTCAGGATGTGTGGTAGTCCCACAGGCTTTTGAAGGACTTGCAAGCATTTCTACTCTTCTGCCTAGGAGACCTGATGACAGTGTACAGCAAAACAACTCTAACACAAAGTAACAGCACCTACAAAACATGGGATTTTGATTTCATTCTGGGCTTTCTGTATTTTTTTCCCCCCCTCCTGAGTCTGATTATGGCCCTTCTTCATTGTGTCCTATAGCATTTCTCAGGGGACTGTATCCTTGCTTGTTTAATGAAAAACAATTAAGTTGTTAATAGCTTTTTTGAAGAAAATTTCACTACATGTTTGCAGTCTATGTTTGCAGAGAGAATGTTTGACATTTAAAGTTGTCTTTGCATAGTGTTTGACAAAAAGAATCATGATATTGGAATGCAGCCTGAATGTTGCATGTTGGATATGTGAATTCTTCCTTCCACTTGTCTCAGTGGCCATAAGTTTCATAACTACAAAGCTATGAAGTTTCATGTTCAAACCTTAAACTGAAGACAAACTGGAGAGTGAAATCTTAAAAGATATTTAGTATAAAGGGAAGGAACCAAAGTGGAGAAACAAAGTAATATCTCAGACAGAAACTAGAAAAGAAATGGGAAGATTGCTGTCTATGTCTAATTGGGATAAACAAAGGAATGATAAACATAGACTGTACCGAATGGATGTCAAGATTAGATTTTAGGGAAAACTGTCTAATACTGAGGCCGGTGAAGTGTTGGAACAGATTGCTTAGGGAGGGCTGTAGAACCCCTCTCAAGGGAGATTTCAAGAACAGACTAGGGAATTCCCATTTAGGAAGGGTTAAGATACAAATGAATTTGCTACAGAGGGCACAGGTGTTGGATCTAGCCATGCAATCTGCCCTAGTTTTATCTGATATTATTTATCCCCCATCCCTTTTCACAGCTTAGTACACAAATGAATCAGATCCAAATTTGGAGCCTCCAAATGTGGAGCCAAGGAAAAATTGCAACCAGATTTCTGCTGAAGGCAAGAATATACATAGAGACTCATTTCTCTCTCTGTTCAAACAAGTGATTCTTCAAAATTTTATCTGTCAGTTTGTAATGGATAATACTGATTTCACTTCCACGTGGCTTTAAGGTTCCCTTAAAATTTGTGTTCCTGGACACAGGTATTACATATGTCCAAAATCAGCCCACTGTCAATAGCTACTATAGCTCCCTCCTTGAGCAGAGTAACTGCTACTGAATTTACACGGCTCTGCTTCTGGTGTGGCTCTGCAGACACAAACATCTGCTTTAACACAGATTGCATGACTTCTCAGGTAGTCTACTTTTTGTCTAGTCCTTTCACAGTCACTCAGCTCCTCCCAATGCACTTTGCATGTACACAGCCTTACGTGTCTTCCCTGTGCATTGTCTCAACACAGAGCTCATGTACTGCAGATGATTTCATAGAATCACAGAATGTTAAGGGCTTGGAATGGACCTTAAAGTTCACCCAGTCCCAAAGCCCCTGCCATGGGCAGGGACATCTCCCACTAGACCAGGTTGCTCAAGGCCTTATCCAACCTGGCCTTGAACACTGCCAGGGTTGGGGCATCCACAGCTTCCCTGTGATGGGAACCTGTTCCAGTGCCTCACTACCCTCACAGTAAAAAATTTCTTCCTAATATCTAACCTAAATTTCCCCTCTTTCAATTTGTACCAATTATTCCCTGTCCCAATTTGATTAAGAGTCCCTCTCCAGCTTCCCTGTAGGGCCCTTGAGATACTGGAAGTTTGCTGGGAGGTCTCCACACAACCTTCTCTTCTCCAGACTGAACAGCCCCAAGTTCCTCAGCCTATCTTTGTATGGGAGGTGCCTCAGTCCTGTTATTAACTTTGTGGACCTCCTCTGGACTTGCTTCAACAGTTCCATGTCCTGTAAATCAGCAGCATTCCAAACATGTACAGAGACTAATGAAACTGTTAACTTTAGTTGTAAGAACCTGGACTGAACCACTTGGATCTATTTTGTGGAGGTTGTGAAGTTCTGAATATAACGCAGAACTTCCATTTTTATATAGCACATACTGGAGCACTGCTGAAGAAGAGGAATCAACTAGTCTGGTTTGTGCAGCTCTTGCTTTCTGTCACATGCCTAGTTAAAAATGTTCTTTCTATGTGCAATAGCAAGGAAACAAGTTACATTCATTAATTTTTGCTTCACCAAAAACTTGAAAAAAAGTCAAAGCAATCTGAATAAACAGTACTTCATTTTTTAAAATAATTAACTGCTCTCACTTAAATCATGGCTATGTTGCTGTAATTGTTTATGCTTGCAGCCTTCTGCAGCAGAATTCTTGCAGCAGTAATCACAAGTTGCTGTTCCCTGGAGTAGTGAAAACCCAGCAACAAAAGACTCGTGACTGAAGTGCAGGATCAGATGATCAGTTCATTCAAGAGTAGAAACACAGTGAGGATAAAATCCATGCAATCACCTTCCCCTCCTTTGAAAGGAAGGGAGGAAAAGAAGGGATCTGAGTACCTGTAAAGAGGGCGTGGTAATGCAGACCCTTCTCTTTATCCTGATGACAGCAGACATCAAATAAATACGCTTTGATGGGGCCATCAATAAAATCAGCTGCAAAATCAAAAAGCACTACTCCCAGCATGGTAATGACTATTGCCCACGTCCGCCGCTTTTCATTCTCATCGATGAAAGCTACAAAAAGAGAAACACCCTCATTCTGACAGCAACAGTGCCATGTTCTGCAAAACCACATTTTACCTTCCCTGATACCTCCAAATCTAAACAATGACTGGTTATGCAAGAGAGAACAGTGACACCAGAATCAGATCAGAGAAGCAGGAGAACTGAGTCTGTGTAGCCCTGAGATGTGCTAGGTTGACTTACTGCCTTGAGTCAGCACATGCTCAGGGTGCTCCAAGCTCCACAACCAAGAGAATCACTATCCTTAATCTACTCCTTTACACCTCCATGGCGTGCTCTGGTAGACCAACATATGCACTTTGTCGTACTTTTTGGTTTTTTCTATTTGTCCCACCCTTCCATTGTTTTAGATACTCAAGAGTTGACTGCAACATCTCTTTCTGGGTAAACGAAATCAACGATATTCAACATCAATGATATCCAGAAAGAGAGAATAAATCAATCCCTAAAAACACACACCTCCCCCCTCTGCCAAGTCATATATCAGCAACACCTTTTCATCAAGACTTTAAGAAGTTACATCCCAAGCTGAAATATAACAGTATCCGGGCATGTCATTCCTATTTAATTTTGCATATTCCAGGTGCAACAGGGTTTTCAAGGAGTTAAAGACTTCTGTTGTTCACCAGCATGACAAAGTCTCCAGTGCTGCAATAACTAAAGATATGTATTTTTGAATGCTAATCCACTTAAAATAGGGATGAACAGTTTGGATGTGTATTACATCACAAAAACAATATTATCATTTAAGCTAATAAGGTAGATCTTAGTTCATAAAAGCTTCTATGGGGCTAAGCAACTCTTTACTTGTACAAGCTTATCAGGCAACGGAAGGTTGTAATCACACATACAAATTACAGAACACTATGGATATGGTACATAACATGCAGCATTAGGATTGAACATATATGAAGATTTCAGTGCTCCCCAGCTCCTTCAATGCAGCTGAGTCACATGATACTCAATTTTAACAGTCCATTCTAAGAAGGAAAAGAGGAACCCCTCTCTTTCTTGTGATTCAAAAGGCTGAGTTTTGTCTGTCAGTCCATGCCCCTCACTCACCTGAGATCATCACGTCCCCATTGAGGTACAAAGCCATGCCTAACAGCATTGTGATGCCTAGACCCAGAATGTAAGGTCGTCTCCTGCCCCAGCTACAGGTGCAGTGATCACTGGCTGAACCTACCACAGGCTGCAGCACGAAGCCCAGGATAGGGCTGATGAGCCACACCAGGCTGTAGAGGTTCTTGGGCAGCCCTACACTGAGCAGCACCGGCGTGACAAAGGCGGCCTCCACGGCATAGCAGAACTCCCGGCCAAACATCGCCATGCTGTGCATGACCAGCCTTCCCACCGCTTGCTTCCCGGGCGCCACTGCTCCAGTCCTCAGCACTGACTGCCCCAGAGCCTCCTCCTTCTCTCCAGTGCAGTCCATATCAGCCTTGGCCACTTCAGAAGCGGGTGGAGGAACCCTGTGGAAGCTCTCTTTCGTTAAGGTCATTGCTCCAGCTGCGCGCGGCGCTGTGGCGGGTCGGTGCTGCCTGCTCCGGCTGACATGGGGCCCAGATCATATGCCGGGTGGGATCGGTCTGTGCTGGGGGAGGGACTCACATACTTTCATGGCTCTGCGATCACAAGTTATGCCAGGAAGGGGGCGGGGAAGTGTGTGTTAACATTAGCAGATCTGAGCTCTTGGGCGTCTGCACAGCTCCCAACTATCCACAACTAAGGAATTACTGTTTACGCATGAAGCACACGTATAACGGGAACATACATCACATGGTCAAGGCGCAGCATTAGCCTGACACAAAGCTATTCCTCTTGCTGCTCTAAGACAGTAGTGATACCAGGAATCTAGAGCCCTCATCTTTCAATTCAGCAAATATGAACATCAAAGTGCTGATTTGCTGCTGATTGAACAGGGAGAAAAAAAAATCTGTATGTGTCCAGAAAAGGACTTCAATGCACTTCATGAAGATGAGTAAGTGAACCTTCCCATTGCCCTCGAGTGCTAATGGCAGATAAAAAGCTTGACAGAAGTCCGTCAAATAGCAACTGGTAAGTATATTTTTGCATCTGCTGTCTACCACCCTGAGAAGAACTGATTTTTTTTCTTGGTCTCTGAAAACAAAGGTGTGCTGGTTTTGGCTGGGATATCAGGATCACTTAGCTGGGTTCCCTCATATGCCAATAGAAGGCCCCACAAGAAATCTGTAGTGACACACCAAACTGTACCTTTCAGATTAGCCAAGAGAGGCAACTGATCCAACCTGTGCTGAAATAACATGAATTTTCAAATTGACATCAGCAATTTTGGGGTCAAAACTTATGTGCAATGGAGATTACATTTGACAACCTTGACTTTTCTCCAACATGATCAGATGCACCTGGGACTAAGAAAACTGTTGAATCCTACCACAAAGGTGTATAATATTCAGTAATTCACATTAGAGTGATTATCAGCTGGAAACATAAGTTGGTTTTGCTCGTTGTTTAGAAAATTTGTCGGGACCTACTAGACAATTCTGGCTTTCAGGAAAGTGTTCATGTAATAGTATGTAAAGGGTTTTTTTTATGGTAATAATGCTGACGTTTTCACCACGACAGATACAAAATGAGCTGAAGTATACCTCAGTTTTGGAAGCCTTTGTAAACAATAAACTAATCTTCAGCAAAACGCAGACAAAATTATGAAAAAGCCCCAACCCTTCATGTCATAATTTCTCACACACTGGAGTAGAGAATACTGTATTAAGGCCATATAACTAATTCTTCTTAAAAGCATATTTTCCTTTGCCTTAAAAAAGATGGTTTCAAATGACAGTTTAATTTTGAAGGAAATTAAAACCAACACAGAATAACCATTGTTTAAAACCTGTGCAGCTAAGTCACCAAGCACTTTTCCATAAAGAAAGGAAAGGAATAATACTTGGCAGGTATTTTAAAAATAAAAAAAAATTCATTCTGAAGTGAGTTTCTAGCCAAACTGAAATTCCAAATGTAATATAATCAAGAGACTCCACTGAGAAAATGCAGCCAGGCTATTAAACAGATTAACTTTATGGTAATAGCTCTGCAGCAGCACATAAGCAAACAGCATTAATTTGACCATAGTTTTGGTATGATAAAGCAAATTAATTAATATGACAAAATAGAGGAAAAAATCCCTTCTAATCTATGAGTAAACAACAAACTCATTTACAAAGAATATAATTAAATTTTATTAAAAGTATTACCTTCATGTAATTACAACATATATTACAAAGCAATGGTGTAACTAAGAATTAAAAGAAACAAGCCACAGGATTCAATATTTAAACAAAAATTCTAAGAATGTACAGGTGCTTACTAAACAGCCTGTGTAGATCTTCAGAACACAATTATGGTATTATTCTGGACAGCAGATGATCCATGTACATAACTCTCACTGTTTTCAATTATATTTAAAATTTAAATAATTTAAAAATATATATTATTTAAAAGCAATATCATGCAAACATTTATTTGTCATATAATTCAATTTTAATGCACAAAAAATTACTCTATCAGTCTTAAATTTGTACGATATGCACAGTCAGATTATAAATTAGCTTTGGGTTTACCAAATCCTATTATTTTATCAGAATGAAGTTTAGCAATCTCTTGCTTAGTAAACCCATTTTCTAGAAGTATCTCTTCCGTGTGCTCTCCTATAAAAGGATCTCTTTTACACGACGGAACAGCAGGAGTCCTTGATAAAAGAGGAGCAGGTCTAGGACTTATCTCTCCCTGATCATTTTTGATAAAAGAACTTCTTTGTTTGTTATGCTGATGTGAGGCAACATCATCGAAGGATAAAACAGGGGTCACACAGGCATCAGTACCATCAAATATGCTGCACCACTCAGCCTGTGTCTTCTGTGCAAATATGGATGCAAATTTTTTCTTCATTTCGGGCCAGTCGGAGAAACTATTCTGAATGGGAAGTTCATTTGAATCTAACCCAAGACCTGAAAGGAGAAAAGCAGAGGTTAACTATAGTATACCTTAGATTAATTACTAAGTGCTCCCTACAACCAGTATGTTTCTCAAGAAGGTAGTATTTTTTAGGCAGTACTGAAAGTCACTTTAAACTTTATTGAGGCATCTGTGCAGGGCAGGGAGCAGAGGAATAAAATGTTCTATGATGCTTGCAATTAGACTAAACTGCATCAGCTACAGCTTTTTAACGAAGTATATATAATAAACACTAATCTGTATAAACACTTCACAAAAGCAGCAGCTGTCTAGAGATAATATTGTCCTGAGAACAGCTTCTACAATAGGTACTGTATTCTCTACCTGGCAGTAGCAACACAGAAGTCTGCTGAATGGGTCCTGGACTATAGCAACACACTTATCTCACAGAAGCCAGCACATCTGCCAGAGCTAGACACTCAGCAAGTCTGTAGTGTTTGAAGTTCAACACCATCAGGTTATTTCTGTGCCCCAGATGTGGAGATGGTGTGGATGGATGCTCCCAGGCTCAGCGCCTGCAGCCTGACTTGCTTCTTCACTCCCTCAGTCCAAACGGTCTCCAGCAGTGTCTCCTGCTCTCTCTTCTTCAGCACACCTCCCAGGTTCCAGTTCTCCACTGCCACTCTCTGGGAAAAGTGAAACCCCTAGTCCTTTCACTTACTAACTGCTTAAGAACTTTGCCTTCCATGTCAGTTGCAAGGACCACCCAGGTATGCAATATGCATGTTCCTTTTGAGACACAAGAGCAAAGGATGGACACACAGGCTTTGTACTGAAAACTTCCTGAACTAGCAAGTACCAGGTCCTTCCCTCAATTAGCACCACATTCCCTCCCATGCGGGAGCTTACATCTCTTCTGTACTGCCAGTTTCCAATCTCTGTTTCTATTCTCATGGATTCTGCTCTCAGCACTCCCTACTCTTCCATTCTGCTTTTCAAGGAGACGTAAGAATTTTTATTACTTCTTGTAGGGTTTATCTCAAAAAGGAGGTAAAAAACAAGAGAAAAGGTAAGTAAACTACACTTCAAAAATGGAGATAATACAGAAGTACAAGCAGACCTTATGATACCAAATAGAAATCAGAAGTGGTATATTGAAGGCTGTCCAAATAGTTCCATCTTGAAATTCAGGAGCATGAACACAGCAAGAAAAATTCAAAAAAAGCAGGGATAAGAAAGAAGTTCATTTGATCAAGGGTTGGACTTGATGATCTCAGAGGTCCTTTCCAACCCATCTGATTCTACGATTCTATGATTGAGGAATAAGAAAGACTAGAGAACAACTCTCATCACAATGCTTCAAAAGTAACAAAAAAAGGGAGCTGCTTACAAAACAACAGTTCTGTGTCAAAGTCATTGAAAATACAGAGCTCTGCAAACATTTAATTTTGAACATTCTTTCTAGTATCTTTGGATATCTGTTGATCAACAAGTGTTAACAGGCTTGGGTACTAGACAGCTGTTTGCAGGCAGAATTTACATGAAACTCCTCTAATCTTCAGCTGTAGATAGGCAGAAAAAACTTATGGTGTCTTCTATCTCTACAGATTCCTTATCACTGAGAGAGGTAGACATATAGCTACTGAAACATAAAGGGGAGAAGAAAAAAAGACAATGTCTATTCTGCTCTTTATGTTCTTTCTCTCCACTCAATTTCTACAAGATGCACCTCCTGGGGCCTGCAGTTCCCCCCAGCTTAACATAATATTTGAGAATGTCACTGTTGAGCACAGGATTCTTATATAATAGCTTTAAAAATTAATACATGCTTTGAAATTATACTTTGGTATTTCAAAGGAAAAGACACAGAAATTGCCAGTCTCCAGACCCAGAAATACAGCCTTGCAGTTGTTCACTTTTAGAAGAAATTTGTCACAAAGACAAAACAAGCATTTTCAGATCTTATCAGAGATGCCTACGGATATCAGGATGAATGTTACTACAAAGTAAATATCAGTCCTTATGGTGTTACCAAGTCATGGGTACCTTAAATTACTAAACCTACAATCTAGTGCTCATAACAATTCATGCCATCCTAAAAAGAGATCAGCTGAAGATTACTCACAGTGGTTGAACATCTGTAAATAAATAAAAGTTAGCAACACTTCAAAAATTAATTGCATTATTAATTTCCAAAGTATACTACTAAAGATGAACAGCTGCAGTACAATTTACTTACAAACTATGAGGTGAGACAAATTTACCTTCCACAATATGTACAGCTAAGTAACAACACTGCCTGAGATTCTGTCTCAGTGCATGAAATCTTGTCAGCTGGAAACCTTTTTTCATAAGTACTTATTTGCTTATTAATTATAGTTTGGGTCCTAGCAGCCAGTCCAACATGAGCAGAGCTCTACCATTATCCCATTACAGAGTTATATTCAACGGCCGTGGCAGATGGAAAGTTGGCTGAACGTAACCACACACACTCTGGCAGAGCAGAACAATGTGCAGAACCTGGAATTTAATATTACACACTCATTTTCCGTTTACCATTGAAGACTTCAAATTCAAATAGCATGAACCAACAGCCTTTAAGCACTGCAGCTTCTCATTTTCCAGCTTGTGCTAACCATTTGCGGCACAGATGAGCAAAATCACAGCAGGAGTGACTGACTCAACAAGGAAACAATTACACAGCACAGAATTGTCTGGGATACCACAGGATGACAGATTTCACTCAATGTAATCAAAAGCAAAGTATCTTTTACACAGAATATCTTGTAAAGCAATCAAAACTTACTTCCAAGTTTTTTAGTTCAAATTTTCATCTAGGATTTTTTTGTTTAGAAAAGCCCAGTTAACTCATGCCAGAACAGCTCTGAAATGGCTTTTGAAAAATGAAGAATTGTCTACTTATAATGCTATAGCTTTAGGTCTCCTTCAAATGCTATAGCTTTTTTGACCTCTATCTGCATGTCATTATTGATGCAACGAACCAAAATCTGTATTTCTGAGACAGATTACAGTAGAATCAGGCACCTATTTCAAGAGAGAGGAAACAGTAAAATTCATTAGATAAATCAGCAAAGCTGCTTTACTCTTACAGTATATTACTGGTTTACAGTTTCTTACAGTATTTCACTGTTACAAAAGCAGCTTTGTTCAGGTTTTTCTTGGTTTAACTTACTAATTTTCTTTTCAAAATTGCATGGTCATAGCAATTTTGAAATTATCTTGCCACAACAATTGAATGGAACCATCTAGTTGGGAATCCATAATTTTGGCCCAAATGACAGCCATTAGGTGCATGCCATTGCACACTCTCTCTAAACAGAAGTCATTCTCACTCTGAGAGGGAACTGAACCTCAGAATATTCAAAGACGGTAGCGAATTTTCATTAAAATTTTTTCTCTGCTCGAAGTTTCTGAAACTAAATAATTTTTTAGAAAGTGACAGCTCAGCAAAAGGCTGATCAGGCCCCGAGTACTACTGAGCATTGCTGTAAATACATCCATGGCTGTAGTACCAGGTGAGATGCTTAATTATCACAATTGAAAATGTTTTGGTGCAGAACCTGGCCCTAGAGTATTTGTACAATGTTTAAGACTTATAATAATAAATAAATTCAAATAAAACGTAACATTATGTGTAACTGAGTCTAAAATGTCTACAATGTTTGTCCCCTTTGCACGTCTTAATAACAACATGGTACTGAATTCAGTATATCAGCACATTTTTAATATAGTACACAAAACTTCACAATCCCAAAATGGAGAGTCCTATGGAAATCCATCATAATGACATCAATTGCGTTTTTCAAGTGCTTTCCTTCTGTTTTGAACATAAGTCACACAGTTTAGGACTATCAAAGTAGTATGAAAGGAGTACTATTGAGTATATATTCAGGATTTTAGTAACTGTCAGTGGTTTTCACATCAATGTAAGTGGATACTAAGTTCACCTTGTGGAACAGACTTTACACCACATGATAAGGCAGAACCAGACCTTTACTTTCACCTGAAACACAATATTTACTGTTTCTTCATGCCTCTTGTAGCCTGGCTGCAGCAATATCAAGCACCTATTGCTAAAAATCAAGACAAACCTGCAAAAGCAATTCACAGGTCAGCTGGAAGACATTCTGCCTCTTTCTGTCAGAAGATTAAGACTTAATATTAGCAGTACGTGTTTTTTACATCAGATTTTTCATAAGATGCAATAGCCATTTTAGCCAAATGCTAAGGCATTTTAGCTATTTATTGTCTGACTTTTGCAGTAATAAAATTATATCTGCAAAAGGACTACGGCTTGTTTGTTAAAAACCAAAAGTCTACAGTGAGCCCAGAACAGTACAGACAACAATATAGCTACTGCAGTAATTATTTACTATATCTATTTTATATAGATTCAGTTTCTCATACAGCCTGGTTTTCTTTAATTTATAAATTTCTGGTAAGCAGAAATTTAATTTTCCCCAATGAGCATGATCTACAAAGCCAATGATATTCTCAAACTAATCTATTTTCTTAAATTAAGTTTCCCTCTGCAGACCCCTCAAGAACTTGCCTTGCCATGTCATTAACTGCACTCCGGTCCAGCACTGGGTTCCCAATTCTGCAGGGAAATACTGAAATGAACCAAAACCAAATCAATTCCTCTTTGGCTCATCAGAATTCTGTGAGCAGGGACAAATGGTTCAGAAATCATTTTCCTATCTCCATTCTGAAATCTTTAAATCTCCAACTGACACCTGCAACACCCACATCCTTGTGCTCTCATCCTACAGTACCCTCCTCTCTGAACATGGAGCGAGAGACATCAAGTGGTTTTCGAATATATTTTATCTGGAACAGCACCAAATTGTTCACCAGCAGAACTGACCAGAATTATGGGGAAAAGCTATGAAATGAAATTATGGAAATTGTAACTGGAACATACCATTCTAAAATCACTTCAAAGCTGAAATTAATGCCTGGAACAGACGACTCAGCCTAAGTTAAAGCTCCTCAGGTTTGTGAAAGAGCAATACAATTTTCACAGGCAGCTTTTTCTTCCCTATAATATTCAAAGACTTAAATTCTGAATTTAATTTCTGCAATAGATATCCCAGAAAGGAAATAATCCCTAAGCCACAAGAGGGATCTGCTGTTCTAATTTAGCACACTATTGCTTCAGAAAGATTGAAACCATAAGTACTGAAAGGAATAAATATTTCCTATGTGCAAGTCTGAACAATTCATGATATGCACCTAAAATACAATGACAAAAGACCAGTTACTTTAAATGCAATGTTGTGTGAAAATCCTGAGTTTGGTCAGATACTTTAAACAATGCACTTTCACAAAATAAACAAAGCAAATTCGCTGAGTGTAGACAAGCAAAAATTGTTATACAATTAAAGGCAAAAAGCAAAATTTCCTCGAAGATTGTAGTCTGTATGTCGGATTTTTTAAAACACAACAGAAACAGACTGACACATAGGTAACTATGATTGCAGTTGTTGTGTACTTACAAATGGATATACACCAGTTCTTTATTGCTGCAGTAAGTATTTTTGAAACTTTAGCTGTTAAAATCAAGCAATTTCTCTGCATTTTAAGTGTAAGGAATACTTTCAAAGATGAAAATAAAGTAGTCCAATGCAGGTGCCCCTAGACAGGCAGAAGAATTCACAGTTGCCCCTCCAACGTTATGCTCTAAATTTCTGAGAAACAACTAAAAGAAAAGCAGAATTTTAACATTTTCCTCAGTAAAGAGTTATCTAAATAAGACACAGAGACCAATCAATAACCATGCTGCACCATCTGGCCGCTGGATTCATCCATGAGAAGCTTCTATCTAGGTAAGATGGTTGAGAGAGAAAAGCACGAGTCTTGCCCTATAGCAATGATCAATACAAGAAGGCAGGACTGTCCAGAAAAGGTTCACTGAGAAAAAGAGTCACAAACAGAACCAGACGCCATTACAGAATTTGGAGGGTTTTTTAACAGATTTCATCTCATTTCTGTAGCTTAAAAGTATGTGTGATTCAACTTAATCTCCAGAGAAGAATAAAATACTGCAGCCATGAATGCTGCAAGTCAGTGTTTGATCACTTTAAGCCAAACATATGGGTATTTGAGTAAGCAGCTTTATTTCTTTCTTGTTTTCTCTGTATTTAATACAAGCATTCTCCCTGAAGATATTTACTGGAATCCCAAATTCCCTAACCTCCAGAAAAAGGGTTTACATCTTACTTTGATACAGTTTCATATTTATCTTTGTTCTCCAACTCTGATTTCTTGCAAGAAAGAAAATCGCAGGGGATTGGATGAGAAAAACATTTCAAAGAACTGCAAAGCGTGGAATAATCAGCAATACTTTCCTTTTCAAGATCAAGTTGTTTACAGCTTGAGTTCACAAGTTATTCTCAGGACAATCAGAGACAAAGCACCTTTTTCTTCAGCTAAGAACACAGCACTTCCAAACCTGACATCTGATCTGTTCAACATAATGCTGGACATGTCCATGGGTCACCACAGGAACCTTTTTTTGCATTTCAAATATCAGCATGTACTGACTGGGATATTCCACACAATTGCATGGACATTTTTAAGCTACAAGAGAACCAGCCACTTACAGCCACAGATGTGCAAGAATTTGGGCAGCACCACAGGCTGCGAGAGAACAAAAGCTGTATGGAACAAGATCTCTCTTTGGGATCCTGGTCACCAAAGGCATACCCCACCTTACAATCTCATACCTTCCTTTCATTTTACCACAATCCTGAATTTCAAAGATCCCTGGAAGAGAAGGCCCTGGCAATGACTACACTCTTGTTAGCATAATGTAGCTGGCTCGGGCAGAGCTGGCAGTGAATGCCCTTGTGAGGAGCTGTCACAGTTTAACCCCAGCCAGCAGCTAAGAACAACATAGCCACTTACTCCCCTTCCCCTTGGTAACATGAGGGGGAATTGGAAGGTTAAAAGTGAGAAAGAAACTCATGGGTCAAGATAAAAAGTTTAATAACCATAAACAATAATTAAAAAAAAAAAATTAAGGGAAAGAGGGGAAAAAACAGTAACAGAGAGGAAAATAAAACACAAGAAAGATGAGAAAAAAACAACTGCTCACCATAAACCGCCTGATGCCCCTGCAAACCACTGTTTTAACTCCACACAACTATTTTGCATAAACCACTCTAAATTCTTTAACAGGTAAATCATACTTTATCATCATATTTAAAGAGTCTTCAGTCAAATATAAAAATTGTATCCATAGCTGGACACTAAAAGTACTCTGAAATTGTGAGGAGGAAATTAATAATTTATAAAGCAGAATTTGCTTCTACAAAAATTTTGTTCCACTGAGAAATACTATGAACTACTTCCGATGAATATTCCTTTCTGAAACCATTTAAATAGTTACTTAAAAAAAAATTGCACAAATTACTGAGTTTGCTTGAAATTTTATTTGCAATATCAAAGAATTAGGTCTCTTTTTTTTTGAAGTATATTCAAAATCATTTGAAAAAAGCGACTTCCAAAAAATAGTTGGTTAGTGCTCCAGTCACATCACAGAATTCCATTACTGTAACTCCAGAAAAAAATCTGCAGTTTAAGTGTATTTTCTGAGGGCAAGGTGAAGAGAGGGTGAAAAAGAAAGAAATTAATTGCTAGAAGAAAAAAGTCAATTGAACTGCTGCACAACAACCCAACTGGCTTCACAAAGTGTTTCACATTTACAAAGAAATCACATAACCATGAATCATGAATCAAAATGGAATTACTGAAGAATTCATTCAATCATGCTTTGCTGATGTGAAGCAACTGCTCCAAGCTACTTACCCTTTATTAACTGCGCATAGAATTGAGGCTCAAGGGCACCAACAGCCATGAATTTTCCATCGGAGGTCCTGTAGATTTCATAAAAAGGCGCACCACCATCTAGCAGGTTTTCACCTCGAGGTCTGCTCCAAATTCCTACATTTTGTGATTTCCACAGGAAAGAACTTAGGTATGCTACTCCTTCTACCTTGAAGATTTACAGGAAAAAATAACAGCTTCAGTAAATTAGCTGGCATGTTACCTAAATTCTATATAGAACAAAACAGCAAAAAGCTACTACTAGTTAAGATTTTTAATGATGAAACTTCTGGTAAGCAATTTCATTTCTTAAAATTTTCAACTACTGCTTATAGTGCATCTAGAATTAAAGAATAAGAAAGAGCATAAATGTAATAATGCAGCCTCAGATGGATTACAGACTTTCAATGCACAAAGTTTCCTCGTTTAGAAAGTTTATAATCATTAGGAGGTCACAATGGGAATGTAAGTAGTTTCAGGTGACAGGACAAGCTTCTTGGTTCTATACAACCTTAAATATGACAGCTGTGAAAGCCTTCAAAACCTCTAGAAAACAAGATGCTTGTACCAGTCCTGTAAGTATCAGATTTTTAATTCAACACTACCTTTTTTAAATATACCAATTATAAGAAGACTGCTATTTCTAGAAGAAAAATTGAAGAAAATCAAAGGTTAATGCTCTCTTATACCATGGGAACTGGAAGTTTATCAGTAAGCTGAAAATTATTCTCCCACTCTCATCACTAGCAGGTACCTAGACATAGCAAGGTAATCTCTAAATAAGCAAGTGTCTGATGAATACAGCACTAGAAAACAAGATTAATCCTGCTTCAACTTGCTCCTCAAAAGTTTGGCTATGTGGAGTACAATCAGGTGAAAATTCAGTTTGTTCAGCCTTTCAATAATTATCAATCTTGTACCAGTCTTTCAAGCAAAATCACATCCTACAGTTTTGCTCACCAGCACAATCCATTTTCTCCTGACCGCATTAGAAAAACTGTAAGCAAAGATGAAGCAGTTAACAGTGTATGGCCAGAAACACTCCACTGGAACAGATTAAAACCTGAGTAGTATCATTCTGAGTATCATTTTGATTCATGCATTTTCAACTGTGTAATATTAACCTGGTATTGTCTACAGAGAAAAGCACAGATCCTGTACCAAAATAAAAAGCTACTAAATTTTCATGGGGAAAGATCTACTAGTTTCCACCTTTCTAAGCAAGATTTTAACACATGCAAATCTCTGAAATATGCAGTCAAGAAGGTTTCTTCATTTAAAGTGTGTTACTTGCCTCAAGGACAGGAATACTTCTGCCCTACTTGCCACACATTAGTCAATTAATGTACTTTCATGCAAGAAAATACTGTATACCTTCATCTACGTGTTCATAAAATGATTGCAAGGATATTAAAACAAAGTTTGCTTTACTGATGATCTGATCTTGCATTGGTCATATTAACAAAAAATACACAAAACCCACTGAAAGTAAGGATAATAAAAGAGAGGAAAAATATCAGAATCAGCCCTGACAATTGGATTTTAGTGCTGACTCTTATAGTCAGCATCTGTACAATACCTATGTACAGTGTTACTTACCCTGAAAACACTTAAAATAAAACAGCACATCTGTTTTACGCTGCCATAGGGACTTTGGAAATATCCTTGGCTGGGCAACTGGACAGCTAACTTCTGCCTGAGGCCCACTGGAATTCAGAGACAAGTAAAAAAGTGTCTAATGTCTGCACCAGACCTCCAAAAGCACACTCAAATAACACCACACACTCACTAATGTAATCACCATCTTTTAAAACATGAAAAGTACAACACAGGCAGACCACACTTTATCCTAATTGCAGAATGATTACAGCAACAGTTATGTGCTTCACTTAATGGTCCTTAAAACAAAAGCACCAGCAGTCTCTGAAGCAGGCACAAGAATCCTGGTGACCTGTCTGCTCCACAAGCCTTCTGCTCCTGTTGTAGACTGAAACAGTTCAAAATGCGAATTAATCCACACCAACCTAACCTTTATCCTCATGACTGATGAAGGCCTCTAGGATGTGGGAGTTTTGGTTTTGAATACCTCCAGGCTGAGAAAAACCTGGAACCTCAGTCTTCTGTTGGACAGCTAAATGCTCCTGCCATGAGACTATTATGCAAGCGCTCATTACCAGCATCCTTTCTTCTGGCTGTCCTTTCACAAAGAGTGAGTCATGCTCAGTCAGATGCCTACCATCAGCAGAAGGTTCTGTGGCTGAATTTGGAGTGAACCTCAAGTGTGGCCTTGACTCACATGCCTCTGATCCAGTGTGGTGCAAGACTGCAGATGCACAATTGTGCCTACTGTGCCATACAGCAGAGTCCACTCCACATCCTACTCACTCAGCACACGGCAACTCTCCGGCTTACTGTAAGATACCCATGATCCTACAGAGCCAGTGGGAAGAGACAGCAACCAACATGAATCAATCCAGACCAGGCACTTAACTCTTCTGAGGCAGACAGATGAAACACAGGACAGTGTTTACTTTTTACACAGCACAGCAATAACACTGGACACTGAGAACAGGAGATGCAAGTCCAGCCCTTGGCTTGAACCTCTTACCCTCTTTTTGAATCAGTTTAGATTCACTAACTACAGGAGTTCCTCATGTTTATATTATTGATAATAAGAACTCTCCCAATCCACTTTTCACCCTTCAGCACAGTAATTAGAAGCAAGAGAAAAATAATTTCTTTCATCACAAAAATTCTGATCTCGGTCTAGAATTACTATCCTGAAATAAAAGAAATAATTTATTTCTTTAGATCACATCAGAAAAATAGAAATTGCAATAAAATGAGAAAACCCTGTCAGCATATCCATGAAGCAGCATGAAAACTTAGTAAAAGTAATCCTGATGACACAAAGCTGCAAAAAAAAAAGAAATTAATTTTCCCTCTTCTGCTGTAGAAAATTCTACCATGTGTCAGAGTCATGAACATACTCAGACTCCCTAAACTATACAATAACTTAAGTAATGGTTCTATCAAACAAAATATAATGTTAAAACACAATGACAGCTGAAATGCTGTGGTACTGTGATTTTAAAAATATCTACCTCCATGAAAAAATCTTAGGCATAAAAACAGGCTCATCCACCCAGTCTATTTAACTGTCTTTGCTGCTGCTGATGCATGTATGTTTTTCATCAACCGTGTCACTGAAAGTCTATTCAAGTAAAAAGAACATAACAAAATGCCAGCTAAAGTACATCCGGTGATACTGAATGTTATTCCACCCATTTCACAGATCACCAGGCACATCAACAGAGAACTATAAATTCTGCAATTGTAATAAGGCAAGAAAAAGTTGAAAGAGATTTTTTAGGGGCTTAAAACCCCTCAATAAAAACACACAACACATTCCATTCCAAATGAGCTAAAAATTTCATTAGAACATTAGCAGACTTACACTGATTCTTCTTCTAACAATTTTTTTTTTACTTCTTTTAAGTATGATAAGGAAAATAAGACAATACAACAAACTACAAGAAGTATCTTTTTCTGCATTTGAAAGCTTGACAAAATTCTCCACAGTTTCACAAAACTATGAAACAAACTGTGTTTGTTTAACACAAACTCCTTCAATTTTATTTTGTAGGTCACGCTTTCAGAGTCATAATTTTTGTCGTGCTTATTGGGGCTTTCTCCAATTTTTTTGAAAGATGGTGGTCAGCATCAGAAACAGTATTTTCCTGAATCTTCATGAACACTGAATAGGTTAGACTAGCTGCTTCAGAATTTTTGCTGGCTCTGTTTCCTGTTTATACATCCTAATACAGTGTGTATGTGTTTTGCAACAGGATGGTATTGTTGACTCATGTTCAGCTTGTGACTACTACAAACCCCCAGGATTGTACTTTAGCCAATTGTTCTCATACTGCATTCATGCAGCTAATTCTTTCTTCCTGAAGAGGACTGCAGAGCAGTGCTATCCATGAATTGCAGCCAGTTTTTTCCAGGTCATTTCTCCAATTTGAAAAGGTCATTCTGAACTCTAATCCAAGTGTCCAACATACTTGTAGTCTGCCTCATACACATATTATCTTTAAATTTACTAAACACAGTCGCTCATCCACCATTCAGCTTGTTGGAGAAAACACTGAAAAAAACTCCAAAAACCATTTGTAGAACTCCACTTAATAAGCTTTTCATTTTGACAATCAACCACTAATAACTACTACTGCAGTAAAAACATTAATCCTGCCTTGCCCTGTTCCCACAGAATTTTCATCTAGACCTAATGCCACGGCCTGCTCCTGGAAATGATGCATGAATTTGTCAAAAACTTACTCAATTCAAGAGATCAAACATCACTTTCTATTCTCCCATCCTCAAGACCACTTCAACAAGGGAACTTTTTTCAATTAATGTAATTTTTTTTCCAATTTATATTTCAGCCTAAACCATAGCCTTCACTGTACTACAACACCTCAAAGAGAGGTCCAATTTTAATTGCAAAGCTCTTTAAAAACAGAAAAAAAGAGAGACCAAGAGAGAAAAAACACTTGCAGATAACGTGGATTTCAAGGATAAACAGAAATAAGTATTTTTCCTCTGTGTGTAAGTGGGTTGCCTTCCAGTGGCAAAAATCCAGAGTACTCTTTATTAAGTTAATTGAGCCTTTAATTTATTTTGCAGCACATTCACAAAGCGTTTGAAACAGACTTCTCGGCAATGACCCATGGCAGTGTAACTATCTGAGGCAACAGTGTATCTAACAAGATACGATGTCACCAATTCGAAAGAAGATGTATCTTGAATAAAGCTAATGCAAGTCTCTATTTTATTCGTATTAACCTTTTTTCTGTTATGCATTATGTTAATTCTTTATTACACACCCTATCTACATACACCAAACTTACTCATCAAATATATACAGCTAATATTTCGTGAAGGTAGACAGGTAAAAAGAGAGAGAGGGGGGAAAGTCGCACAGTGTGTTCCATGTCATAAGGACGTCATGGTAGCAGTGAGTAATATGTGAAAACTGCTTGTCTGTGAAGGGATAGCCATTTTATGAGGTTGCTTTCCCACTCCCAAGTTCTCAGTTTTAAACCTTACGTTTATCCAGTTTCCTCCCTTTTACAGATTTAGAGTAGGAAAAAGCAAACGTACGAAACCCCACCTTCCTTGAGACCTTACTTACCATACTTGCATCAATGATCTGCCCTCTGCCAGATGTGGCACGTTCATAAAGGGCTATAACAATGCCCAACGCACACATGACACCTCCACCAGCAAAATCTGCCAGAAGATTTACAGGTGCGTAAGGGTTTTCATCTTTTCTACCGAGCTTTGACAGCACACCTGACAGGAGGGCAAACAAAGGAAGCATAACCATAAAATTAATTATAAACGCTCATTCCTACATTTCTACAATTAAAGTTTCATTCTTTTCAATCTATGTAAATAAACAAGGGATAAAGCAATCTTATACCAACAGTCTTCTGTCTTTACTTGTCTGTATCTTAGCAAATAGTTACTCTTTAATTCACAAAAGAATAAAATAAAATACATGAAATTGCATTAGCGAAGATGCATTAATTAAAGATACTAATAAAAGTCTCACAGATAAACCACTGATATTTTGTCTATAGGGACATTAAAAAAACTCTTGCGTGCAGTAATTGTTAGCACTATAGTACTATTAGTACTATATTAGTACTTCATGCATGCACAGAACCTCCCCCACAACAGGCATTATGAACATGTTTCAAAGCAACTTTGGTAAACTGTTCTTCTTTGAATCTTTTAAAGTAAAAATGCAGGTGTACAGTCTTATGTGCACATAATCAATGAATTAATAATCATAACAAAAGATTTCACTGTGACAACTGTGCTTAAGTCCTATCCTCCCTCTTCAACTACCTTTGGGTAAAAAAGAAAAAAGGTTGCGTATAAGAGGAACCAGTGAATAGAACAGGAAGATTATCTCCGATTGCATGCAATGTAAACACAGGGAACTTATGCTTATGCCAGCAATTATGCAGAAATTAAAGGAATTAGAGCAAAGGCTAAGCCAGTTTACTTCAGACAGAGCTTTGAATGTTTTAACACTTCTCTGCCATCCTGATCCTCTTTACTGTGACCTTACTCTTTCTAGTTTCCTCACAGTGATTCCCTTCGGGCAAACAAGAAACTCCAGTGTGATCACCTCTCTCCTCTGTCTGTAGCTTAAAGTCTGAGACTTGCAGAATACCTGGTCAAAAATGCCTGAGAACTGCATGGTTCTAACACACTCTTTAGTTAGCTAATGGTCTAATGCATTTCCTAAGTGCAAGCAACTTGAGTGCACAGTATAAAAAAGTTTCCCAATCCTGTAGTGCAAGTGTAAAGCCCTGTCACTCATTAAAACCTTCCTTTAATAGTCTAAAGGTTGTCACAGGCACCAGCAGATTAACATGCTAACTTCTCTCTCGAGTTCCTAACACAAGCCATTTTTTAGTTAGGGAAAGCCAAAGCTCATCAGGAAAATACTGAGAATATGGGATCTCATTTTTGAACAATGACATCTCTCAAACACCTTGTTTTATTTCCTTTAAATAGGCAGAAAAACTCGATCTGTGAAATTTCAAGCAAAGTGATTTTAGGAAGATAACACTAACTAAAATACTACTGATTAAATCATCTCCAGAGGAGAAAAGCCCTCTATTTGTAAAACAGAAAGTACTTCTGTAGGAAGAGATGGACTACACTGTTTCTGTACTGACTCCTTCCCTACACTATTAACAAATAAAAATACCCTAATACCTTGAAATCATCTTGACATGAAGTCAAAAGTGTTTCAAATGAGGCATCCTTTCTTAAATCTTTTTTATTCTCTGACAATTTTACATAACGAGAAAAGACTGAACCCACTCCTAAAGAAACTTAATTCCACCAAACAGTTACTCCTTATGGTAGGTGATACCAGATCACTACATTTGCAGCGCCTCTGCTCTGGCCCTTTGCTGACTCTAAAAGAAATGCTCTGTCCAGTGGAAATTCAAGAAGTTTTGTGCCACTTTCTCTCCTCCCTCACAGGCTTGGAGAAGCAGTAGAGACAGAAGCAGTGTGAAGAGCAGGAGGTAGGGCCATGCATGGATTGCCATCATCAGAGTTGGGTAATTTTGTTAGTTTGCTACTGCACACTTTTAGCATCATGGCACTTAAAAACAGCACAATGTGTACAACCCCTTAGTGAAACATAGCACTGCCACTTTATTTTAAGCCTACTGTGTTTCAGCTGGTGTCTGCAGAGACACATCTACAAGCAGAAAAGCACAAGAACCAGTTGTCTTAGGCTGCCTAGTTTCCCTTTGCTCAAGAAAAGCTCACAAGCCTGCAGAATAATCCGCAGGTCTTTCAGGATTATAAGCATACAGATTTTCTAGGAGAGAGGCCCTAAGAAAAACTTCTGTCCTCCCTTCAAAGAGAAAAAGTTTATTCTGATACAATAGCACAAAAAAAGAAAAATAATGTACAGCCTGAGATGATGTGCTGATCCAGCCTAATAGCTATCTGCTTTCAACAGATTCCTGAGTTTTGATTTAAGGGGGAAAAAAACCCTTTAATTTAACAGAAATTTTACAGCCTACCTGATAAAGCCAAATAATTGATGTCATGACCTGCAGACTTGGCATATTTTCCTGTCTGGCCAAATCCAGTAAGTCTAGCATAGATGAGGCTGGGATTCTCTTGCAGAAGGACCTCTGGACCAAGCCCAAGTTTTTCCATGACACCTTAAAAAGACATAACCAAGGAATTCTAATTCACATTTATTTATAACAATACTTAAAATATACCTGGTTCAAAGTCAGATTATACAACAGAACTCAACTGTACTTTGTAAAAAATACGTTCTACTTCAGTATCCATATTACAATGTGAACATTATAAATTACTGACTTACTGAATAAATTTTTAATACAAACCAAGTGGAAATCAAGCTTTAGGGTTCTTTCTCTTTTTTTCAGCTTTTTTCCCTGTTTTACTTCTCCAAAGGAATGACAGACAGCTTCCTGTACTCCTGGATGAGCAAGAAAGCTAAAAAGGCTTGCAAAACAAGAAAAAAAGACGAAGGGCAAACTCTTATATTTTCCACATTAAAACTACTTGAAATTTCTTCCACATCTCACTGCAATACATTTTCCTCGCCCCTCACCGTTTTAGTTTCTCAGTGCCCCACGTGTTCCTGTACCTTTTAACTCGCTGATACGAATGGACCATGGCACCATTTCACAAAGGAGCTGCAAAAACTACACAAAACTAAATGTGTTCTTCTGTAACACAGAGAGTAAGGAGCTTTTAAAAATCACTGCAATGTAAGTTTGGTCAGCATGGGCCTACAGAAATCAGGGTTAAAAATTTGATATTGCAGTTCTAAGTGATTTTAAAAGAAGCAAATTTGAGTTGCAAGTAAATTATACTGTCTTACTGTCTCAATGCAGCTTGGTCAGACTTATGATCGATACTGGCATTGCCGAGAGACACATTTTGGAAGGGAAAGGGTAACGTAACTTCAATGCCTGTTCCACCCCAGAATATTTCTCCAGCTTGTTTCACAGACTAATCCATAATGTTACTACACCTTCAACTTTGTTAAGATCCATTTCTATTGCATTAATTACTGGGCAGTGGCAGGTGAATCATGAGAAGGAGAAAGCCATGAAATTTGGTAAAGTGCATGATTTCCCAAGGCACAAGTGAGAACTGTGCCTTGGGAAACCCATCTGATGTCACAAAGTCATTGTTATAAGGTCGACAGTACATATGCCTTTTACGAAGCTCTCCTGTCACTTGGGCCCCCACCTTCTCACTCTCTCACACCAGCTTCACAAAGGGTCACAGATTTGCCTAGTTCACTTACAGGCCCATAAAACCTAGTATCTAGTTACAGAATTGCCTGCACTTTCAGCTTAAAAAGAAAAGCAAGTGCCTATAAAACCACGGAAAACAAAATTTCGTAAGAAAAAAAATCTGCTAGAAAACAGGAGACTAGCTACAAAGAAAAAATGGAATTTAATGTCTTCATTTTGTCTGCACAGCTTCTGGGGAGGGAATAAACCAAAAAATTTTAAGGTAAGAAATATAAAAATTATAAAACCCTGTTTTGAAAATTAAAAGAATTACTTGTGACATACGATTTGTGCATCTGTCTGTGATGTGTGATGTTTAACTGATATAGCCTTATATTTCTAAACTGGCTGTAGAAACCCTAAAACATTTCAGCTCCTCACCGAAGCATCATCACAGAATCACAGAACAGTCTGGGTTGGAAGGAACCTGTAAAGGTCACCTAGTCCAATACCACTGCAAGGAGCAGAGACATCTTCAATTAGATCTGTGTGCACAGAGCCCTGTCCTATCTGACTCCGACGATACTGCTTCATAACAGAACAGCATCCTCAAGGAACAGTGGGGATATGGAAATAACCATCAAGTATGGCTTATGAACATGTTAGATCTGAAAAGTCAATATTTGAAACTCAGGATCTTAAAACAGTGTAAACTTTGCCATTGACAAGCAGATATTAAGTGCCCCTAAATACGGTAAATTAGTAAATATGCATACTGTAATTAAAAGATGAAGCAAAAAAATCTTTTTAAAAGACAATTTTCAAAAATTGAATAATTCCATACTTGAATATTTGAAGAATTTTGTTTTCTATTTAACCTAATGTTAAAAATGTAAAATAATACAAAAAAAGGAAGGTTTTCAAAAACTGGACTTAAGACTGGCAGGAAATGATGAGTTTGTGAAAAGCAACTTCCTGAAATCACATATGACTTTTGAAGACTTGTAGTTCATAACCTGGTTTTGATCCTAAATCAGAGTTACCTTTTATAAGGGAATCACACTACTCTATTGAATACTTAACACTTGTTCTTATACTCATCTCCCTGGAATACATGCTTTATAAATGCATAACTGTATAAATGCATAATGTCAGATCTTCAGAGGAACTGTAAGCTCCAAGACCTCTGACTCACTGGGCAACCTTACAGATGTGAGCTGGACGGTATCAGCAGGCCAGGTGTGACCCCTTGGCTGGGACATCCTCCTGCTCGTTCAGAGCCCAAAACCAGGAGTGAGCCCTGGTCTCTGAAATCCTTCTGCTTGTCCAGAGCCCCGGCCGGGGGGCACGGCCCTGGCTGAGCGCTCCTTCCCTGCGCTGTCACAGCGATGCTGCACCGCACAGGGCGCACACAGAGCATTCGCCACCCAGTCACAGCAAATAAACCCCAAACTCCTTTGCCCTTCAGCATGAATCTTCCCGCTCAGCATTCCAGAGCTCATAAGCTGGCCGGCGGGAGCACTGTGGCCCCGCAGCCCCGACCTCCCGCTGCCCCCACACGGCCTCCCTCAGGCTCCCCCCGGCCCCGCCGGCCCTCACCGTGGCGGAAGGGCTCGATGAGCACGTCCGCCCCGCGGCACAGCCGCCTCAGGGCCGCGGCTCCCTGCGGCCGCTTCAGGTCGAGCGCCAGGGAGAGCTTGCCGCGGCCCTGCACGTCGGAGGCCGCGGGGGAGAGTGACGGGCGGTCGACCCGCACCACCCGCGCCCCGAAGTCGGCGAGGATCATCCCGCAGAGCGGCGCCGGGGCCAGCCCGGCGAGCTCCAGCACCCGCACCCCGCTGAGCGCCATGGCCGCCACCGCCTGCGAGCGCCGACACATCGATCCCGGGGCCGCCCCGCCCGCCCTGGCGCGGGCACGGGGCTGAAGCGGGATCCCGCTCACGGGGCCCGCCGCTGTTTTTTATCCCGAGCTCGTGTCACGCCTCGTTAGCTCCGCACCGGCTCGTAGTGAGGAGGAGTGGGCGTTCTCCTGCTGAACTCTTAAAGAAGCTTCCCTGTCTGACCATCCGGGGGTCACTCTGAGAGTCACACCCGCACCACCTGAGCTGGGACGGGGGCTCTTTCGCAGCTACACCCGCTATACTCACACCGACAGACCAGGTTTTCTTACTGGCTCGGCCCCAGGTTTCCCACAGCAGAGTCTCAGGCATCCAGATCCTTAATTTAATCATGGAATAAATAAACTAAATTATTAAATAACAAAATAACAGATCGGGGTTGTGCCTCTGAGTAGGGACCCCTAACAAAGGGAACCCTGGGGTTTTGTATCCTCACAGTCTAAGCGCGGGAAGTCACAGGATGACAGAATCAGTCAGTTGGAAAAGGCCTCCAAGGTCATCAAGTCCAACTCTTGAAGTCTGAATCTGGGGGTCGTGGGCTCCTGTGTCTCAGTGTCAGGTCCCCTGGCCGGGCCACAGCTCCCTGTGCCTGTTTTTAGGCAAAGGGTTGGCAGTTTATGGCCCTTGTCTCGTGCTGGGGCTCCTGCCCCTCGGAGCTAAACCTGCAGCTCGCTGTGCAGTGAGCATATTCCTCAGCACAAAGAATGTGAAAATAAGCACCCTGTTTTCAGAAAACCTTCTCAGCCTCTGCCGTCGTGTTTGGCAGGGTGGCTGACAGCACTGCCAGCCACTCACCCTGGCCCCAGGCACCATGGATGGGCCAAACCCCATGCACCCCAGACCACCTGATTACACTCTGGGATATTAAAACTGTTTGGTTTTTTTCACCAGATGTTCCTTTAAACAGGGCTGTCTGACCCTGTTGTTCTTGTGGCATCAGCTGCTTACAGAACAGACATAATTCCAGGAAAGGTAATGAAACCTTTGTCATTGGATTAACCAATTGGCTTTTCAAACCTACGCCCTGCTCCCAATATTTCAGGTTACCAGCTAGCAGACAGAGCAAAGAAGCCCTTAGGAACAGTTCCATGCTCATTTCATATATTTCTTTATGTTGGTTGGACTACAAAAATATGTAAAGGCCATAAATATGAATGCAGATTTTTTTCCTACCTCTACAATAGCAGAAGAATTACCAGAATACCGTTTATTTTCCAGGTAGACACCAGCTCCTGTAATCCAAGCACTGATTGTATCCACTGCTGTGAAAGGGCCAGGAGAAAAGTATGTGCATTTTCATTCAAATGCAGCTGCCTTGTTTTGTTTGTTATCCATCTCTCTTAGATACAGTGTTCCATATAGAGGTTTCTTTTCACAGACATTATCATGTTGTTGTAGCACTGTGTTTCTCTAAATACTTTTCAGTTTCATTTGTCCCGTCACACCTTGGAGTTTGTGTTGAATACAAACAGGCAATTTCTGTTGCGTCACCTTCTTTCATTTCACCTGATGCTGTTTAGTTTATCACACCCAAATAACACCATAATCACACACTGGATAATGTCTGGATTTTGCTATGGTTTAAGTGAGCAGTCCTTTGCACCTGCTAATTTGTTGTCATCCGCAATTACAATGTGTACTCTGTGGCAGAAGCATTTAAGTCAGGACCTTATTGAATTATTTCAGTTTAAGAGAGGTGAGGGCAGCATTTTATAAGCATTAAATCCTATTTGAAAAAACTGAATTTTAAGAAACTAAGAAATACACAGGCATGAGAGAGAAACAGATATTCTAATTAACTATGAGATGAAGGCTAGTGATTTGAGTCCAGCAAACTCTCCTGAAGCAGCAAGTTGGCCAGCACAAAATATATGTTAAAAACAAGGAGTCCTCCTCTAGCATGGACTTCCAGTGAAAACAGTGCAGTATTTTATTTATGCAATACCATTTAATATTTATCATTAATATGCAACAGCAAATAGGAGGCTGTATGAATTCATCACTGCCAAGGCAATGAGTGTAGGAAAAGAAGTTGTTTTGCGGTTAAATCTGCACTGTGGGTGCAAGACCCCTTGTCAGGGTGCTTTTGTGTGCTTTATTGAATTATATCAGTGAATTGCTGTCTATATCAGTGTTTAAAAATGAAACTATATGTGCTGTGTGCTATATAAACATTTCTTGCAGAGGTACAGGCACTTCTACAATACAGGCTGGCTACAATGCATACCAGACTTTTACAGCTGGTCTCAGATTTGTTGGTTAAAATTACTCTTAGTTTTCAGTCCTTTGAAAAAATACCAAGGCAGCAATATGAAGTTATAGCTGTACACAAAACCTTGATTCTCCCCTTTTATGTGTTTATGGTTTCCAATTTAGTCCATCCTAATACATGTTTAAAGAAATACTAGTATCTGTAGAGTTTGGGGTTTTTTTGTTAAATGCAAAAGCAAGAATTGCTCACATCTGTTATAATATTCCAAGTCTTGATAATTATGTAATTGCTTAAAAATGTAACTAGTAGGTCATGACATAAGGTGAACCTTTTCTAGTAAATTCAAACATATCTACATTAAACTGAATTTAAGACCTTTAAAGATTCTCATGGAATTTATGATGGTATTTTTGTGTCCCAAGTTTATCAAAGCTTTCAGGTATGTTTGTTCTGTCCCAAAGCCTGCATTTATGCTTTGCCTGAATAGAAGCTGTGCTCCGTTCATAACACTTTTTGATATCCACAAAGATGTTGCAGGTGGTACTCCACATTTCTGACCTCGTATTGCGTGCTGTTGTGACACACTGTCCCCTGTACAATGTGCTTGTCAAATGCAGCACCTTAATCTCTGCAGTTTCAATAAACTCTTCTGTTTCAAGCATCTCTTTGCCTTTCTGTGTTTCTCTGCTTCTGTGTGAGTGTAGATTTGCACATCACTGCTCACTCTCTTAAGTGTACATCCCATCTCACGCTGTCAAAAAATCTATCCTGAGGTCATCATACTCTTCTAAAGTAGCTGTGAATCCATGCTGCTTGCAAATCTGTCTCTGTGTATCTGAGATTATGAATTATAGATTTAGAAATACAAGCTCTGTCTCATCCACAGAAAGTGACTGTATAAGCTACTCTGTCATTAAAATTGACATATCCTAGAAAAAGTACTGTTTCTGAGTAGTTTATTCTAGTCAGTCATCGAGGTGGTGATCTGGCCTTGCTGCAGTGAACAAGCTTTGCCATTAACTTTCACAGTGCCCGAAATTTGCCCCCGATACTCTGTTAAAAGTAGGAGAACAAATTACTGATGCCTGTGACTGTGTTTTCTGTACTTTGAACCTTAACCCTTGTACCTGAAGCTAAATACTCTTCTTTCCTTTGATTCACAGCTGTGACTGTTCTTCCATGATTTAGATGAAGAGAATGGCAAGTAGCTTTATGTAGATAATCCTTATTTTGGGTAATCAGGAGAAAATAAATATTTTCCTATGAGTTTATTATTAACCACTGTTGTACAGACTGGAAAATCTAGGGTTATTCACAATTTTTTTTCCCTGTATACTGAGCTTTAGGTCTGTGCTGGGCACCACATATACTACTGCTTGGCCACTCTACCCTAAACTTACTTCCAGGGAGCCATTCTTGACAGATAATGATGTCTGCCACATTCATCAAAGACAATTTCTCCTGCATTGGTAGGGCGATGGATTGAGAAACCCTTATTTTTATGAACTTGTTCCATCATCTTGCCCATGAGCCATTTATGTGTGCCTTATGGCACACACATAATACCTGTTGGCACATACATAATACCTGTTCTTTGTTTTGTGAGCCTTTAATAATTTGAGAAAGCAAACATTCTGAGAAGCAGGTAGTCTTGAAGGGAAGAAAGCATTGATCTGAAGTGATGCAGTATCTGAAAGATTTTACTCAAAACAACCATACTTCTGCAATTTGTAGTTTAAAAAATGAACAGGAGAGAAATTAAATTTCATCCTGCACTTTCAAGCCGCGAACCAGGACTTTTGATGTAGCAGAATAGCACAAACTCTGAATTCCAGTGTCCTGGCCTGAAATTCTAGTCCTTATGGACTTCTTTGATTTTCATCAACTCTACTACACTGTGAGAGCCTGCAGTGTTTTTTTGTCAAAAAAATGGCTAAGATTGGAAAACAAAGCTCTTAGAAACTATTGTAGAATGGAGGTTACTGCTGTTAATTTAATTCTGCTGATCTTTCTTACATATTAGTGTGCTCTGTTTTCGTGCTTCGTTAACTGTGGATGTAGTTACTGAATGAAGATTTTCTATATATTGGTGTCTTGCTATCACATTGCAGTGTATGGGCAATTCCATATTCAGCAAGCATCCTATACTTGCTGCTGCACAGGCCAAGAAGCAGCATCTGACTGGATGATGTAAGGAACACACTGTGAGACACATTCACAGGAAATGGAAGCTAAGATGTCAAAGATAATTTTAACATGGTTATTTCCGTTCTTGTTGTAGCAATGTAATTCTTTAAAAACACTTCTTTTTTGGATTTTTTTTTTTTTTTATGTCTGATGGATTGTTTTCAAAAAAGCAGAAGAATATCATTCCATTTCTTCAATTTTTCACTGGTTAACGCAAAGAGTCTCTTTGTTCAATAAAACCTTGCCCCATGTGGGTTTTTTTGTTCTGTGAATGTGTTCATGGAGGATGGTCTGTCCCATTCCACATGGAGATGTACAGCACTGAGCCTCTCCCACTGTCATCCTTACTGACTTCATGCCACCATCTGCAGCTGAGTTCATCCGTCCAGTAGCAGAAGAGTGGCCTAATGAGTTACTTGTTTTGGGAGGAACATGCAATATCAAGAAGCTAGCATAGTCTCTTCCCACACCTGTTGCCAGTCCTTGTGCAGCCTTAAAGGCACTCAGGAACACTAGTACTAGTGAATTAAACAGCAACAATGCTTTCCATGTCTGGGAGCTGCTGGATTGTATTGTTGTGTTAGTGAAATGGATGGATTATGCAGCTGCATTAGCATAATGGTCCAGTGAATGCCTTTAGCCCATGACAAGGAGTATCTGCCCAACTTCTTAAGTACTACTTCAGAGTTAACACAAGCCAGAGATGAGTCCCAACAGACAGTTTTGCAAACAGACACCCTGGTACAGAGGCTGAGAGAGTTTAATTAAGCCTCATCAGCATAGGCAGATGGTAACTCTGGAACAAAGAATAGACTCTGACGCTGCTTTGGTTTTTCATATCAATTTAACCAGAGGGCCAGATGATGAGGCTTGGGAAGTATGGCTGTTTTCTGCTACTACTACTCCTGTTCTGCATAATTCCCTCAAGGAAAGAGATAGTGAAAATTAATGGTACTGCAGATGCTCAAAGTCCTGCTATAACTGTGTGGTTTGGCCCAAGGACTAAAGGAACTCTCACCCTTTGGTGTAAGAGGGAACCTGGTCATACTAAGAAGTGCACATTCTACCAAGTTCTTTTAATTTATGAAGATATGTTCTAGATTTTGTGTCTTTCTTCACTGGCATCTGAGTATGACAACCAGCCTGGAGAACAGTTTTGCACGCTTCCTTTTTTTACCTCACATTTTTAAATCAGAACCGATCACTCAGTTTTTATTTCCTTTGGTTGCTGAAGCGGAACTAACTTCAAACTAGAGAAACTTTGCTACTGATTCACCAAAATGAACAACTATGGGCCTTTTCACACACTACTCAGTGACTCCCTGCAGGTTTTGTCCTTGTGTGAATTTTTTTTAAAGTTCTGAGCACAAAAAAAGTAAGTTTAATTATATGAACTAAGTAGGAGGCAAAAAAGTTTTAATTCAAAAACACTTTTATTAAAAACTGCTTCAGAAAACAGCAGGATATAATGTAGGACACAGTGAAAGAAAGGGAAAGATGAAAGATCTAAGTGAAAAGTTGTGTTCCTTATTTTCTCTGTAGAAAAATATTTCTTTATTTAAAGCCTTCCATCTGGCTCACAAGGTTTCCAGTGGGACTGAGGCTGCAAACTACTGTCAATCTAAATTGCTTCTTCAGAATCGACTCGGTCACCCTCAGGCCACGGATTAGCCTCTGAAACTAAAACCACAGACTCTTTTTTTTCTCAAAGATTTCTAATTAAACTACTTTCTGCTTTCTTTGAACACCACTCGTGAAACTGGGACCCAGCCCTATGATGCTTTCCCTCAGTTTGGTTTCATTCTGGTTCATGTATTTCTTGCACAGAAGTTGTGTTTTACCCCTACCAAGGGAGTCCACCCAGCACCCCTCCACCCACACACACATCTGTTCTGCAAAACACAGCACTTTATGCTCTTGATGCAGCTGGAGATGAGAATTGCTACATTGCAAAGATGTCACAGGTAAGGACAGCAGTCCCTGGAGCTCTGGGGGAAGGGAGGACCAGGAGTGGAGGGTGGTGTTTCACAGAGAGCAGAGCTCAGCTTGGCTCTGTGTTAGGAAGTGTTTTCTCCTGCCAGGCTGCCAGCTCCCACCACAGAGACAGGACATCACCCACCAAACCACAGCCCTCATGGCAGGCAAGGGCTTTCAGGTCTTGCCAAGTTTTGGTTAAATCTAGAAGCTCAGGGAGTGGGAGTGATATAGATTCATCTTAGCAAAGACAAAAAGCCATTAAATATACTCCAAATTGCAGCTTTTCAGTGGCCGGAAGGCTTCTCAGTCATAACAAAAGTTATAAGATACCACTTATTTTATAACAGAGGATAAAAGTCTCTGAGAGAGGACATTTTGCCTTGAGGATCTGCTAAGCAAGAGGCTTTCAACTATCAGGAGCAATGGAAAGATGACTAAATTTTGTGAACATTTCTGAGAAAAAACCCCATACATTCCACATGACTTACTGAATATAAAGCTTGTTAATGTTGAGGAACAGGAACAAACATACACAGATATTCACATCAGCTGCTATATTTTGAAGGATCTTGAAATTTATGTGTAAGTTAACCATTTATTTAAGTGTTACAACACTCAGTCAGCAGAGATTGTGCAATAATTTTGCAGAGAAAAGACTGTAGAAATTTCATACAAAACCTAGAAAGTTTTAACCTTGATGCAAAAAACTCTTTAGCTTTAATCTGGGGACTGAGACCATACTGCTTTTCAGTTATCAAGTGCTTTTATGATAATTCTTAGTCACTTTCCACTCTTAGCAGGCCAAGTTGAACACAACTTGTGAAAACAACTCAAAACAGGTATGGTAAAACACTACTTTCTTTTATATTATGACCATTAAAAGGGATAATGTAAAGGAGCTGAAAATGAGTGTATGTCTCACAGTTTCTAAGTGCTTTATTCTGACCAAAATGGATTAAAATGGCCATATCATAAAGGAAAATTAAGTCCCCAAAGAAAACCTTGAGGATTTAGATTTTATGTATATATGTGTGTGTATATGTATATGTATATATGTAAAATAAATATATTTTAACCCTTAATGCTGTCTTTCTTCCATTCAGTAGCAAAATGAATGCCTAGAAAAAGCATATTAAGAATATCTTTATAGTCTCCAAATGGCAAGGTCTTTGGTAAATGTGGATATGAACAAACGAGTGATAGTTTTGTAACCATTAATCTTTATTGGATAAATGTATGATTTACAAAGTAAGCTTATTAAAATAACATAGTCTCAGGTTTTGAAAACCTATGTGGTGCAAACCTGACCCAAGTTCATAAAGAAATGATAAAACTCATTGGACAACAGTTCATTAAAGCTAATATTTTCAGTGGTTGATGCATAAAACTAAAAAATCACAAGTCATAATCATCAAGTATCAACATGCATTTTTCTTCATACAATGTGGTTACATACGCTAGGAACACGTAAAAGGACACACAAATTCATAGGGCAGTTTTTGATTCATTTGCTCCGTTGCTGTTCTGCTGATGTCTGCATCCAGTAAGAAAGAATTTAAAATAAATGTTTTCCTAACCTCACCTGCTTGTTATACATTAATGGCAGGTAATATCTGTTAAAACAGGATTTATGTTTCATTAGGTTGTGTGTGAGGAGCAGACAATACATTCAAATTTCAGCACTGACTTTGGTGCTGACTTCAATGAATAGAAAATAGCAAGACAGAATTTCAGGGATCCAGATTTTGAAAAGGTGGTGATAAATGTTAATGCTGAAGAGTGGCTCAGTTTACTGGGACCAGAACTTCTAAGCCAGACAGCATTTGCTTTGACCAGTTAAATATTGAACTGGATTAGCTGCTGCTGCTTTGCAATGTCTTTTCCTGAAATATTGGTTCTTGGAAAGCTGCTAGGAAAACTGTATCGACAACTTCACTGTTAAGTAAATATACAATATTGTAAGGTACATCCTTCTAAAAGAGCTCCAAACACCACAAAGCTTGTGGTTCTCTGTTTGTGCTGTTGGCGTATCCTGGTTTCTCTAGCGTATATACCTCTGCTTTGACACCCTGCCTTCAGTTACATCAGATTTGAAAAGTTTTAAGGCTAGGAAGAAACATTACAGTTCCCCTGCCTGATCCCCATCACACTGCAGACTATATTACCTTACCTTCAAGCTGCTACTAAGGCAAGAACTACTAACACTCTTCCATTAAAAGAGAGAGTAAGCATAAATATGTGCTAAAAATCTGTGAAAAATGACACCAGATACATCATCAGAGGTTTGAGATGGAAATGCAATAAACCTGAATCATTGACATCTTTATTTTCACATTTTTTTCTTCTATTTGAGGAGCTCATTCTAATCCAGTACAAACTTACTCCTTTAGATCTGGTCTCAACTGAGCCTGCTTATAATACATTCAGGCCTGTTTCCATGATGCAAACTTTAATGAACATGTAATAGGAACTGAATAAATGATTAGAAAAACTTGAATCAAGTGTTCAGTTCCTGACATATACTTAACTAAAGAATATTTACAGACAAAATTGACTTTACTGGGTAAACTGCTCTCTAAATTACTTAAACTCATTTCCTTTGTTTTTCATTCACTTCGGGAAAAAGAGGAGTAGCAACATTTAAGGATTCAATAGGTGCAACCCAAACGACAATACACATGACAATACATGTGACTCTGTGTCAGTTACACAATGTATTCAGCTCATCTCTGATACACAAATAGCAACACATTGCATCAAGACAAGTCTTCTTGATCCTCCAATGTTGTAATGTTATTACACAGCCCAGTGAAAAATACCAGTTCCAAAAAAGATGTTTCCTCAGATAAACATCTGTTGGATAGTTTCTTCTTTTACTTGGTTTCAAAAAGAAGAAACCCAGCAAAGGTGGAGAAGCGTTGATGGTCCCCGTGGAGGGCTCCATTTCCCATTCGCAGCCAAACTTCATCTCCCTTCGCGAGTTTTAGGACTGCACTGTTTCCTGAAGTATCTGCTTTCCCTTTGGATTCGTAGCTGTGGATGAATATTTTACGTAAATCACCATTTTGTTTCCCAACAATGATCAAGCAAACAAACAAAAAAAAAAAATCCAAGAAAGTACATTGTTATCCTGAGCAAAACTTCCTTGAAAAGCTGCCAACGTTTTTTCAGCTTTATAAGGATATTTGGGCAACTTTCTGCATTTGATCTCCTAGTCAAATATTGCACCTTACCTAATTGCATCATTTCATTCCTTTCTGAAGTTTTGGAATTTTAACTTTTTCCAAGGCACAGGAACAAATTTTTTGTTTAAGATAAAACTCTGCTCATTCATCACAACACTACATATTTCCTGTGATGTTTCTTTTCCCTTGAAGTCATCCCAGCTAATTTTAAATGCCTCCAGGTCAGGAGTCTGATGTGAGCTGAGCCCCTGTGCTCCCAGCACAGTCAGTGGGCAGAGACAGGCAGCTCACTCCATCCTGAGGCCTTTCCTTGGAACATAGATACGTTTGATGTGGGCTAACCTCCTGGCTTTGCATGATTGTTGGTTCCCTTGCTTCCACCTGTTGCCTTTTCTGACATCAGTGCTTCAGGGCAAAAAAAAATAGAGCACTTTTTCAGGAAAGATCTATCAGGAATGAAGCAGCCTTTGGTGGTGTGCTAATGATAAAGCCAGTAAATGGAAGACCTTTGCTTCTTACTCATCCTTACTACTGCAATTTAAACACTTTTCAACTTAAAAGTAAATTGCTCTCCCCTCATCTCTAACAAGACTGTAACTAGTTGCTGAACACCTTGTTATTTCCTATATCTGACAGGCAAAATAAGGATGAAGATATATATTAGCAGAATTACAGCACATTACTCCAACCCTGACTTGGAGGGCTAATTCCTTTTCCTGGAGTTTGAGAAATTTGTCATGAAGGCTTAATTTTAGGTCCAGAATCTGTGGTGTCTATGCTCCAAATTTTCAAGCTGAGGAGGGCAAAATAAAATAGTTCTTCTTATTGATTATTTTACCCTAGTGAATTTCTTCAAAAAATTAGCAATTTCACATTTCTTGAAATGCGAGCAAGCTATCACTTTTGTAGAAACAAGTTTTTTGCATTAAAATGGTCTGGCCCTTCACTTACCTATATAAGCTGAACACTGTATTACCATTATGCATCAGGTACACGTACACTTCCTCCACATCTTCATGTTTCATCATATTGAATGTGAAGAAATACACTCCTGAAAAGATTTCCAAATACAACATGTTTGCTTCATAGAGGGGGGTAATCATGCTGCAGATTTATGCTTCTTGCTTAGAAAACATAACAGCTGAGGACAAAACTGCCTTCCAGTTATAAGTGGGTATTTTACTTCTGCTTATAGCATTCCAAAATCTGCTTAATTTTAGTTCTGCATATTGCAGGGGTTGTTCTTCCCACACCACAGCTGCATAAGATGGGGGATAGATGCAGCTGAAAAATAACCCGGGAAGAATTGCAATGCCTCATTTCCAGCCACACATCTGTTGCAGGTCAGCTCACAGCTGAACTGGGGGAAGATGGGGATGAAGAGAGTTACTGGAGGCAGAAGGCAGAGGAGGCTACTATGAAACTGCTGCTGCTACAACGTCGAGCCTGTGGTTCTCTCATCACAGTGGCTGAAGGCTACAGCAAAGTCCTGCTCCCTCCCCAGCCTTGGCCATGCCTCTTCCTCCTGCCTTTGTGCCAGCACTAGTCTCACTGGCTGGCAAGATCTCTCTTGCCGTGCTCAGTTTTCAATTAATTTTTGTCGAAAGTAGGTAGCAAAAGCTATGCAGAGCAAATCTCATCAGTGCCTTGTGCAAAGGCAGTTCAACAGTGTCTCATCATTATTCCCTACAGCTCCAAGAATTGCATTATTTTGTTTTGAAAATGCTTACCATTCACTGGAGCACCAAATCTCCCAGTCATGACATCAAAAAAATTCCCAACGTTGGTTTCAACGCTACTGAAGATGATCCCACTGTTCTGGTTGCTGAAGTGAGTAGCCATCGAAGCCATGAATGCGACCTGCAAAAATCCAGTTCTTATTCAGGCAATCGTTCATGAAAAGCACATGTGTAGAGCAATCAACTGCAGATTTTTTTCCCCTGTATTTGCAGTCTGTTTATTTTCCTGACAGAGATGTTCTTCTAGGGCTTGCTCCAAGGCCAATAAACTCCAGTAACAAAACTCCCATTGAATGAACCTGGAAGAGTCTGGGCTTCTTACATTCAATTGGACTATTCATGACTGTAAAGTAGGTGCATGTTCAAGTTTTTGCAGTTCTGAACCTTCACTTCAGATTTTATCTACTTTTAAGTCTCTGTAGGATGATGCAACAGAAAAATGGTGTCAAAATGGATGGTGTTTCTGACAGAAGTGTTTTATATAGTTTTTATAAATTCTGCAGTGCATTTACACTGCATATTGCTTTAATTGAATGTGTGAAAATAAATGATATTTGGTAAAGTACATACAGATTTGTGTTTCTTAGCTCTAACTACCTTAGAGATGCATTAAGCAGTTTTATTAGTGGTTCTCTAGAAGTGCAGCTGCTAAGACTCAACATTCACAGTGTTTGTTATCTCTTATCAGTTGTCCTCAGTCATGAAAACAGAGAGTGGTGGAGACAAAAGAGGAAACTAAGAAAGTGTGAACTGTGTTTCAACTTCACATTTTACTTCTTGTCATCAAAAATGTTTCATAGGAAGCAGTGCAAAATGTCCACATTGGACAACTCAAATTACCTTCAGCAAGATACCAGGGAATGATCCTGCCAGCTTGCATGGTCAGGGACAGGGGTGATCTTTTCTGTGAGTGTACGATCCCCCCTCATCTGACTGTCAGTAAATAGGGTACAGGCAGAATTGCTGAACTTTGTTGCCAGAAGGTCACATAAAGACTTGTCTATTTATTTCTATCTCAACATTTTACATGACAAGTATTCACCTGCAGTTGTTACAGCCCATCACAAAAATGACATTTTTTGGTGTCATTCCAGTTACACTGGTATTTAAAGGATAAAAAACTATCACAAACTTCTTTTGATTTCAGATCCAATGAGAACAAAACCAAAACAGACAATCAAATTCAAGTCTGGATCCAACAACGGAAATCATTAGCCATCTGTTCAGAAATCTGAGGAGCTCCAGATGTGAGCTGAAGGCTTGGGCTGATTTTCCTTATCCCTGCATGGATGCATTTTCTATGATGGCAAATTGTTAACTTCTTGCTTCTCAGCCAGGATCACATCAAAGTTCATCATGTGTTAAAGGAAAGCAGCTGCAGTGACAGCTTGATGGTATTTGTTGCTTTTTGTCTAGATTCCATTTCACAGTCTCTTTGACCCTAAGTTGCTTTCCTTGGGCTCATCAGAAGAGCTGAAAAAGATGTCCTTTCTTCCTAGGTCTCATCTAGAAGTAACAGGTCAACAGGGATACACCAAGTTTTCCAAAATAATCCTGTACTTAAAACAGTATTGTATTCAAAAGTGTTTTCTCCTATACCTACCCCAACTGTAAAATTGTTAAGCATGATGCTAACAAGAAATTATATGCTATGCCATAAGAATTTTTAAACACATCTTTTAAAAGCAGTGATGGCATTTTATTTGGAAATAGGTATTTGATATGTTTTGAAGCTGGCTCCCTACCAAGTCTCCAAACCTTACCACAAGAAGTCCCCCCCCTGCCAAACCTCAGGGAGAAGAGGGAGAAAAACAACCAAGAAAAAACCAAAACGAGAGAGACAGCTATAGCAATATACATATAAATATATTTGCACTTATGTTACAGTTATATACAATTGAAATATATATACAATTTCACAAGGGAAAGGGAAGGGAGAAGGGAAAAAAAGGAATGAAACCAAAATAAAATACATATATATCCTGATTAGTAGCCCAGTATCTAGCAACTAAAAGAGTTAGCAAAGAAATACCTCACTACTCTCCTTGGGACAACTGAGAGTCGCTCTGGAACGATCGCGGGCAACCTCCGTCTCCCAAGGTCGCCAAGGCCTTACCAGGCCTCACTCCCCAACATTGCAGACTCAACAGCAGGGAACCTGCACCTCCAAGCCACCAGAAGGAAAGAGAGCGAAGGCCTTTCCTCCTTTCTTCTTATAGTCTGGCTTATGTAAAAATCGTAGGGAATAGTGGGTAAATCTCGGCCCTTCCTTGTCTACAAACTGGTCACCAAAGAAGGCCTAGACCAAACTACCACAGTATTAAAATATGAGCTTTTTTTAATTCATTCCCTTTCATTTTTCAGTTTTAATTAAATTACTACTCTTATCTTTATGTAAGAAAAAACAGTGATAGTTCATTTTAAAATTGCAAAAGGATATGTGTTGAATGGAATTATGTTTTCAAGATATTCAGCTATATCATGAATTCTAGCTCATTCTTTAAGATTACTAAAATAATTCTACTTTATTACAAAAGTCCATCCATTTTTGAAACTGTTTTCATTCTGAGTTGTATTCTGTGCAATTATCCCATCTTCATGCACCCCTTCAGGGTGGGGAATTCAAACATACACAATTCCAAGAAATCCAGAGTAATTTTTCCACACTGCACCTGTTGGTTGTACTGTTGATTTTACTGTTAATTTTCATGCCTTTTATGAGGGTGTAAAATATATATGAATGACTGTTATTGGCAAACAAGGTTCTTCAGTTAAGAGGGGTATATGTGGAAACAGGTCAGAACATCAGAGGGTTTGAAGTGCTATTTATCATTGTGCATGTGTGCTTTATCCCATTTTGCCCCTTCTGTGGTGGATTTGGTTTGGGGGCTACAAATCAGGTCAAGGCTAAGATGATTCCACTTAAGAGTGTTTGTATGAGGGAGGATGTAACCTCCCTTATAGTTTTTGGAGATCTATATACTCTCTGGTTTCTGAAGTGTCATTTGCCCAAGAGCAGTAGTGACTGTCAGATTTAGCCGAGTTGCTATTCAAGATCCTAAGAAATTATAATGGAAGCTTAGATGCTTCTCTCACATGTGGGCTGTCTGGAGATGAATCTGACTGCCATCATTTTCCCACACAAATGCACCTGGTGCCTTCTGAAGTGTTTCGGGATTCCCCACACCAGCTGATGTGACCTTCAGGAATTCCCTCCATTGTGGAAGGTGGAGACCAGGAGGGATGTATCTCAGTGGCTTGCCCCATGCATCTAAATCTTGCCTTTAGCACCCTAGCTGCACTATGTCATAAAGGCAGTCAAGTCTTCCTGCTATTGCAGATGAACTGCTCGTATATTGCTACACAGTGATATACAGTGGGGGCAACTCATTTATATCCCCTTTGCAACAGCAACCAGGGGTCTTAAGCTATCCAAATGCCATGTACTTTTTGTTGTTTTAAGAACAGGACTACAACGTGTCTCTACTGTGCTTCATGTATATATATATATATGTGTGTGTGTGTGTGTAAGTGTGTATATACACACATACAAGCTCTCTGCCATCTGCCAGATTCCTGGGATATGAAGAAGCTCTAATGCAAAAACTGTGAGATAATGCCAACACAGTCTTGAGCTCAACAGCTCAAGCTTGAACCCTGCTCATCTGGCTTTTGGGTTCATTCATAGGCAGAACCTACAAGGCCCCCAACACATTTAAGGTATCTAGAGATATCATGGCTGGGCTTCACGAATGAAGATTTGGGAAGGCTCTATCCACATTTGTTACAGAACAAATATATCTAGAGATATACATATACAAAAATCTACCAAGGGGAATTTTTTAAAACTAGAGGACTCTGCACTCAAAGGTTTGAGACCATACTTTGAGGAACTGGATACACTTGCTTCTGAGAATCTCACAAAGCCTGACTGTCCTGAGAAGCGTGAGTGACTCCTTTACTCTTTTCATATGCTGTAGGAAGCACAGTTATTATGTGATACAGCTTGGTAGAAAAATGATAGTCCCAGCAATTCTCCTTTAATAACTTAGATACTGGCTTTTTGCCCTCAAAGAGAAGCATATGTGTTTCTTCCTGCCCATTTCTCAGCTGAATTCTAACTCTAAAGAAAGACTTAACCCTTTGTTTTCCAGGAAGATCTGGCAGAGTACATTTGTCTGTCAGGACAAGGGCTATATACACCTCTTACAGTATTCATTTACAGGGGGATTTACTTCTTAATTATTTTACAGTAGTAAGGTGCTGTTTTTCCATGAAGGAAACCATAACTTGAGATTTGCTATAGCCAACATGAACCAGAGAATTTGTACCTGTAGCTCTGGGGGAATCCCAGGATAACCCTTCTCTCCTTTGGGTCCATGATGGCCACGTTCTCCCCTTGGTCCCATATCTCCTTTGTCTCCTTTCTCACCTTTGGCTCCTTCCTGGCCAGTTGCTCCATTATTTCCGTTGTTTCCATGATTTCCTGAAAGGAAGCAAAGCTTCTGTTTAACTTAAATCATGTAATGTATTTTAACAGATAAGTGTGACGAGGTCCTCTTCCATCCGTTTGCAACACATCTAATCTTCAGTACCATAAACCACAGACTGGGCTGTGATGGATAAGAAAGCGCTGCGTGCTTAAACTGAAGGTGAAGGTTTTGGTGAGCAAGTTTCCAGAAGGACATAGACTGATATTTAAGAGTTAACCTTCATGCTGTCTTGGTGTTGCTGTATAACCTGCCGTTGTCTCAAGTCGTTGCTTTGCTGAGAAGTTCAAGAAGATCTCAGCAGATGTGGGGCTCAAGGAAAGGGAAAGCCACTGCCTGTTGACACATGCTAGGTAGCCTGCAAAAGCTCTCTTGCTATCCTTTGGTGTAAAAACTTACTTCCTGGTAATTTAAGTTAATCATGGTAGGATAAGATAACATTGAATAACATTTTACTGTATTTAAAACACATCCACACAAATGAAGAGTGGCTGTAGCATTAACTAGCTCTATGACCCATCTGTGCCAAAAACAGGAGAGTGTGCATTCTCAGACTACTGGGTGCTTGAAGGGGTTGATGACTGCATGTTTCTAGATTTAAAGAGAGACTGAATTTTTATTATTAAGCTTTTCTGAGATGGCTTATTGTAAAAAGACTCATTATAAAGTATATTCCTGCTTCTGCAGTATTACTTACTCCCTGATGTTTACTGAGGAAATTACTGAGCAAATGTCTGTGCAACTGACAGAATTTTAAAACTGGCTAGAATTACTAAGCAATTATTATGCCTCCTGCAGCAAAAGCCTGATCTTTCAACTCAGGGGATTAATTAATATCATCATTATTCTAATTCTACCTGAACTGAAGTTAGGTGCTCTGTAACTCTGCTTCTCCTTTGATTATTCTCTCTGGTTACAAATTTCCAAGAAGAATAGTGTTGTTTGAGATCACATCTGATGATAAAGTGATTCTTCAGATTTTTTGTATTGAGAAAAAAATTACATCAAACGAGGAAGATAAATGGCGAAAGAAATATAAATTTTTGTTTGGATAGAGGAATCTTTAACTCTTAAAAATAACAAGAATGATCTTTATGTAAAGCCAGAACTACTTTTCTACCAGTTCAGAACAGAAGTCTGCAAGCAGCACTGGATTCAATCAAAGGGAAAAGCAACTGCCGTTGTTCCCCTTACAGGCACAACAATATGAAATCCAGCAGATGAAGGAGACAGAGAAATTACAGGGTACAGAAGGTTGCTGCCAGCCATTTGTTTGTGGCATCCTGTGGTGACAAGAAAGTGGGACTTGGATACATGAGAAGAGGACTAGGCTGTGTCCCAGCATGTCCACTGCAGCCTCAGAAGTGTGGGTCTAGTATAAAATCGTGTCCTGCTCCTAAGAAGCCAACAATTTATTAATGAGTAATGGGTCACTGAATTTCATTTTTACTGTGATAACAGAAGATGTAAGCTTTTGAAGATGAGATGAGTCTGTTGGTCAGTGATGTGTTCATTTATGTTACTCATCTGCTTTAGGAATGGTGATTTTCAAATCCCTGAAGGTAGCTGCCATAACAAAGTTACAGCAACATGCAACTCACTTTTTCCCTTCTCTAGGCTCTTCTATTTCCATACCATTTATCAGATCAAAGTACACACTTTTCTTGTGTATCCTGTTCTTCTCTGTGCATTTTTAATGGGAATAAAAAAAAGGTAGCATTTATTATGGAAGACAAGATGAAAGAAGGAAATTAAGGAATTTTTATGAGAGAATAAAAGTATATGTGTCTCTGTAAAATACTGGCTAGCAGTATGCTAGATGAAGAAAATCTCTTGAATACAGTACACAGTAACACAGCTGGAAATACAAAGGTGATCGCAATAATCAACTCCAGGGAACAAGTTCTTCCAACTTTAATGGAATTTTCATTCTGCTTTAAGAAGAGAGACTAATTTACCCCAGAAATGTAATAAGATTACTTTCAGTATGAATTTGTGAAAGCTGAATTTTAATAACAAACAGGTTTTCAGTGGAAAATACTTTAGAATATAACTGAAAATATATGTCTACCCAGAAATTATAGAAAAACTTGTTGCTGAATCTATCCCCAAATACTGATATTTGGGCCACTCTTTGATATTTCATAGAATAGCTTGGAATTTATAGCCTGAAATTAGACTAATCAAAAAATTAATTAAATTTCATCTTTACCTGGCATCCCAGGGGGCCCAGGAGGTCCTGGGGGCCCTTGATAGAGTCGAACTCCGAAGTCACCACGGCAGCAGGAACTACAGTCTGAATTCTGTGGTCCAGGCTGGGGGGGCTAAGTGCACAAAAATAAGCTTTAAGTAGCTCATTCATGGAGGACATCAGTCTTATGCATGTTGGTTACAGGGTCTTCATTATATATTCTCTGTTTATATATTTGGTAAGTTTTCAAAATATTTCTTATCTGTGCTGAAATCTCACATGCTTGGGTTGTCCCTGAAGGTGTTATTTTTGGAAGTTTTAAGGGAATAGCTCTTAAAGTGTTCTAAGAGCTATATGAATATTAAAAAAACACCAGCTTATCCTGTCAATTAATGAGGGTTTAGAAAATAAAATGATACCAAGTAATGAAATTTTGATGCATATTTCAGTGAGATTCCCATCCTGATCCCACATTTCAACTGACCTCTGATGACAAACAAGCTTATATACCCACAGGATATATTAAAAAAAGGCTGTGCAGCATATTCCTATTCATGATCCCAGACCTGCATATTTATGGGCTATTAAAGTTAGGAGAACCTAAAAAATTGCCAAGGTACAAAAAAAAAAATTTGAACTTACATGGTGTTAGGGGCTTCTGATTATTTGTAGTGGTGACTGTGTAACTATGAAAACCTATTTGCATGCTGAAACTAATATAGCAGCATAAATAAATGAATGAGTTTATTATATGCAGCTCAGCTACTGTAGTAATAGCTTAATAATAGACTTGTTTAAGTGTTTTTCTTTTTCATATTATTGTATTTATACTAATGGAGTCTCATTCAATTCTGACTGGATTTCATAACTAGGCTTAGTCACCACAAATCTTCCAGTGGGTCAGCTGAGGCAGAGGTGCAGGGTTTGATTTTATTTCTCTACCTCTTCCTTATTTGTCCCTCTTTGTTTCTTTGCCCCTATAATTCTTTGCTGATATCCTGAGATGCAGTTCTTAAAATCTAGAGAGGGATAATTACACCAATCCAACCTCTACTTTTCTCTAATAATTGTACTATTTGTCTTCCTCCTCTTTCTTTCCCCTCATCTTTAGCACTGATAAATTACTTTCTTAATGCAGACTTACTGGTTTAATGGCAGCAAATGAGCCTCTGGTGGGATGGGAGCTATCAAATGAACACACAGATATGCTTATTTCTACCCTCAGTGTCATCAGCTGACTTCATCTGAAACACTAAAGCTTTCTGCCTGCGTTTTGAACGATAGCAAGCACACTCCCAGAATTCATTAATTTCAGGAGGCTTTGGAGTTTATGGATTCAGAAAACACCTTTCATACCACAACCAAAATACTGCAACTCCTCCACTGGGACATATATATGCTCTCTCCAGCTGGAACCAACGATGGTGGAGTTACCATGGGAATAAAGGCTGACTTGACAGCTAAACAAGTATCCTTCATATTCAGAGAGTTATGGAAATGTTAAGACTTGCCAATGGGCAGAAGAGCTTCATATTTATGGGTTTGGTCAAAGCTATGCTTTTTAGCTTAATTCTGGACAAGGTCCATATTTTCTGAGAAAAATGACTCTTGCACTGTCTGTTCCCAGAGAAACTCTTTGTATGTTTCTTGCTGTTTTGTGTCTCCTAGTTGTTAGGAAGAACATAACTGACAATCACCCAGTATACTGTTTATAATTTTCCTACTATGAGAGAAGAAGTAGGCCTACTTTTCAGCTCGTTTTCAGTCCTTAAAAGGGAGACAAGTATAGGAGGACTGGAATTGTGCAAGCATTTTGTACCCCCTAAAATAATGACAATTGTTGCACTGAGATTAAAATATCCGGTTCTTTTTAGATAGTAGTTCATATTCATGTTAAATGGGAAGGCAAACTGTATACACACCTACCAAGAGCAAATAAGTCATACCAGCCTAGAGATATCCAAAAACTTGGAACTGTGGATTTTTGGTAAGGGAAGACATGAATCCAGCAAAGTGGACTGCATGCGAGACTCTCTTAAGTCTGCCTCCAGGTGTGATTTGTCTTTATCACACAATGCACTGAAATCCTAAACAACATTATTAGCTAACCAGCTGTGTTATCATAAAAAATGAACTAGTGCCAGTCATAAACAAGTGCTGTTTGGCATTACCTTGAAAAAAACTCAGCAGGTTTTTACATGTGAAATGAGGCAAGTCCTGCCAGTCTGTTTGTATGCAAATAGTTCCACTGACTTCAAAATAACTACTTATGCAAGTCATGAAGTAATATTAACTCATTGTCTTTACTGATCTTTTCACTAAGAGGAAAAAATGTTCACAATCAACTGCCAAGTATAATGAATATTCAGGATACTCTTTTGATCTCTAAAAACAGAGAACTTCATGAAGAGTATATTTAAAGGAAAAATGTGTTCCTAAAGTAAAATTACACTCAAATGTGACACAGAGATTAATTACAATCTACTTGCCAAAGGCATTCTGTGTAGCCATTTGTGCATAAATTTTATCACACAGTGAATCTTTGGCTTTACTCTCAGAACATAAATATGATTTAGGAGCTTGTGAAATGCATCTGCCACATTGATATCCTAATACAGATAGAAAACTGGAAATATTTCTGAGGTTATATGCTAAATTTCCTGTGATTTAGTATGTAGGAGAAATTTCTAGGCAACAGATGGTCTATAAAATCCTCTCAATTTAAAACTGTGAACAAATCATAATTGGAGACCCAGTCCTTTTTAACTTCGTGATTAATTTTGTGAGTTTCTATTTTATGGTCTAAGGCAATTCAGAAAAGGAGTAATGCACCTAAACAATTCTTGGCTCCTGTTCTGTAAAATAGTGTGCCTCTGTGGGCACTAGCACCCTCCATGCATCCTCTCTAAGCAAAGAAACAAACAAAAGTTGCCAAAATTCAGGGTAAAACACTACTTGGATGAAGAATATCTAGAGATTTTGAAAGAACAACCTGAAAAGGAAAAATGGTCTGTCATGGCTCCCCATAGTCACTAAGAGTTCTTGTGCTTGAGAAATGCACATTATATTTCACATAAGTAAACAGCAGTGTGGAAACTGGCCCTATACCCAGTGCAGCAAAGATAACTGCAAAGACAAATGCTATTGTCTCTGTTCCACAACAAAAAATGGGGCCTTTAAAACACTTTAACAAGAGGGTAAAATTCTCCAGCCTAAATTCTCTCTAGCTGGGTAAAGCAACTCCACCTAAAACAACCATGAAAGTAGGAACTTAAGGATTGAACAGTTTCCACATAGCTCAAGGGGAAGAGACAGGTTTGACATGAATTAAAACATGTCAGTGCCACCTTTGTTTTTAATCTGCCTAGAAATTCCTGGAGTCTGGAACTGGAAAACACCTATTACGTAAGCCACTCTGTAATTGATTATCCCTGTCATGCATCTGTTAGTGCTCTATTTCATTCCAGCAAGCCAAAAATTGCATCATTTCCCAAAAAAAGAATTCTTCTTAGAGAGGGCCTGGCAGGTAAGTGACTGCCATCAGCTGTACTCAGACTCACTGGGCTCATTTTTAATGTCAGAGCCTCTTCCCCCAGCAGACAACTCCAAACATACTGCATTAAACCCTCTGACGAGAGACACATGCATCCCAAACACAGTGACACTTTCTGTGAGGGAGAGTTTGACCCCTATAAAGTTATAATTTTGTATTAAATCCTGAAATTATGTATTAAATCTGAACTTATGTTGATTTAAAAGGGAGTCTTTTTAGATGTCAATAGTATATAGTATGTAGAAAGCAGCTGTAGAGAGAACTGCACATACTAGTTGGCTCTTTGGACTGTGCACCTGATGTTTTACACTGTTTATATACTGCAAGCACAATATAACATGCTTACAGTTAAAATATCTGCTTTGCTGAATGCACTGGAGGAACATTTAGCTCCTGCCCAAGAAGTACAAAATGCAAGGCACTATAAAATTTAAATACAGGGAATACAGTGGTGTATTAAACCTATTCCTATATTTGGATGTGTTTCAGTTCTTCATGCCTAGGACAAAATTAAAATCAAATCTCTTCTTTGCTTATCATGATGCAGATTATTATTCAACACTTGTCTGCATGTCCTTGATTTTGGCAATTCAAAATATCATAGTTTGATCTGAGAGTTTTAAAAAACCCCAGTGATAAAAGTTGAACTGGAATGTTTCAGGACTGAAATGTTTTTATCAGCTAGAGGAATAAAACACTCATGTTCTTACTGTTTCTAAAAAACATTGGTAAGAAAAAAGCTTCGAGTGCAATTTTGTTTTGCCTAGTGCTAGAAAAACTTCATCTTCTGCCCTTCAGATTTTTTTCTTTTAAATTTGTACTGCAATATTTTATATATAATCAAGTTATAACATTTTCCCTTTGATGTAAGCTAATGATGACAGTATCTAAAGTGGCATGAAAGGCATAAAAAGATTCCCAGTTTAAAAGGCAGATACTGCAGATGATTAGACTTTCACTGTGAGTCTTTTTCTTCTGAAACTCTCTCAAGTTGATATACATTATTAAATCTATTCATTCCATTAGTACCTGTTTTTTTCAAGCTACTCCTTAGAATAAAATTTTTGAACACTCAGAATTTCATTATGTTTCTCTCAAGCTCAAAAAATATACTTTACATATGTCATTTTCAAGTAAAGTTATTGTCTGCTAATTGAATCTTTCCAAATACCTCTAGAACTCTGTAATTTTCTGTCACATCCCTATGAGTTAGAAAATTCTAAAACTTTAATATTTTAAATAAGTAATACCTTGGGATAATTAAGAGACTATATATCAGAATATATGATTTCACATTTTCATCAGAACAAAGAGTTTCTGTCTATGTTGAAACCAGTGTCCCCAACCACTGCTGGTTCTACCAGCTAATTAAAAGATCCTATAAAGCAACCCAGCAGGATACAGACCAATACACAGCTTTAATAACAACTATTTCATAAATATATCACTAATAATATTACAAAAAAAAAATAATATCTCATTAGCTTTAAAGATATCTTTAGAAGATTAATTCAGAGTACCTGGACTCTATCTGAGGTAGTCAGTTCTACATCATCTACCTCTGGTCTCAGGACTTTTTGGTCTGTAGAAGTGCTATTATCAACAGTCCACTCTATAAGTTGATTCCGCTGTTTCAATATTTCCCTGCTTCTGGAACCTTTATGACCAGTCTGGTGGTGACTTTGCAATATTTTGGCCACTGGTTTATAAGATCTTCTGCTCACCTCCATGTATTCATCTTGACACAGGCAAAATGGAAGAAAAAATAAAGCCAGTAGATGCCAACTGATGAAATCCTTCTCTGCCATGTTATTCAAAATAATTTTTCAGGAGTCCAGCAAATGTCTTGCAGAAGAACCTCTTTCCTGCACCAGGAGTTATGTGGTCCTTTCAGCTTTTCCACTAGTAAGCCTGGCACTGAGACCAGTACCAGGTTTTATACGGTTGCATGCAATAAATAAAACTAAAAATGCCAAAGTGACAGGATCCTTCATCCAAAATCAGTCATGCTCCTTTAAACAAACCAGGCATTATTCACCACTTCACCACCACAAGGAAAATTGATTTGTATGCTGGAAATGACCACAGCATTTAATGGACTCCTGTGGTTCCTATTTGGGGGCATTAAAAAATGTAGCACCTTTCCTTTGGCATGTTTTTGTTTAAGTGTGAAAAAATGTGATGGAAATGGAGAACATGTGGCTAATGGTTTACGCTCCTTGATTAGACATGGAAAGGCTGTGAATTCACACTCTTAAATGTCTTTTGGACACAGTCACCTTTCTTATTTGCCAGGAAATTCACACACACAACTGCGTCAGCCCAGTCCGAAAAATCCTTCCAAAAGCAATTAGGAAACAAAAGCACAAGAGGAGCTTTTGCATATGATCCTGACCCAATGGCTGTTTCTGACTACGCTTTTCATTCACTAGAAGAAAAATATTGAATTTCTGTCAGTTGGCCAACACTGGAAGGAGACTGGGTAAGTAGCTTTGAAAAACTGGGTTGAATTCAGATTCACAGGGCCCCATTTCTCAGCATTAGTTCAACATACTCAGCCAGGCAATATTTTTTCCCTTGAGTTCCTAATGTTTTCCTAAATGCAATTGCCAAACCAAGTTTTATATTTTGCTGCCAGGTAAATATAAATTTACCAGGGGCTTATTTCAGACTAAAAGAATCAAATTATGTATGTATAATAATAATATCCTTATTTTAGTTTTTGAACCATCCACCAATGTTCTCTAGAAAGCCACAACCGCAGGATGCAGTTCTGCTTACACATTCACATGCACACCCAACCTTCCCAAGAGCAATTAACTCCTCAGGCAGTGAGAAACTCTGCACCAGTACATGGCTACAGCAACATTGCTGAAGCCATCAGTCCCAGAAATGATCTCTGACCATGCAATGTGATGGACTGGCTCATACTCAAGTTATTCAATGCTGACTCCCCTGCTTAGCTTTTGTCTGAGGCTCCTCTGTGTCCTCTGGAGTGCTCTGTGGCCCTAAAGTATCCCTCTTTTATTTCTTTTTTTGTTTTTATATTTTTTCTTCCTGTTCATCTGCCTGATAAATGTGAGGGTCATGGTGCAGGGTGCTACAGTGGGTATTTTTAGAGCATGAGGCTGAAGTTACATGCTCGGGGGGATGCAAGGGAACTGGGAGTACCAGGAGCCTGTTGGGATGTGGGTGAGTGCTTCATCCCTAGAGAAGGCAAGTGATCCAGAAATATTACCCAGGCTTAGTCTTGAGGAGGGAAACAGTGCACTCCGAAAGACATCCTGGGAACAAACAGGATGTGACCAACGGGAAGGCCAAGACCCACTAGTGATATGAGGTGTTAACTTATTCAATAATGTAGAAAGCCTTAAGCTGGTATGGGCAGCAAAGCATAACTCCATGGACACTGCTAGAAAAATGAATGAGTTTTGTCTGCTAAAATGCCTCAATGCAGCTGCGAGGGACACCCACCCCATCTGTCTGCACTCCCTGGCATGTTACTGAGATGGGGATGAGCTGTGGAGCATCTGCAGAAACTACACCTAATCTCAATCCTTGTGAAATCACAGGAAACCCTGTGTTTGACTTCAAGTGAGGAGAATAGGGCTCAAACAACAGTGAATTTGAAAGAGGCTATGGTTCTCCTGTCAAAATGGAAAATGAGCCCAGCAGACAGATATGTGCACATTGCTCATTCAGACCCCTGTAGATGCTGGAAGGGATGTGCAGTTGATGGTTGCTGAATGATGGTGAGAGAGTGCTTGAAAGATGGTGAGAAACCACTATCTGTTACATATTCTGATTCCTTCTGTGGGGAACAGCAGGACAAGTTAAATCACAGGAGGAGGCACTGGCTTGAGACGAGGGGAGAGGGATGAACACTTCACAGTCAGGGTATGTCTGCTTGTGTCACAAAGGCAAAGAGTACCAGTGTTGGCCTCTATCCACCTATTGGTAATTGGTGGATATTACCTAATTGGTAATTTCCTATTCAACAGCCCACAGAGAGGAGTGTGTGACTGCACCACTCCCCCGAAAAGGCAATGCCCACCCCCACAGACATATGGGGTCTGGGCTGAGCCAGCATGGGGACAGTGCTCAGGGCTACTGGAACCAAAGGCAGCCAAGGGTTTTTTCTCCTCCACCAGCCAAATCTGGCATAGGAGCGGAAACCTGAGGGCTCAATGTCATAAACATGACAGAGTTGTCTCAGCAACAGCCCCAGGAGCAGGGATGGCTCCTGGTTATCTGAACCCAGAGTCTTGCCAGACAGAGCTGCATCTCCTTGCCTCATGCTTTTGTTGTATTTATTGCCCCCATGTTGAAGATTTAATGGCAGGAATCTTAATTCAGTTTCAGTGAAATCTGAGATTCTCAAGCCAGTTATTGATAGAAAACACTTCATAGATTAGCTCTTGAGCCTTGCTTCAGTGTATAAATACCAATTAACTAAATAGTCTTGCCTATGCTTTATGACTACCGAAAATGCTGATTTTTTAAAAATGCAGATATTCTGGTTATTTCCCTGGGCAAACAGAGGTGGAAAGGAATTTGCTGGAGAGTGAAACAAGACTTTGGAAAACACAGTTCCAGATTTTGGAAGCTGCTGCCATCAAAATTGGGGTTCTTTTTCAAGTAGAGAGGATTTTCCTGGTAGGAAGGGAGTTTGAAACCCCTGGATTCTGTAAAGTTGGGAATGACTAAGAGACAAACATTAATTTATCTTGGCACTTAATAATTTGATTCAGCAAGTGCTGGGACAGGACTGGTGTTTTCAGCTGACATTAGGGCTTTCATAGCTTTCCAAACTCTGTTCCAGGAGCTTCCTGTGGCAAATGTTTCCAATGTGAGTAATGAACATCCACAGCACCCATGTCCCAAAAGGGGAAGGCATAAAACCAAAGAGATCTGGGCTTCAAAGCTCCCATCTATCATTTCATGCAAGAGCTGAAACAAGCATGTTTCTTGGCAGCTATTAGGAAGAAGAAAGCTTCCTTCCCTTCCTCACTTACTAATAGAGTCCACCTGGTTCCTATCTATCACTGCTTTTGTGGTTTGATGCTACACACATTTTTGGTCCAAAATAATAGTAGAGTTTAGACTTTGCTCTTTTTTTCCAATCTTTTGAACAGAATCCCATTTGCAGAGGTCTTTACTGCCCATTAGTCTGCGCTATGCCTTCAAAAAGGAATAACTGTCCCACAAAATCACTGTCTATAGGCAGAAATTCTGGACTCAAAAGTAGAAAAGCCATGGATGAACTGAGTCTGGTTGTCCATTCTTGATCTCCAGTCAGTCAAATACACTTATTCAAACATGTGACCTGAATCTAAAATAATAGGACATCGAAATAGCATAGCTTTGAATTAATTTTGTACTACAATAAAACACTGAAAATGCTTCATGCTGGAAAGAACAGATACTCCTAATCTGGAGATGAGAAAAGGACTAACCTGAAAGGTTTGGTTTTGCTTTTAGGTGCAAGGCTGGTGTGTGTTGCAGGTATGCTGACAGAGAATATAAAATCTGGTCCCCTCCCTACATCTTTGCTATGTGTTTATGCACCTCTCATCACCCTTCCAGCCTTTTCCAGCTGAGCTGTCATTACTTTTGTCCTGTTGGTCTCTGGCAGCAGGGTATGTCTTCGCTAATCAACAGCTTAAGATGAAGTGAAGAACATGGATCTGTTAATGCCAGATAATGCAATATCAACTGAAATGAAATAACCTGGGGGGAAAGCTGCTTCCCACCTTTTCTGCAAGCAAAAACTGCTCCATAGGAAAGAGAACTCTTATAACTATGTTATTTATACTGGCATTGGGAAAGTGGGTTATTAGTGAAGTTATTAGGTAAAATTGAAGGCCACTGTTTCAAGAAGCAACAAAATAAAATTATTAAAATAATTTTTTTAAAAAAGCCTTCCATAGCCCAGACAGGCTTGTATCCATGATTAAACATTCCCTCACTTAGAAATAATCCTCTTTGCAGTGATAGCTCCTCCATACTGGACACAGAAATAGTCTGCACTTGCACAGGCACTCTCCACTGAGCCTGTGAGAGCATTAGGCCGAGCTGAAAGGATGAGGGCCACCCAACACAGTGCCACCATGATGCTCTGACCACTGCCAAATTTCCAGCCTGCTGTAGCAATCTGGGCTCATTGCTTCTTGGATATGTCCCAGTCCTGCCCTTTTTGGGCTGCCCATTCCCTGTCTGGCTGAAACATTCACCAGCACAGGGACATATTCTCCTCTCTCCGGTGCCAGTGCAAAATGCCCAGCACTGTGCTGCTCTTTGGCTCACTGCTGCAGCAGCCTCTGGCAGAGCTCTCAGACCTCAACCTAGCATCTTTGAGGCCTTTTCTACCTCTATGCTGACCACTGCAAACCCACAGGAACAACTGAGGTATTTTCATTGAAGGTTTCTGTGATTTACTCCTTTTTCTGCGGGAGTTTTGGTCAGTAATGGGGATCCAGGCAAAACCCACCACCCTCCTCCCCAAGGGAGCCTCCAGAGGTGGGTCACCAGGGGAAGGCAGATTCATGGAGCTTTCTAAGTGTTGTGCACACAAAAAAGGGCCTAAAGTCACAGTCTGTGCACTACTTTCTCCATGGTTAAATATTTTCTTCTGTAACCCACTGCCACCGAGCTTTGCAGGTGATGTCAGTGAACAGTTTGTTTTGTGACACTCAAGTTTTGTGTAGTTTGCAGTTTCACCAGTTCCCTGAGATATGTAGCAGAGAGGTGTGCTTTGTAGGTGTTTTCTGCACTGAGTATAGGAAGATACCACTAGTTGTTGGAGAAGGAGAGGGTGGCAAATCCAGCTCCATGACATACATGGCTTCTGCCCTCACACAAGGTAGATTGCTTTCCAGAAGGGTCTGGAAACTCCCTAACTTGGATTTTCCATCAATCAGGAAATCCTCTTGCCTTGCTTGACACTGGCATTTTCTTTCCAATGTATTATGAGAGCTGGGGCCATGGTTCTGTCTCTCCATTGCTCTCCACCACATCTTAGTTTGCCCAGGGAAGTACCCAGGAGTGATGTGCTCCAGCATCCCTGGACTACCACTGCTACCTCATCCCTCAATTTTTACAGCCTAAAAACGTTTGGCTCCCCCATCCCATACACCTAATAAAAGGATCCCCTAAATGAAAAGGTCAGCATTGGGCAGAAACTCAGGCCTGAGCTCTCAGCTGCCAAGAGAACTGCAGTCGAGATGATGCTCCAAAACACAGCTCAGCCTCTGCCAGGTCATCTGCACAAACCCTTCCTCCAAAATATGCACCAGAGACACATTCACTCCATCAATGCCATTTTCAAGGCTCCGTGACAAACTGCCTGGATCAGACAGTTGACAGTCCCAGATGGGATCACCAGGTGGTTTATTCAAGCCTCTTTCAAACTTGAAGAAATAGATTTCACAGTGGTGATAGGGCTTCAGTGATGGAACAAATAATGCAGCGTGATAAGCTTTTTCCAGTGTGCAATGCATCAGTTATCCGTCTCTAATTGAAGAGCCAGAGCACAGTGACTTCCAAGAAAGCAGGGTGGGGAGAGAACAGACATGGTGCCAAGAAAATAGCCATGGTCAACAATTTTTTCAGGGGTGGATATCCTGGTTTGGATTAAACACGATCTAACCTGAATCTTTGGCTTCATTTTGATTCACCTTTTTTTCCCTCAAGTTTCAAAGTGTTTAAATTTATTACTTGAAATATGCTCTTCTTTGCAATTCCTCTGGCCTGGCCAGGACCAAAAGTGTAACGGCTAAAATACCACAGAAACAACTACTCATTATTTTAACTACCCAACAAGCAATAAAGAACATCTTGTGAGAAGCCCTGTTCTGATTGCATTCCCAACTCAAACTTTGCACGTGCAGGAGGTGTGGACAGGTAAGGTGTGCTGGTTTTGGGTGGGAAGCCAAGAAGCAGTTTCAGGCCCATGGATTTCAGCACTGTTCTTCTGCCCTGCACAATGAAAGGCACAAAGACAAAATGCTCCCAGTGTGCTCTCATATCCAGGAGAGGTAAAACATTTGTAAAACATTTATCTAGGGACTGTAAGCAGAATTCCAGAGTTTATGTGACCTGATGTCACACAAATCATTTCTAAGAGTCCAGATTTAATGCACTTTCTCAGATTCCAAAGATCTTATATATCCAAAGACATTATATCTTCAGTAAAGCATACTATCAAGTGAAAAACAAGTTTTATATTAATGGTCAAACTCCCCCAGTTTTCCCTCCCCTACTTGGGCCCCGGATGAAAAGAAACTGTGGCAGATCCATAATCTATTAACCCAGGAAGATCTAGTTACTGGGATAGTTCTTGACTTTTTGTGTCTGATTATTAAAATTTTGTTTTATGCATATGTTGGGACACCATCAATCAAGAGTTGGGCTCTTAGGAAAATGGCTCTAGTTTTGGATTGCAACCTTCTGGTGAGGTCTGCAGAGATCATTAGAAGAAAGGTCTAAGCACTTGCTTGTGAACACATTGTGTTCAGGCTGCAGCCAAAATGATAAAAACCTATGTCACTGTGCCTGGGATGTGAAAGAGATAAAATAAATTACACAAGAGGAAGGGTGTCAATCACCATCTACCAACAATACATATCACAAATGGGACAGCTTGAGAGGAGTTAAGAAGCCAGCCCTAGAAAGAAGGAATAAGGTTGGACTTACCACAACAACACAAGCCAACCTAGTGTATAAAGCCATCAGCTGCTGTGTGCTGCAGGCCCAGCTTTTTGCTTTGTTTATTCCCCTTTTAAAAGGTTTCTGATAAAAATCCCATCCACAGCTGTCTGTTTACTCCAGAAGAGGGAGAAAATGGATATACTGGACAGAACTGAGACAGACATCTGGCACATTCACTTTCATTCATTGCCTGCCTGTTTAAACTAAAGATATTTTTTAAAATATATGCTGTAATAAGAACTGGGAAAGAGCCACATGGACTGGAGACAAGTAACCTCTCTTCCAGGGCTGGCAGCCCTTGCTGGGTTAAAGGCCAGATAACTAGCACCATTTGTAACAGAGAAGAATTAGCTTCCTACAAGGAAAAGTTAAGCTTGTCTTCCTAATTTGGGTTCTAAACATTCAAAGGGAGAAGAGAAGAAAAGAAAAAAAAATGATAGTTTGAAAAGAATATTATATCACCATGGCGGGTTTTTTACAGCAGTTGCAAAATATTCTGGCTTTATACACTTGAGGAATTCCTTATTCATCCATAGGAAAGGACAGATGTTCCTATAATGGTCCAGACACTTACAGACCTTTTCTAGACCTGTTAGCAACTGTTACATCCAGCCTTTGGTCTTGAGACTGTCAGCAGTGACTACCTCTGCTTGAGGGGACGGCTCTTGCAAGACTTCCAGGAGTTGCCCAATTTTTAGCAACCACATTTGTTACTAAGTGTTCATCCCCTTATGACAGCCCTTGGGCTGATTCAGAGTGAGTGAAGTGGAAATAAAAGCAAGCTAGACCTAAATGCTTCTGCTGGACATATCAGTTCCCTAGGAGTGCCACAGGCACAGATACTTCTGTTGTTTCAAGTGTTTGTGTTACTTGACGTTTTCACTGTATCAGAGACACAAGAGCTGTCTGACAGATCCTTGCTGTAGTTAAGTTCCTGAGCAACCTATTTATTGCTGTATATCCAGGGAGTGATGTTTTAACCTGCCAAATCTATCACTATGGCCTCTTCAGGACAGAGGGATGGTAGGAATAGGTGCTGCAGAGAGTCGAGGATGCCTCTGAAAGCAACAATACCATTCCAGCATTAGTCAAGTGATCAGGAGGGTGTCCTTCAGTCCTGTAGAAGTCCCTTTTTCTGCTAGCATGAGCAGTGCAGGCACAGTGAGACAGTGTCTCCAGCCTGTGGTGTGTTGCCCTGGAGGGAAGATGCATCGAGTCGATTTCCACGAGCACAACCATGCAAGATGAATAAAATGTTCTGTCACCAAGTAAATAAAACAGACTGCAGTTCAGCAAATAGTGTAAAAATTAAGGGGGAAAGCAATGCTACCTAGGGGGTTTGCCCTTTCGGCCTTCAGGTCCTGGAGGATTTCCTCAAATTCTTTCTGCTAGCACTGGAGTCAGGTCTTGCCACTTTCTTGATTACATAAATGCTCTGGGATAACCCAAAATGAGTTAAACTAGCCTTTTTGGTAGTGAACCAGCCTCAGACAGTGGTGTTTTCATCAGAGACAGTCATAGGGTTGTAAGATGTTGGATAATTCCTTTACAGAGTAGTTCTGGTTCTTGCTCTCCCTGGAATTCCATAGGTGAGGAAAACTGAAGTCTTTGTTCTGGTGAGATCCCACCTGGAGCACTGAATCCAACGCAGGGGTCCTCAGCATAGGAGGGACATGGAGGGGTTCCAAAGGAGGGTCCCAAAAACTATCAGAGGGCTGGAGCATTTATCTTGTAAATACAGGCTGAGGGAGATGAGATTATTCAGATTGTGGAAGAGAAGGTTCCTGAGACCTCCTTATGGCCTTTGAATACATAAAAGGAGGCTTATAAAAAAGATGGGGACAGACTTTTTAGCAAGGCCTGTTGTGATAGGACACAAGTCCTTAAACTAAAGAAGTCTTGATTTAGATTAGATATTAAGACAAAGTTTTTTACAATGAGGGTGGTAAAACACTGGCACAATTTACCCAAGGAGGTGGTAAATGCCCCACATGTCTGCAAACATTAAAAGTAAGGTTGAACAAGGCCTTGGTCTAGTTGAAGATGATGTGCCTTCAACCCAGGGAGTTTGGACAAGATGACCTTTACAGGTCACTTCCTAATCCATTCTGTGATTCCAAGTGTGGAAGTCTGGATGGGTTCATGGGAGCTCTAATTTTTTCATGTACAGCTCAGATTCACTCAGCCAACATAGGTTTTGGAGAGAAATAAAGAGACCTTATTTCTCTAGCACATCTCTTGAAAAGCCTCAGAAACCTCAGGACACAGAAGCTGCTAAAGCAGACATTAAATGAATGATCTGATTTTAACGTAGCTCATTATATCATAAGAAAAACAGATGGGACATTGAATTATGGCCAAAAGTTCATCTGCAATGGGACACTTTTGGCTCAGCATGTTTCACTCCTCATCTGTAATTTCTATTAACTTCATCAGTAATGTCAAATTCAGTTTCTGGTGGGAAAGAAACCTGAGTATTATTATGAAAGGCTCAGCCACAGGATTGTTAGCAAATCTCTGAACAGAGGCACTCCCAATACAGAGGGCAGCAAGCCCAGCCTCCGCCTCCACTTTAGGCTGAGTTATGAAGGTGATGTGCAGGACAAGCAATGCTATAATTGCAATCTGCACATTTATTTTGCTCACCCCGTGGCCAGCTGTAGGCATGGGTGAAGCAGTCAGCTGGCAGGGAGTAGCAGCATCACAAAGGTGTGCAACAGAAACTCTGCACCCCATAGCAGTCTTTGGACATATATCTTCTGTTGCAGTAGCAAAGCCAGCAGAGCCTGCTGGTGGATCACAACCCCACCACGGTACTCTGATGAAGCTGGCCGAGGTCAGCATCCCTCCTTCCCCACTGTCTAAGGAGGGGCTGGAGGAGTTGAGGCTGTGGCAAATCTTCATTTTACCTCCTCTCCCCCAGGCAGCAGCTTTCAGCTCCTCTTGAGACTTAGTTTCACTTTTCTGCTGTCAAAGTTGATGCAGGACACTAGCCATAGATGCCTCTTTCAAGTAATTGTTTTTTTCAGAGAGAAACACTTCTCAGGTGCCTCTGAAAAATGACATTAAATTCTTTCAATTAATTTCTGGAAGTTTTCAGAGTCATATGGTTATCATGTCCTGCAACTAATGGGATTCTCTGATGTTGGTTCTTAACCGATTTTCCCCTGCCTCCTGAAACATACCATGTTGCACAGATTACCTCTGTCCTAGGCAATAGGCAAGCACAGCTTTTCCTGAGAACCAGGAAAAATCAATCCCCATCAGCAGAAATATGCCAGGAGGTTACACAGGCAGAGCAATGACGAGCATCAGAAACTGAAGCTTCAGGTGTCCACCCAACCCAGCACGAGAAGTGCCTACACAACTGAGAAACAGAGTTACCACCGCAGAGCAGCATAAGTAGCAGCATAGGTAGGATCCGAAGTTGCACCAAACACTTTGCTAGGCTCACAGCTTCTGTCAAAACAGGGTTTGCACAGCTGTCCCAGCCCCCTCCAGCATTGCAGCTATAGGGGAAAGGGATTTTATCTTTCTCCTTTCCAGCAGAATGCCTTAACTGAGTCCTTAGTGAAGGCAATATCAGCCACAGACTGCCCATCATATATCCACATTGCTTTTATAGCATGCTTTTCTGCCTGGCTTTTTTGGGGGTCCTGCTGTAAATTAATTTCTGCATCCAAGCTGAGGTTCATGTCTTACAGGAGCTTGCAGTGTGACATGGGGTCATACTGTGATGGGCACCATGGAGGGGAAATGTTTGCTTTGGGGGAGGGGAAGCGTTTGCTTTTGGGGAGGGGAAACCCCAAAATGATCAGATTTCTAGAGGTGTAACTTTACTATCAAAGCAAGTAGGATGCTACACGTGCGGTGAGAGAGCAGCCACATGCCCTGCAGTGGAATGACACACTGGAGGCAGCAGAGGGAAGGAAAGGACAGTCCAAAAGGGAAAAGAAACCTTTCAGATGAGGCCAGGCTCAGCTATCTAAAATACTCATCTTTGGTGTAAGCTCCTTCAACAGAGAGAGGAGGCAGCCTAGCTCATCTCCGTGCCCAGAGCACGTTTCATGCCTGCAGCCGGATGACAAAGGAGACAGATCCTGCCCGGTGCCACACATCCCTTTTAATTGAGGAAAAACTGGAACTGAACCTGGCGTCAGACAGGGCAATGGGATCTGCAGGAGGATGTCTCCAGGGAGCAGTCAGCCTCCTGCCCTGGCTGGAGCCTGCTGCTGGTGAGCACTGTGGGCAGCTGCTCTCCCTGTGCTGGCTCCACGGTGGTCACAGGGGTGGGCATGGGTGAGTCATACCCTGTTTTATTCCAGCACCTTCCCAAATGTCCTTCCTTGCTAACTTGAAAGTAGCTGACTGGAGCAAAAGAGCTTCAACACCGTATGGCAATTCATGGCAGTGGAAATTATAACAATAATAATGGGGGCTGAATCAAATGTATTGAAGTCAGTGATGAATCAATGGGAACAGAATGTTACTTCTGTATGAGCCACCTGATACTCTGGGATTCACAGGGATACAAAAATGATTAGAGGGATGGAACACTGCTCGTATGAGGAAAGGCAGAGAGTTGGGATTGCTCTGGAGAAGAGAAAGCTCCCAGGAGACCTTATTGCAGCCTTCCAGTACTTAAAGGGAACCCATAAGAAAGATGGTGACAGACTTTTTAGCAAGGCCTGTTGCAATAGGACAAGGGGTAATGGTTTTAAACGAGAAGAGGGAAGATTTAAATGAGATATAAAGAAGAATTTTTTACTATGAGTATGGTAAAACTCTGGGATGGACATATTTACCCAGAGAAGTGGTGGATGACACATTCCTGGAAATATTCAAGGCCTGGCTGAACAGGACTCTGAACACACTCATCTAGCTGAAGATGTTCTGGCTGATTGCAGGGGAATTGGACTAGATGACCTTTAAAGGTCCTTTCCAACCTAAACTATTCAATGACTCTACGATGACTTCCAAATGTCTAACTGGATTCAAAGGAATGGGATCAGGAGAGTAACACATTTACCCACAAGATAACCTTCATTCCAACCCTAAAGGGCAGAAAAGCTACATTAAAACTTACAGACCTTACATGAAGTCTCTAATTCATACCTTATCCATAGAACCTCCTTAATCAGTATCCTGTAATTGTAGTAAGAACCGTTTTTACCATTCATCCATCCACATGCCCATCCACTAATGGCTTTAATACCTTGTTTTCAGAGATCCATGTTGAAAGCTATAGGTAAATCATCTTGCTTGTAGTTCATGATGTGGCTCTCACAGATTTGAATTTTGTCTCTTCTTCATATCTCAAAGAACAGAATCTACATCTGTATTGGGTTTGTATGAGAAGGTTTTGGTAGTGCAGGAACTACAGGGATGGCTTCTGTGAGAAGCTGCTAGAAGCTTCCCCTTTGTCTAATAGAGTTTTACCTAAGATGCTTACTAGTGAGTGATCTCTCCCTTTCCTTATCTCAACCCACAAGGCTTTTGTTGTATTTTCCCTCTCCTAACCAGTTAAGGAGGAGAGTGATAGAGTGGCTTTGGCAGCTACCTGGCATCCAGCAGGCAAACACACCACAGCATGTAAGAAGGATGTAGGTTTTGTGTCACTGCCTCCATTTCTCTGTACTACAGATCACTGCTGTTCCTGTGGAAGCTGGATAGCATTTATAGGCCATTGCCAGTTTGCACCTTAGTGTGAGCCCTGATGTGATGTAGGGGTGGAAAAATTGTTGAAAATCTTACTTGGTTTTTCTACTGTCACGAGCTGAAAGCTCATGGTTTAGTACAAGCTCATGGCCCTGAACACTGAGCTTGTGTCAGAATTTCATTACTTCACGTATAGATAGCTTTGTGATAAAGAACATGCAAAGCTCAAGCATACTAAAGTATTTTCTCTCTCACACACACACACAGACAGCAGAGCTATGCCCTGTGACCAGAGCAATGTAGAGTCCCATGAGTGCACAGAACCTTGGTGATCTGATACCTGTATCATTGTGAAGTGGGTGACAGTTGTGACAGAGCTCCCTGCATTGGGTGCTTTGTTTCATCACCTTCAGCTCTTGTAGCCAAAGGCAGCTTATCCTGGAAAAAAGAAAGTTTTCTCTGATTCTGCTCTGATACCATCCTGTGCCTGGGAAATAACATCACACAGCAGGATATCTCCAACCACTTTACTCACTTGGGCGGACAAGGAAGAGTCAATTTTGATTACTTATCAATACAGTTCACACCAAGAAGTGTTTTAATATCAGGCTCGGTTATGGCAAAGTTAATTTTTCTGAGATTTTTCAAAGATCTATTTTTGCAAAAAATAAGTGGCAAAGATAATGACTGAGGCCTCTGAAGTACTAAGCAAACGCCTGCCATTCCAGAGTAGCACCACACTTCCAATTCGGGTCCCAGTTGATGGAAGTCCTTAAACCTGTGTTTTCATCTACCGTAACTTGGCCAAGAGTTTATGTTGCTTTCCTGGTCTGGGGCTACTTCAGGAGCCATAACTCTGTGCTCAGCAGGTAGGATGCTGAAGGGTCTCAAGACTCTTCTGTTGCTCCTGGTAGCTCTCCTCTAACTGTGATGAGGTCCTGGAGGTCCCAGGGACCTTGGAGAATTTGGGAATTCAACACTAAGCCACATTTCAGAGCTCCCTGAGGAGGTCATTCAGAAACTTCCTCTAGCCCACAGGAGGAGGATGTGTCTCAGCAGCCCGGTGGGCTGGATATCCTTCTGAGAGGGAAAGAGCAAAATCAGAAAACACAGAGAGATCACTAGTCTAGATGACCAAAATCATAGATTAATAACTTGAAATTCTCCTTTACAAAGGAGATTTCCTCTGCATCAGGATTACTGGGGCTTTGCTTGCCAGCCCTGATGTGTTTTGAGTGCACGGAAAAAATTAGGTGTAGAAAATGCATTCTTTGAGAAATTTAATGTAGAAACTTGCTGAGCACTTTTTATCTAAATTACCTTCATATGCCAATCCATTTCAAAATAATATCTATAATTACTCTGGACACATAATCAAACATCTAACTTGTTTTGCTCTTGTGAAACTTGTTATGCTTTTTTTACCTGCCACATGTATTACATGGTACAGTGTACTTAGTTGTACCATTATCCTTGAGCAGTCACTAGGGAATTTTGCACCATGAATGTCTGGCTGGATACTATAGCACACTTACAGATGCTTGTGTGAGAAACCATCTGCTTTTACATTTGTGAGAAATATTGGCAAAGAATACAAGACTAGAAATATGGGAGGGTTGTTGGTTTGGTTTGGGTTGGGTTTTTTTTAATTTAAAGTTGCTGCATATCTGAGTGCTTGACTTAACACAGCTCATCACACACACAAAAAAGGTTGACTAAATAGATAGAGTAGTGCTGTTGAACAGGCTTATTTCTCTAGGTCTTACTTGAACAGAAACAGGACCATCTGTTGCTCTCTGTGCTGTCAATCACAGCAGATTTTTTCTGCCCAGATAACAATTAGGAGAAATGAATCACGTGCCACAGAAATTAAACGAGAAGGAAAATGTTTATTTTCAAGGTAGACTTAGACTGGAATAATTTAGCCTTATCCATTGGACATGTAAGGCTGAATCACAGCTGCTTTTTCATTTTACAGAAACAGTGCCCAATCTATGAGGCTTTTTTAAAAACCTGGTAAAAGCACTGCTGATTTCATATTTCTCCAGCAGCCTTGCAGTGTAGGAATGAATAGGAGTGACCCTCATAAAGTTATAACCACTGGGGATGGAAAATTCTTTCTAGGCTTATTCTGATCCCTAGATATCGGCTCAAGTTTATTTCTCAGGATACATCTTATCCGAGTAGCACCACCCGTCACTATCTGGTTGGTTGAGGCACTGCATTTCTCTGGACTGCTTTCCCAACACTTGCTCCCAGAAGGGTTAGATGACACTGTGCTGAAAGCCCTGCTTCCATCTGGAAGCTGTCTCATAGTCGGGCTCTCACATTGCTGTGGCTAAATCCTGATAGCAATGCTGGAAAATTTCTCTGTTTTCCTCGGAGCAGTGCAAGCCAATATATGAAAGAGTGTCTGGGCTACGCAGCAGACGTGGGCAAGGAATCTGAACAGGGAGGTCCTGGGCTGTTAGGCTTGTGCTGCTCATCATTCTGTAGTTTATCTTCAGAGGCGGAGATCCTTTTCCATGGCTTAGGAGATGAATGCTGCTGTTTGTCTAGGTTTTGTGAGAGCTTCCTCTGGGAATCCAGACAGTGCAGATGGCTGGAGCCAAAGCAAGCCGGGCAAACTGCACGGTCACACACCAAGGCTTGGGAGAGAGGATGTTTTATTTCCACTAGTCTGCTGTAAAGAGAGTCTTACAGTCTAAGTTATTCAGAAAAAAAGTTATAATCTTTGGGTTTGATTGTTATTTGCATGGCAAAGTATGTGCTTTTTGCAAGCAGTGGAGTAACATGAGTTATTGCAATCCATGTGTCTGCAAGGCAGAGCAGCAGCACCCAGGAGGGTGCTCAGGGCAGAGGTCCTGTGCTCCCCAGGGCCCTGCCTTGGTGCTTGGTGACATGTATGGTCACAGGACCTCCAGGACTTCATCACAGGTCAGAGGAGAGCTACCAGGAGCTGCAAACCCCACCGCTGCAGACCCTGCCTGTTGCCCTGCCCAGGTTGAGTGCCAATAGTTTCCTTTGTCTGAATTTTGAAAACGAGGTAAGGAAAATAAATTACTCTGTTCTGAGAGGCAGAAGGAGGGTACTGAAAGTGTCAGAGGAGACCAGCAGCCGCTGTTGTCCTCTGTTTGGAAAATTGGAACATTGGTGTTATGGTCGAGATACCTTAAGGGTTCCTGATGGAAAATTACTTCTTTCACTCCCCTCCTCTTTACCCACACTGAAGTGTTTGATTTCTTTACACAAAATATCAGAATAAAGCTGACATTTGTTTCACATCAAGTCCCAGTGTTCACCTTAAGAAAAAAAAGGAAAAAAAGAAGTGGTTTGCTTTCTCCTTTTCTGGAATGCTTCCTTTTGTCATCCCCCTGAAAAAGTGGAAGGATATTAAAAAAGAGAGAACAAGTGAAGATTTCAAAAGGGGAAAACAGAGTAAACTAAAGAGCACAACCCAGAACTTACTTTCTTTGTTCATCTGTTTTTTAGAACTGCCCTAGGTTACTTATTTGCACTTTTCATGTTGAGATTTTGGTCCAAAATCAAAGCTGTTTCGCAAAAGGTTTCAACTTCAATTACGTTAGAGACTTTGATGGAAAAATACTCATCAAAAGTGTTTGAGGATTCCTTCCTGTGCAGACAGAGCATGTGAGGGCTGTCTGAAATTCACAGTACCCATTCAAGAAGTCCATAGCAGTTGACGAACACAGACTAGCACAAGGGGCTGGAAGTGGATACATTTTCTAGCCATGTGCATTAAGCTAAATGGGAAAGCTGAGGAATTTATCAACTAGGCTTTCCTTCTCTTATCAGACCTCTTGTTGCATGTTCTGTATCAAAACCAGATGCAAATGAGGCTTCCCCTCGCTAATGCTGGCCTCTGCAGCACACAGGGCACAGCCACAACTGATTAACAACCTCCTAATGCATCCCCATCTAGATCAGGGAAGCAGCTGCTGCAGGAGGAAAAAATGGTAAATACAAAGTTAGGATGTCACTGCACTCCAGTTCAAAAGTGCATTGTGCTGGAACACTGGTGTGTCCTGTGTGAGATCCAGGAAACTGCAGTAAATACAAACATGAGTGCTTGAATTTCATCTGTTCTGGTTTTTATGTTTTAAATTAAAGGGATTATTTCAGAGAAAGATAAAAAAGTTAATAAGAAATACTTCAGCTTCCAGTGGTGGGGCCTCAGCTCCACAGTGCAGGAGGCTACAGTTGAAGATGCTCTGCCAGGGAAGGAAACATCTCCTGAAGAACAAGTTCAAATGAAACTGACACACAGAACGAGGCACCAGATGGGGAAGAAGTGCAGGAAGCTCCATGCAGGGGTCTGGGAACAAGACAATGGTGTTGAAACATCACTGTTGGGGAAAGCACTTCTGAGTGCATGTGCTGGCAAAGATGCCCAGGTAGTATTGTGTGCCTGGGAGGTAAAAGACTGCAAAAGTCTGAGTGCAACACCCCTGTCATACAGTTTCCTTTGGGCCTTGGAAACCACACGATACTTACCTAACCCCAAATAAATATGTTATTTTAAGTAAGTGTGGACTTGACCTTCTTTCAGTCTGAACACAGAAACCTAAAGGTTGGTTTCAACAACTCCACAGTGCTTCAACGCAGCCAAGGCTTTCCGGCAAGCATGACACATCTCAGGGAGCAGCCTCCGAGTACTCAGGAACCTCTGAGCCTGAGGGTGAGGAATGATAGAAAGAGTAGCTTGGGAGAGGCTTCCAGTCTTGTCTCTTTGGTTTATTTCTTTGCAGAGAAACTGTTTGAGTTTGCATGGTGGTATCATGCCCACCTTCTCTCCACCATTTACCTTCCACTTTTCTCGGCCCTGTAGGAAATGTTGCTTAGATCCCATAGAAGAAATCTGTTTCTCAAAACAACCCTCAAGGCAAAAAAACAAAGGTCAATGGTGAATTGTTTGGTTGCTTGTGTCTGCCAGGACACTTATCAGCACCGTCTGCATGTTTCCAAGTCTTTTTCTCTACATTATGAGCCAACACCCCTTACGCTCCAGTCGCTCAGGACTATTCAGCTCTATGTCACTACAACTGCCAGCAAGGGAAACCATAACCTGGCTGCAGCCACAGCTGCAGGTTAACCTGAGCCAATGTTGTTCCTCTTGCCAGCAAGAGGAACAGCTTCAACTGTTCTGCCCAAATACAGCAATCTCAGACTCCAGCACATTCTCTGAAGCACTTGTATCTCTGAAAATATCTAGGTTGGTTACTGATGGAGAAACACCTGTCATGCAAGTCCATGCTAGTCCTTTTCAGTACTTAAATTCAGATGCATCCACTTCACCATGTATACCCACGGCTAACATATTCTTTACGTCCTAAAAATAAACATAAAAATAATTCTACAAAGCCACAGAAATGTATTCTTAAGAGAGGAAAAAAATAAACATACAGACAAACAAAAACCCTTGAGTTTCATGTCCAAGTGTTTTCTTGTATTGTCTAAGCCACTTGGTACTTGCTTCTTACATGTATGTTCAATGTCCTGGTGTGCTGAGACCTACAGGTTGATACAGAAGTTGAAGGCCTTCATTCAAACAAACAAACAAACAAAAAAGAGTAATACTCAAACTGATGGTAGTTCTGTGCCTGAAGTAGTGTAGGAAGGAACTGAGAGCAAAACGTGTCTGTCTGAAAGGAGAGCTGGCAGCAAATTCACATGGCTATATTTTGGATCCTTCCACTTTGTATCCCTTTTATGCCACAACAGTCTTTCATCGACACTCCTGAGGGGAAGGTTACTCGTTATCCAGAACTGTTCTTCCTATTGGGTGTGCCTCTGATGTTACAGAGGCTTTCCCCTGCAGCTTTCCCCTGCAGTCATGGCAGAAATGAGTTGATGCAATAGTCTTGAGAGGTCTTTATAGTCTGAGGGGTGACTGTTGGAAAAACCATCTCTCTCCCTGCAGCGGTCTGGGCACTGCAAGGAGCTACTGTGGCCACACCTCTCCTTCTAGTTCAAACTGACCTTAAGACCCCTGCAACTTGTATTTCCACCAGCCATCACACAGTAATTCTCAAGAGCTCTTTCAACAGTAGAGACAAGCTTGGAAGAAGCTACAAGCCCACAGAGCAGCCATGTGAAAGACAGTGCTAAACATCTCAGTGCCACAGTCAAAAAATCAAAGTATCACATAGAAGACTTGGGTGAAGGACTGGGATTCACATTAATTAGGCTGGTTGAGATCAACACTGATATCTCTCCTATATATCTGTATGGTCAAACACTTTAGGCTCACACATGCAACCCTTATCTCTGACCTTCTCTTTGGAGAAAATAGCCCCTCACAGCTGTGAGGAGAAGCTGGAAAACATGAGCTCAGTGTAAACAAGAACAAATGTGCCTTCTTCATAGGACTGCCCTAGTTAGACTGGGATGTGTCTGACACAGATTACTCTTGCTACAGGTCAACCCACGTGAATGCAGGAGTGGGGCAGTGAGCTTGCACAACTGTAAAATCCTCACTTATCATTACTAATTGCAAGTGTTTCTCCCATATGCTTTTTCCATCTCTGTAATGGATAGAGGGGACCTTGCTGCTGTCTCTGCTTGTGTTGAAGGAGTGGGATATTTCCTCAGCTTCCCCAGCCCCGAGCCTGGGAAAACCACTGGGATGCCCCATGTTGGTGAAACCGTGGCTTTGTCTGAGAGTGACACCAGTGCCCAGTCTGGGTCCTGCCACACTGCCATTCACTTCTGCAGCACAAATAAAACCATAACAACTATTTCACATGGCTGACAGGGGAAGGAGAGAAAAGCTGAGAGTGGGTTTGCATGGGAAGAGTGAGCTTTTGGGGAAGAGGTCATGGGACCGGTTTAGTCAGAGCTTTACATGGGCTAGGTTACTGAAACCTACTCCTGGAGTATCAGTTAGGCAATTAGTGTAGCATACAAAATGAAGCATAATTTATACAAGGATTTTAGGTTTGTTATGAAAAGAACTGTGATGGAAGGTAAAGTTTTTCTTGCTTAAAGGGGTCACTTTGCAAATTCAACAGGAATTTGACTGACCTTAGCATCACTTAGCCATATGCCGTAAAGACTATAGGAAAATAAACAGGCTTTTTGTGAAATGAAGACATGTTCCTCTAGCACCGCACACGCACACAACAAGGGGTGAATGGCTCAGCAGACAGCATGACCTGCTGTTCCCAAAATGTCATGTGGGAATATGGAGGCACATGGCCAGAAATGCTGATGTGCAGGAAAATAAACAAGGAAACAGAAGGAGAGGATGGGGCACACTTTGGAGAGAAGCTGTGTCAAGAGGGTTCGTGTAGTAGAGGAGCCCATTGTGTAGGTGAATATGCAGATAATTTCTAAATTTGGGATATACACTTGATAAAACTCAACAGATTCCTTGGAGTCATGTGAGGCTGTGTATAAATATGTGCATTTCAGATGAGATGAGAAATGCATGTGAGGACTGGGGAGGTTTCACTGCTTTGGAACACAGTGGCAATAAGGAATTTTTAGCTAGTGGTTAAAAGCACTTCTGCATATCCCAGTTGGTGCTTGGAACAGATTTATGTTATGAAAATATTGTAAAATAATATGCTGTTCATGCACAATAATGTTGAACAATGCTCTGCAGTGTTTCTCCCTTTGCTATGGCAAAGGCTCTGAAAAATAATGACTTCCTAGATCAGAGACCTGTAGATAAAGCATACAACTATTGTATTATCAATAATGAGTTATGTCAGTTTAGAAACCTTTTCCTGTAGCCTGTGCATCACAAGATGCAGTGTTCAAGATCAGGGTCATTTTAAAATGGCAAGAATGCAGCAGAAGCCCAATTCTGAATGAAAGCTACAAAAGAGCTTTTGTGCCTTGGAATCTTGATATTTTAAAGTTTATTCACAGTGATCTACTAAATGTAATGACTGTGAATCCTAAGGCCTCCCTAATTAGGAGAGATGGAGCCAAGATTGGATACTTGCATTTGTATTGGAAATAATAGAAGCAAATCCATGCAAGTATGGGGCATTTGATGTCCTCCATACAAGTTATCTGCCAGCAAAAGACATCGCTTTCACACCACAGGCACAATTTATTCTCAGTGCCTGTAGGTATCTTGCCTTATGTGCTATTAACCCATGGATTAATTTGGTGATTAATTGGATGTGTCAGTGTTGGGTGGGCAGGCCATGAGGGCTGCCATGCAGGGGCATGGTTTGGATTTCTATTGGGAGAAAAGAGCAGAAGACTGCTGTCCATGAAAGCATCTGAAACACTGTGTATGGTGGGGCAAAGGGATAGAAAAGACACCACACACAACAGAAAAAGAGTCAAGCAGACAAATGGGCTGGTGCTCATCCCAGCTGGGAGCACTCTGGGTGTCAGCAGAGGTGGAGCAGACATCCCAGGGCTTTTGGGGAGCACCAGCTGTGCAGCTGGGAATAAGAAAGAGTCATGTGGATGGCTCATTGCTGAAAGTGCAGCAGGGAGACTCATGAGGAGCTCAGCCAACAAGCTTGGCCATTGCTCAGCATGACATGGGGTCCTGCTTCAGAGGAGATATCTGGAGAAGAACTTCAGCTGAGGAAAAACACTTCAGCTTCCTGAAGCAATGGCAATGTGTCCACTGATGCTTCATATCCTTTAGCAAGTAATGGAAGTTGCTCAGCCAGATATTGCCAAAGAGAAGGTTTGGAAAGAAGCACAATGACCCGCAGTCAAAGACCCTTCACTTTGATTTTTAGGCTGAGGAGAGATCACCCCTAGGCAATGCAATTACACTGTGGAAGACATAAACTGGCTACTGCTATCTGTAATGTATGTATTGATCCCAGGTGTTAGGGCATATCCATTTTTTTCTTCTTCTTCTTCTTTCCTATTTTTCTTTCTATTTTGATTTTCCTTTTTTATTTATTTTTCTTTTCTTTTTCTTTTTTTTTTTTTGGTTCCCTTTTTCTTTTCCTTTTCCCCACCACCTTGTGACCTAGTCTAGCAGTTCCACAGTTGATCATTTGAGGTGGTAGACAGCATACAGAGCAACACTAGATACTTGGCAGAGGGCTCTAGGAGGCTGCAGTAGTGATGCAGCACTCACATTTGGCAGGGAAGGGTGGGGGGCTCTGTTTAGCCAAGTTGGTTGCCTGGGGCTGGAAGAAAGGAGACTTGTAGTGCCTCAACATTTTGGATAGTCTCTGAGAAAGATGGGAGGCGGTTTTTCAGGTCCGTGAGCAATGATTTCCAGTGATGAGAAGTTTGGTTTTACAGCAGGAGGGACAACTGACAGCCACACTGAGAGCTGGCACAGCCGGACAGGGCAGGCAGCCAAGCCCTGCTTAAGGGGGAGATTGTGAAAAGTTTGGTGGACCAAAAGGGGCAGAAGTGACAGACTTGCAGGAGAGAGCACAGGGGCTTCTCTGGCCAGGCCAAACATCCTTGCAGGTCCCTCATACTGCTAGCCAGTCTGGAGCATCCCTAGTTGGTGTGGTCCTTGGAGCAGAGTCAGCTGTTTACCAGACAGTAGCACTCACTCCTCTTCATCCACTGCTGCTTCTTTGCGGAAAGGGGCCTTTTTTTTTTGCCAAGGACTGTGATGGCAATATGAGGAGAATTGCATGCATTTTACCTAAACTTTTACCTAGCACATTCATAGCTGATATATTAGAAATTGTTTCTTTCTAATCATAAGTCCTTGCTTATAAATGTACTTCCTGACCATAGGTCTCAAATAATTTTATAAGTTATGGTAGTGTGGCAGTGCAGTTGTCATTATTTGACAAGTGGATAAATCAATTAGAAGAGGGAAAACTGATTTGCTCACTCATAAAATAGGGTGATATAAGTCCCCCAGTCCCCAAGGCATCTTCTGCTTCCAGTTCTGGGACTGGTATTTTCTTACTATCTCTAAAACAAAGTTCAAAAGAAATGCCAGAATATCTCAAATAGAATTTGTTACAATTTTATACATGAGATAGCATTACACCAGCACTGGCATAAATTTAAAAACAAAATGTACCAGAGAAGAAAACCTGCTGAGAACAGCATGATAGCTGGATTATGTGCTGTTTGCTATAATCTTCATGTGTAATATGACATACATATTTCAGAATGCAAGCACTCCAACGTGCTTATGTTTTGAATTGGGAATACAATCCACATGACAAAGACTAGAAAACAAATGTTTTAGATATGCAGATTCATCTATATCCACACATCTGTCCTGAGGAAAGGCAAGAGGAGAGCTAAATATAATGCATAAATAAAGGAGAGATAGGAAGCAAAATAGGACACAAAATGAACCTCTCTCAAAAGCCCTTATTTCATGAAACAGAAAAAATTCTGGGGCAAAATTTCCAATACTATTGTATTTATCTTGGAAGTGTCAAGTAAAAATGTATGTCTAACCAGAGTAAATTTACAAAACTGTAGATGAAAATATCAGACACATGCTGTGAAGTCTCTCCTGGGAACCTCAGCAGTGAAACAACACAACAGTCATAGTGGCTCAAGAGCTCAGCAAAAACTCCCAGTGTTATGTGTTGAAAATGAATTTACACCCAAGGGACAAACACATGTGATCAGAGAGGTAATTTTAATCCTGTAACTAGCTTTGATGAGTCCAGCTCCAGAACCAGGCAATCTGTTCTGCTGGCAGTGTTTTTTTCCAAGATTTTGAAATATTTGGAGACCGTAAGAGTATTGATAATACTCAAAATGCTTTTAAGAGCTTCTTCCTTCATCTCTTTATCAAAATGTAAATTTCCAAGAGCATTTGAATACAGTGATTAGATAAATTCATGGGGAGAAAACTCTTACCAAGAGAGAAACACATGGCTAGAACTGACTAGAACCTAAACCCAGGTGAAGTCAAACCAAGAAAAGCTATGCAAAATAATAGTGCATTGCCCAGTCCTTGCTGTGCCTGGCAGGCACCCTGCTTGAAAATGTCCTTGCTTATTCTTGATGGAGGAGAAACAGTTTTGTGTGGAATGGGCAAAGATGCGTGGCAGATCCAGTTAAAAGCTATGCTTGGTCCATCCAGTGCAAGGTAACAAGGCTGCTCTTCTAGGTGAGGTGTGTAGGCTCCCTCTGTAGCCAATAGAGACAGTAAATCAAGAGAATGAATCACACCATTTATCTCAGACATCAGTCCCAGGAGAAGGTGACCTCCCTTATGCAAGTGTCTTTCTCTGTTGTTTGGACTGGGAGATGAAAGAGCTTCTTCCAGACACATCACCTTCAGATGTTCTGTGAGGTAAGAGCCAGCTCTGCCTGATGTTACCAGGTAGGAATGGTTGCCACTATCTGTCTTTCCTCTGGCTCCCCTCAGCTCCTACTCACTCACTCTTTAACCCAAGTTCTAGGCTATCTGTTGTGTATGGAAAGAGCAGTCACTCCTGGCTGAATTTATATGAACATTCTTCAGTAAGAACTGACTTTTTCCTTCAAAACCTGGGTTTTTTTCCGTGCAATTCAGTCATTCTCAGCTCTTTGTGTCCCCCTGTTGTCACTTACACTTCTGCTTAGTAGGAACTCTTTCTCCTCTTCCCCTACAGCATCCCAAGCCCTCCACAGCTGACTCCTCTTCCTCGTGTCCTCTCACACGATGCCTACAAATCTTAACACAGTCGTTGCCTTAGAGACTGGGTGTGGGTACAGGCTCAGTGCCCCAGGTGTCAGCAAGGGCAGCCTGGCGGGGTCCCCGCAGAAGATGCCGAGGGTCCCGTGGGTCTGGCGTACCCTGGCACACTCCGCCATGTCGCATCTCACAGCAATAATCTCAAACAGAAAGACTAGGTATGGAAAATGGTGCTTAAGGAGTTTCCTCTGGGCAGTGCCACGAGACAGTGCTCCGTCTCCCTCTAGTGATGCCTGGAAGCAGGAAAGCAGTCCCTGCGTCACTGCCCAGGCAGGCTTTTCTCTCCTCCAGCGCACAGGAAGCCCAAGTTCCCACCTGACCAGCGGTTCCCATCTCTGTCTGCAGAACAGAGCTCTGGTTCAGGGTCTGAATCGTTAATTAAAGTAGGAAGCCGTCCTATGGAAAAGCTGCAGTCTCTCGGGCAGCCCGATGTAGCAGAGGCCACTCTGCTGCTGCTGGACAGGAGTGGTCCTTTGGGTCTGGAGAAAACCATTCACACCTGCAGTTTGCACAGTGGTAAAGCAGGAGCTTGCAAAATGGTCTCATTGCCCTATGGGGGTGTAACCGGTCTCCTTGGTGTAGGCACTGGTCCTGTGTGCTGATTTGGGCTGGAGTAGAGTAAATTTTCTTCACAGTAGCAGGTATGGGGCTGTGTTTTGGATTTGTTCTGGAAACAGTGCTGGTAACAGAGGAGTGATTTTGTTCCTGCTGAGTAGGGCTTGCACGGGGTCAAGGCCTGTTCTGCTCCTCACCTCACCCCACCCCACCAGTGAGATGGCTGGGGGAGAGAATTTGGGAGAGGACACAGCTGGGGCAGCTGACCCTAACTGACCACAGGGACATTCCATACTATGTGGCATCATGCTCAGAATATAAAGCTGAGGGAAGAAGAAGAAGGAAAGGGAGGACATTTGGAGTGGTGGTGTTTGTCCTCCCAAGTCACCATTATGTCTGCTGGAACTGGCTTTCCTGGGGATGGCAGAACACCTGCCTGCCCATGGAAAGTGGTGTATGAATTCCTTGTTTTGCTTTGCTTGTGTGCACAGCTTTTATTTTACCTGTAAAAGTGTCTTTATCTCAGCCCACAAGCCTTCACTCTTTCCCAATCCTCTTCCCCATGGGAGTGAGAGGCTGTGTAGTGTTGAGTTAGCGGCTGGGGTTGAAACACATAGCTTGCTCAGAAAATGCCCTGGATTACTTTCATTGAGGAAGACACCTCCCAAACCTGCTCTCTCTAAATAGCCTCATGTGGCAGGGGATAAACACAGTGTCTACTGTCACATCACAAAAACGTAGTGGAATGACTCACATGACTAGACTGGTGCCATGGGTGGCTACAAGCTCTTCAGAAGGGAAAGGCAAGGTAGGAGAGGTGGAGGGTGGCTCTATATGTTAGAGAGTCTCTTGATGCTGTAGAACTTGAAGTCAGTAACAAAAAGATTGAGTGCCTGTGGATCAGAATCAGGGGAAAGGCCAACCAGCCTGACATCCTGGTGGGAGTCCGTTATAGACTGCCCAACCAGGATGAGAAGGGTGATGAATTATTCTACAAGCAGCTGGCAGATGTCTCAAAATCACCAGCCCTCGTTCTTGTGGGTGACTTTAGCCTGCTGGATGTCTACTGGGAACTCCACAAAGTGGAGAGGAGGCAGTCTAGGAGATTCCTAGAGTGTATAGAGGATAATTTCCTGCTCCAGCTGGTAAATGAGCCTACCAGGGATGGGGCCCCACTAGACCTGTTCATGAACAGAGAGGGGCTGGTGGGAGATGTGGTGGTTGGTGGCCATCTGGGGCACAGTTTTCAATACTCAGGGATGCAAGGAGGACCATCAATAAAACCTCTACACTGGCCTATTCAGAAGACTAGTTCAGAATTACCCTGGGAAACAACCCTTGATAAAAAAGGGGTCCAGGAGGGATGGACATGCTTCAAGAAGCAAGTCTTGAAGGCACAGGAACAGGCTGTCCCACTGTGCTGAAAGGCAAGCTGGCGAGGGAAGATGACCGATCTGGCTGAACAGGGAGATTTTGAAGGAAATTAGGGTAAAGAAGAGAGCCTACCGATTATGGAAAAAGGGGCTGACTACTCAGGAAGAGTTTAGGAATATAGTTAGGTCGTGTAGAAAGAAATTAGAGAGACAAAGGCACAATTTGAACTCAATCTAGCCACTTCTGTGAAGGATAAAAAGAGTCCTTCTACAGATACATCAGTAGCAAAAGGAGGGGCAAGGAAAACCTCCATTCTTTATTGGACATGGGCAGGAATATAGTTATCAAAGATGAGGAAAAGGCCTTCTTTACCTTTCAACAGTAAGACAGGTTCTCCTGAGGACAGCTGGCTTCTGGAGCTTGTAGAAGGACATAAGAATCTGAATAGCCCCCCTGTAATCCAGAAGGAAACAGTTAGTGACCTACTGAGCTGCTTGGATCCCCACAAGTCTATGGGATCAGGTGGGATCCACCCAAGGGTGATGAGGGAGCTGGCAGAAGAGCTCACCAAGCCACTCTCCATCATTTACCAACAGTCCTGGCTCACTGGGGAGGTCCCAGATGATTGGAAGTTGGTGAATGTCACACCCATCCACAAAAAGGGCCGGAAGGAGGACCTGGGAAAGTACAGGCCTGTCAGTCTGACCTCAGTGCCTGGCAAGGTTATGGAGCAGATTATCCTGAGTGCAATCACACAGCACCTACGGGATGGACAAGGGATCAGACCCAGCCAGCACGGACTTAGGAAGGGCAGGTCCTGTCTGACCAACCTGATCTCCTTTTATGATCAGGTGACTCGCCTGGTGGATGAGGGGAAGGCTGTGGATGTGTCTACCTGGACTTCAGCAAGGCCTTTGACACCATCTCCCACAGCATGCTCCTGGAAAATCTGCAGCCCACAGCTTGGACAGGGGCACTCTGTGCCAGGTTAGGAACTGGCTGAAGGGCTGGTCCCAGAGAGTGGTGGGGAATGGGGCTGCATCCAGTTGGGATCCAGTCACTAGTGGTGTCCCCAGGGATCAGTGTTGGGCCCAGTTCTATTTAATATCTTTATTGATAATTTAGATGAGGATATTGAGTCCACCATCAGCAAATTTGCAGACGACACTAAGCTGGGGGGAGTGTCAATCAGCTGGAAGGCAGGAGGGCTCTGCAGAGGGACCTGGACAGGCTGGAGAGTTGGGCTGATTCCAACGGGATGAGTTCAACAGGGCTGAGTGCTGGGTCCTGCACTTTGGCCACAACAACCCCCTGAAGCCCTATAGACTGGGCACAGAGTGGCTGGAGAACAACCAGGCAGAAAGGGACCTGGGAGTTTGGATTGACAGGAAGCTGAACATGTGC